>NC_137791.1:97960405-98375405 GCF_963383645.1 Muscardinus avellanarius | reverse complement strand
TCTACTTCTTACACCCCCAGCCCTATTTTATTTTTTTATGTTGAAACAGGGGCTCATTAAGTTGCAGAGGGCTTCACTAAGTTGCTGAGGCTGGCTGCTCAGGGTCTTACTAGGTTATTGAGAGCCCGCCTCCCTCCCTTCCTCCTCCTCCTCCTCCTCCTCCTCCTCCTCCTCCTCCTCCTCCTCCTCCTCCTCCTCCTCCTCCTCCTCCTCCTCTTCTTCTTCTTCTTCTTCTTCTTCTTCTTCTTCTTCTTCTTCTTCTTCTTCTTCTTCTTCTTCTTCTTCTTCTTGTGGTACCAGGGATGGAACCCAGGGGTATTGTACCTCTTAGCTACACCCTCAACCCTATTTTTTACTGTTTGTTTATTTATTTATTTATTTATTTATTTTTACTTTTTTAGGTGCTGAGGGTGGAACCCAGGGACATTTTACCTTAGATTGACACCCCCAGCCCTATTTTTTATTCTTTATTATTATTATTATTATTATTATTATTATTATTATTATTTTGGTAGTACTGGGGGTGGAACCCAGAGGCTTTCTACCTCTAGGCTATACTCCCAGACCTATTTTATATTTTATTTGGAAACAGGGTCTTACTAAGTTGCTGAGAGCCTCACCAAGTAGTTGAGGCTGGCTTTGAACCCAGATCTTCCTGTCTCAGCCTCCCAAGTGCAGGGATTACAAGTGTGCGCCACCACGCCCGGCTTTATTCTTTATTTTGAAACAGGTTCTCACTGAGTTGCAAAGGGTCTTACTAAGTGACTGAGGCTGGCTACAAACCCAGATCCTCCTGTCTCAGCCTCCCAAATCCTGGGATTACAAACATGTGCCACCACGCCCGACTAGTCTCTTTATTTTATTTTATTTACTTATTTATTTTTGTGGGTCTGAGGATGGAACCCAGGGGCGTTCAACCTCTGAGCTACACCCCCTGCCCTATTTTTTATTCTTTATTTTGAAACAGGGTCTCACTGAGTTGCAAAGCACCTCGCTAAGTAGCTGAGGCTGTCTGCGAACCGAGATCCTCTGTTCTCTGCCTCCCGAATGCTGGGATTACAAGCGTGTGCAACCCCGCTATGCTTGTTCGGAGTCTTAACTAAGTTGCTGAAACTTATCTTGAACCTGTGATCCTCCTATCTCAGCCTCCCAAGGACTGAGATTATTGGTATGAACCACCCGGGCGTGGTGGCACACACGCTTGTAATCCCCGCGCTTTGGAGGCGGAGACAGGAGGATCGCACATGTTCCAAGCCAGCTGTGCTGGTTTAAGAGACCCTATTTCCAAATAAAAAGAATAAAATAGGTCTGGGAGTGTAGCTCTGAGATAGAAGGGTTTCCAGGAACCCCAGTACCACCAATAAATAAATAAATAAAAATAAAATAAAATAAAAATATAGGTATGAACCACCACCATGCATAGCTATTTTTTTTTTTTTTTTTTGCAGGTCTGGGGATGGAACCCAGAGGCATTTGACCTCCGAGCTACACCCCCTGCCCAATTTTTTATTCTTTATTTTGAAACCGGGTCTCACTGAGTTGCAGAGGGCCTCACTAAGTAGCTGAGGCTGTCCGCGAACCGCGATCCTCCGGTCTCAGCCTCCCAAATGCTGGGATTACAAGTGTGCGCCACCACGCCTGGCTTTTATATTTTATTTGGAAACAATATAGGGCAGGGGATATAGCTCGGAGGTCGAATGCCCCTGGGTTCCATCTCCAGACCCGCAAATTAAAAAAAAAAAAATTGTCAGGTACTGTTATTATCAGGCCAATTCAAAGGGACCTAGATATTTATAGAATTAAAGTCTCAAGGCACATATGAATGTGCCTACTTAAGGAGGATGAACACAGACCACCTTTCCGGAGTCTTGGGATTGTAGCTCAGTGGCAGAGTAATTGCCTAGGAAGCACAGGCTCTGTGTTCAATCCATTACATCCCTCTTCCCCACACACAAATTAATTTTCTACACATCCTTGGGAAAACTGAATAGTGGATTATGTCCCAGAGTATCCCAGAGACTCACAAATAGGATTCTCTATAATTTCCTAGAGAGAAGAGTAATTATCTAAGTACCTCAAAGCAGCTTAATTTACTTTAATCTAAAACAAGCCTCTACTCATAAACTATTATCTTTATTACTTCTCCAGGACAATGCTCAGATGATATATTTTAAATCCTAGGTCAGGTTACTGGTATTTATCTTGTTGACTTGGGGATTTGGATTAGTCCTAATGAGTTTTCTTCCCTTGGTGGTAGTTTTTCTAGCACTTCAAGGACAATTCAGAAACTGTATATTCTCCACTCTTCCAACCTCATTGTCCTGCTGAAATACTACTTAATGGAAAGAGAAAATAATAGTAAATATTATTTAATAACCCCCATCTTCCCATCTACCACCAAGAAAATATGGGGAATAAGGTATTATATAATTCAGAGCTAAGAGATCGCCTCCTAAGAATTCAAGAACCTATTCATCCCTGCTCTGATTCCACTCCTACATCAATAACATATGCCCCCTGTAGTGAGTAGGGGCCCAACCCTCTGGCCAAAGGACCTCCTTATTTTGTGGCACTGGGGATAGAACCCAGGGCATTCTACCTCCAAGCTATACCCCCAGCCCTATTTTTTTTTAAATTATTCTTTATTTTGAAAGAATGTCTCACTGAGTTACAAAGGACCTCACTAAATAGCCGAGGCTGGCTAAGAACTGCTATCCTCCCCTCTTAGCCTCCCAAATTCTGGGATTACAAGTGTGTACCACCATGCCTGCCTTGCTTGCTTATTTATGTATTTATTTATTTTGGTGCTAGGGATTGAACCCAGGGGCATTCTACCTTTGGGCTACATCCCCAGCCCAGCCCTATTTTACTACTTATTTTGAAACAGGATCTTGCTAAATTGTGGAGTGTGGGGGTAGGTGTCATTAAATTGCTGAGGCTGGCCATGAACCTGTGATCCTATCTCAGCCTCCCAAGTACTCAGACCATGCATGCCCTGCTCATGCCTAACCTTTAAAGTTCCTAGGATTCCTTCCTCACATTGCCTTGTGCCAAAACAATGAACAAGAGGCCCTTTGATAGACCAGAGGGCTGCACGCCTGGGGGAAGGATGATGGTGAGCAATAGGTGGGGAAAGACAAAGAGGAAATGATGGGCCAGGTGTGTGCTCATGGAGATAAAGTGGATGTAATATTTCTGTAAGTGCCTAGCAATTTCTAAATTATTTGGGGGCAGGTGATCACACACACACGCACACCTTGACTTAGGATTTTAGAACTGCTAAATGCCTTTTAAGTCACGCTAAATGCTTTTAGTGACTTGTAATATTTTCCACTTTGTCAGGAGTTTCAGGAAGAACTAACATACAAGTAGGAGCAAGTTAAGGAAAGGGCCACACCTGCTAGAAAAGAAGCAACTCCTTCAGCCAGGAACAAAGCCGCTTATTGTAAAAGAGGACACCTGAAAAGCTAGTTAGAATCTCTGTGATGCATGCTTCAGATACCTCTTGCTCTAGTTTTGCATGTGCATAGAAGAAACTTTAAGAATGACTTTTTAAACAGATACTAACACTCCTAATTCGTTAGAGAAGACACAGTGTGGTAATTAACCTGAAAGAGGAAGATCCTTGCAAGATTTCAGATGGAAAGGGAATATTTTTGTCTCCACACTTTTCAGTGAGAACCAAAGACTATCTCCTTGGCAATTCTTAAGAGCTGCTGGCATTCAAGAGGTGGAACACGACCTAGTTTTGAGGAAGACATAGATAGTGTGGCATGTTGCTCTTTTGGCAGAGGGGAAAAAAAACCCAACCATTCAAAATAAATAGAAATTTCCACTTTAATGATTCCAGGCATAACCAATACATTTATCTGAAATGCCACTTTAGGAGGCTTTGCTTGATCTAAATCCATCCATTTGACAAACATTTAGTGGGCACCTCCTATGTACTAGGCACAAGGATATAACAGTGAACTCTGTCCTAAGAGAATTCATATTCTACTAAGAGAGACATACAGCAAACAAATAAATATGTGCCTGCAGAAAAACAAAACAGGATAAGAGGATGGACGATGACAGGGATGCTATGGGAATAGTAACAAGAACAGTGAACCTTGGCAACGTTTGAGCAAAGACCCAAATGAAGGGAGGGAGTCGGTTGTGTGACAACATGGAGGACAAAGAGATCCTGGAGGGATCCTGGAGGGACCATTAAGTGCAAAGTTCCTAGAAACAAGCGTGGCTTGAAGACCATCAGGAAGGTCAGTATGGCTGGGCTTGAGTGAGGGGTGCAAAAGTGGTAGCGAATGAGACATCTATCTGCAGATGTTGCCAAGAGCATTATAAGACAAAGAAAGGCTGGGTGTGGTGGTGCACGATTGTAATCCCAGCATTTGGGAGGCTGAGACAAGAGGATCGTGGTTCGCAGACAGCCTCAGCTACTTAGTGAGGTCCTTTGCAACTCAGTGAGACCCTATTTCCAAATAAAGAATAAAAAATAGGGCAGGGGGTGTAGCTCAGAGGTAGAATGCCCCTGGGTTTAATCCCTAGTACTGTAAAAACAAAACAAAACAAAACAAAAAACAAACAAACAACAAAAAAAAAAAGAGTAAGCAGAATAACCAGTTCTTTGTGTCAGGAAGGAGTTTCCTGGATGGATGAGAATGGGTTTAAGAAAGGAGTCATATTTGTTCGTTTGTTTGTTTGTTTGTTGTGGCACTGGGGTTCCTGGAAACCCTTCTGCCTCCGGGCTACAGTCCCAGACCTAATTTTTTTTATATATTTTTATTTGGAAACAGGGTCTCTTAAGCCAGCAATGCTGGCTTCGAACCTGTGGGATCCTCCTGTCTCTGCCTCCCAAGCACGGGGATTACAAGCGTGTGCCACCACACCCGGCTAGGAGTCATATTTGGAAAACAGGATATTTTAGACAGAAAATGCAGAAAGGCAAAAAGGTAGCAATACAGAAGACCTGTCATGTGTGTCCACACCCTGATCGTTGTTAGCTAAGGGTGGAGGAGGCAATTGGAGGAAAGCCCGGAACACAAGCCAAGTAATTCAATGTTGACATCCTAGGAGCAGTGAACGTGATCCCAACAAAGCACTTAAATTTTGGTTTTGCTACCACCAGTATACATTATAAACACATACTACGGAAGACATACTTTTTTTGTGGCACCGGGGATGGAACCCAGGGGCATTCTACCTCTGAGCTACACTCCCTCCCAGCTCTATTTTCTTATTCTTTATTTTGAAATAGGGCCTCATTAAGTTGTTGAGGGCCTAAATCGCTGAGGCTGGCCTCCTGTATTAGCCTCCCAAGTACTGAGATTATAAGCGTGTGCCACCACGCCCAACTAAAGACAGATTTTTACACTCACATCTCTCAGCATTCTTCACTGTCAAGTACTTTTAATACACAACTTAAAAAAAGCGAGATATAGTGTGAAAGTTTTTCTGGAGGAAAATGATCTAAAGACCAGAGAGCATATCAATTAATGTTGAAAGGCGAGGTAAGAGAAGCGGCTTTCTACGCCCCGTTTCCGTACCAATGTACTGTAAACTTTAGGCCGGAAAAAAAACTTTTAGCGGATGAGATAATGCCTTTAAAAGTGCTTAGCACAGTGTCTGGCTCGTAGTAAGCGCCCAACAAATTATGGTTATTATTTTGACCTTAGACCTCTCTTATCCGTTTGGGATTCGGGTTTCTCATTTTCAGAGCCATGGATGGGTCTCTGGGGCTCTTGTCACCCGTTATAATCTCCGATTTCAAGTAGACTCCAACAAAATGTTTGCAGAACAAAGTAAACCCTCTCGACCAGGTCGAGCTGAACGAACCGAACCAGAGTGGGTACAAGACCGGCCCGAGAGTCCCACCATCCGTATTTGGAGGTGGAAGACTCTCTAGAGAACCGTATCCAACGCCAACTGGCGGCGAAGAGGTCGCGTCGCAATCTGAGCCCCGCGGGCAGGCGGGCGGGGACACAGCCCCGGGCTCTGGGCGGGGCGGGCGCTAGCGATCCCCTCGCCGCGGGATTGGCCAGACCCCGCCTCCGCCGGCGTCCGCCACGCCTCTTCCGGCAGAAGCCACGCCCACCAACCACAGATTCCGCCCCGACCCCGCCCAGTACCAGGCCCCGCCCCTCGCCCCGCCCCGCGGCGCGCTTGGCGCTGGGTCCTCTCAGCGCCCGCGGCGGACACGTCCACCCCGACGCTCTGAGGTCACCGGCAGAGCCGGACTGCGGGGGGCGGAGGGACGGAGGGAAGATGGCGGCAGAGGCCGGATATTGGCGCCGCCTCCCCCAATCCCGGAGCCGGCGCAGATGAGGCGGCTCGGCTGGGGCCAGCGGCGCTTCGGAACCCGAGCCGGGGGGACCCTGGCGGTGGGGCCTGGCCCTGCTCTATGCCGGCGCCTTGGCTAGAGTGAGCGGCGGCGGCGGCGGCGGCGGCGGCGGTGGCGGCGGCGACGCCTTTTTTCCGGCTGGTTCCCAGGGGCTGTGAGTCCGAGCGGGTGTCGAGCGGCGGGGCCGGGATGGAGGACGTGAACTCCAACGTGAACGCGGACCAGGAGGTGCGGAAGCTGCAGGAGCTGGTGAAGAAGCTGGAGAAGCAGAACGAGCAGCTGAGGAGCCGCTCCGGGGCGGTGCAGGGCGCAGGCCCCCTGGGGCCCGGCAGCCCGCGGGCCGGCGCGTCCGCTCCCTCCTCGGGCTCGGCGTCCCCCCGGGGCTTCCCCTTGGGCCTCGCCGCGAAGCTGTGCAGCGGGGCCGGGTCGGGCCCGAGGCGGACGAGTAGCGAGGAGCTGCGGGACGCCACCTCCCTGCTGGCGGCGGGCGAGGGCGGCTTGCTGGACGAGGTGGAGCCGCTGCGGCCCGACGAGCTGGAGCGCCTGTCAGGCTGGGAGGAGGAGGAGGAGAGCTGGTGAGCGCGGGGCGCCGGGCTGGGCGGGGACGGCCGGGGGCGGAGGAGCTCCCTGCGAGGGTCCCCCGAAGGACCTCGCGCTTTGTGTGGCTGGAGGGCTGCGCCGCTCCAGGACAGCTGGAGTTGGAGATCTAAGGCGTGCGCAAAGGAAAGGGGCATATAGCTTGTTCTGCTCCGGCTTGTGGATCTTTTGGGGTTGCTGGACCCTGTTGGGGTGCATGGGTTGGCACAGCTCGAGAAGGTCAGCTCGCAGCGAGGACTCAGAGGAGGGGAACTGCATTATAGGAAGGAATCCTGCTTTGTGTGAAATACTGACGTCGAGAGGGTGGCCTGAGTATTTTGGATGTTGGGAAGGTGTCGGCTTGATGAAATATCACCGGGTTGAGAGTTGCGGGCTTAACCAGAGTGGTCTACATCTGTACAGCGCTCAGCGTTTGGGGCTAGAACGAGATAGGTATATTTCTTGTGGGGATGGGGAGGCCTTGTGAATCAGCACTCCGCTTTGGGTAGTGGGGTAAAGCTGGCTTTGTGTAAAGAGGACAGAGGACGGTGCTGCTTTGTGTAGAATCAAGGGTGTAACAAGGGCCCTGACTCATATTTTAAACAAGAATTGGATCTGGCATCTTTCAGAATCGTGGAGTTATCAAACCAGTCTTTCATTTCCCTGTCTTCCTAGGGGCAGAGTTAAAGAGCCCTATTTAAAAACCTAAACCAAAACTGTATTGTCATAAGCCACTTCTTCATGAAATCGTTACCCATACCTTAAGATCTCTTTTATAAGTAGAAAAGATACAGGAGGCTTCCCCCCCCCCTTTTATTGCAACCTAATAAAGATATCCGAGGGAACTTCTCTTAATTCATCTTTCTTAAAGTTTTAACTTTTAGCTAAAATGTTTCTACACTTTGTTGAAATTGAAACTTCTTATTTAGTGAAATGGACATCTCTGATAGGCTGGTATTGCAGGGCCAGAACTTCGAAGGGTTCAGAGCTTTGCCTGGATTCAGGTTCTGGAGTTGCCCCCTTACTAGCTTTATGACCTTGAACAAGTTACTTTGAACTTTCTTTTTTCTTTCAATTTGATGGAGAAAATTGCAATTCTTACCTCCCTAGAGTTTCAAAGATTAAGTGAGATACACACTGGGCCCGGCATATAGTAAATTCTCCAAGACTAATTGGCTGTTACTCGTAAGCCTCGTTATTTAAATCAAGAAATATTTAGTGAGCCTTACATGATGTGAGTTCCTAAGTCTAGCCTGTTCAAGTTTTATGCAGCTGAATTAGATGGGATATATACAGTGGATTGCTTAAAAGAATGACAGACCAAGAAGTACTGACAGTGCTCAGAAACTTGAAGGAAAATAGTGGTTTAAAGTAGTGGGATAAATTTTAAGGAGAAGATGGCTTTGGAGTCCGGGAGTGGGGAAAGAGTGGGAAGGGCATTTTATGTTCTGACAGCTACAAGAGTATTTGTAGCTCACAGTTAGGAAGGTATGAATGACAGAGGTACTCTTTAATATATGATGTCAACTCTTTATTTTATTGCCAAGCGATACTAATTATTATTAGAACTGACAATGATAGTGACAGTTTTTTATATAAGTGTGAAATCACGTCCTCCCAAAGGAATCCTAAGTATGTATTATGCACTTTAAGTGAATTCAGAATCATTCAAATATCATCACATGCCCCTTCCCAGTGATGATGATAATAATGCTCGTAATAATGAGGATTAGCTGAACTCATCAGCCTATTTTAGAATATGTATTATTAGAACACATTGATTCCACTTAGAGAGGCTGATTAAGGCTTTGGCTACTCTAGTTTCTGAGCATAGGATTTAAGGTAAAGCAAGATATTTTAGATATTATGTCAGGAGTTTCTTTTGACCAAATGACTGCTGCTTACTTTTTTGATCTGGCTTTATTTGTTTACGCACCAGGGGCATTCTACCTCTGAGCTACAGTACTCCAGCCTTATTCTATTGTTTATTTATTTATTTTGTGGTACTGGGGATGGAACCCAGGAGGCATTCTCCAAGCTAAACCCCTAGCCCTATAGCCTTATTTTTTTTTTAATTTTTTTTTTTTTTTTCCCCGTACTGGGGATAGAACCCAGGGGCATTCTACCTCTGAGCTACACCCTAGCCCTTTATTCTTTATTTTGAAACAGGGTCTCACTGAGTTGCAAAGGGTCTCATTAAGAGGCTGAGGCTGTCCAAGAACCTGGATCTTCCTGTCTTAGACTCCCAAATGCTGGTATTACAAACATACACCCCAAGCCTGGCTTTTTATTCTTTATTTTGAAACAGGGTCTCACTGAGTTGAAAGGGTCTCACTAAGTAGCTGAGGCTGTCCGAGAACCTGAATCCTTCCGTCTCAGCCTCCCAAATACTGGGATTACAAGGGTGCACCATCACACCTGCCTCCCCAGCCCTATTTTTATCCTTTATTTTGAAACAGGGTCTCGATAAGTTGCATAGGGTCTCACTAAGTTGTGGAGGGCCTCACTAAATAGGTGAGGCTGGTGGTGAATCTGGGATCCTCTTGTCTCAGCCTTCCAAGTATTGGGATTACAGGTGTGTACCACCACACTCAGCCTATTGTTTATTTTGAAACAGGTCTCAGTAAATTGAGGCTGGCCATGAACCTGCAATTCTGTTTCAAGTCTCCTAAGTACTGGAATTACAAGTTTGTGCTACCATGCCCAGTTTATCCCACCATGCCCAGTTTATCCATCTATCCCTCCCTCTCTTTTCTCTTTCTTTCTTTCTTTTCTTTCTTTCTTTCTTTCTTTCTTTCTTTCTTTCTTTCTTTCTTTCTTTCTTTCTTTCTTTCTTTCTTGGTGGTACTGGGAGTGGAACCCAGAAGCTTTCTACCTCTGGGCTATATTCCCAGACCTTTTTTATATTTTATTTGGAAACAGGGTCTCACTAAGTTGCTGAAAGCCTCACTAAGTAGCTGAGGCTGGCTTCGCCCAAGCGGGGGATTACAAGCGTGCGCCACCACGCCCGGCTATCCCTCCCTCCCTCCTTTCTTTCTTTCTTTTTTATTTTGTGGTACTGGGAATGAAACCCAGGGGCCTTCTACCTCCAGGCTATACTCTCAGCGTATTTTGTATTTTATTTAGAAAGAGGGTCTCTAAGTTACTGAGAGCCTCCTAAGTAGCTGAGGCTGGCTTCGAACCCGCAATCCTCCTGTCTCAGCCTAAATACCGGAATTATAAGTGTGCACCACCATGCACCACAGTTTATCCTTTTTTTTTTTTTTTTGCGGGGTTGGCGATGGAACCCAGGGGCATTTGATCTCCGAGCTACACCCCCTGCCCTATTTTTTATTCTTTATTTTGAAACCAGGTCTCACTGAGTTGCAGAGGGCCTCACTAAGTAGCTGAGGCTGTCGGTGAACCGCGATTCTCAGCTCTCAGCCTCCCAAATGCTGGGATTACAAGCATGCGCCTCCATGCCCAGCAGTTTATCTTTATATTATAGGTGTCCTATGCTTTTTCTGAGAAGATTTGTGTGAACTGAAAGTTGGATAAATCATCTTAAAATGGTTTGGAGCATATATTATGGGAGCATAAGTTGGAGGGGTTGGTTGTCAGTGGCAGGAAGGTTTTTTTGTTTGTTTTTGCGGTACTAGGGATGGAACCCAAGGACATTCTACCTTCAAACTACACCCCCAGCGCTATTTTATTATTCTTTATTTTGAAACAGGTTCTCACTGACTTGCAAAGGGCCTCACTAAGTAGCTGAGGCTGTCAGCAACACAATCCTCTGTCTCAGCCTCCCAAATGCTGGGATGATAAGCATGTGCCACCACACCCAGCAGCAGGAAGATTTATGAGTCAAGAGTTTTTTTCTTTCATGGCAAACCAAAAATTTACCTGCCATAACTGATTCTCATCACACTGCTATTTTCATGTAGGATATTTTCTCTATATGTACATGCCACCAAATGCTAGTTTTGAAGGTACCAGTAGGTAATAGGAAGAAAAATAACTGGGTTCTGGAGTCAAATAAATGTAGGAAAACTGGATTCACCCAAAAGATACAAATGTTTTTTTTTTTTTTTTTTTTTGGTGGTATTGGGGGTGGAACACAGAGGTTTTCTACCTCTGGGCTATACTCCCAGACCTTTTTTTAATATTTTATTTGGAAACAAGGTCTCACTAAGTTGCTGAAAGCCTCACTAAGTAGCTTGAGGCTGGCTTCGAACCTGTGTGATCCTCCTGTCTCAGCCTCCCAAGCGCGGGGATTACAAGCCTGCGCCACCACGCCCGGCACATATTTCTTTAATATGGACTTCTAGATGCACATGTGTACTGAACATAGTAAATCATTTAGGCATATAGTTTGTTTCCCAAACTTAATTGACCTCCCAAAGAACTAGCCTGATGTGGTGGCGCATGCTTGTAATCCCAGCTTTTGGGAGGCTGAGACAGGAGGATCGCTGTTTGCAGGCAGCTACTGTTCTAGAATAACTCAGAGCTGGGCGTGGGACGCACCCAGTATTTGGGAGGCTGAGACTGGAGGATCGCAGTGCGCAGACAGCCTCAGCTACTTAAGCCCTCTCCAACTCAGTGAGACCCTGTTTCAAAATAAAGAATAAAAAATAGGGCAGGGGGTATAGCTCAGAGGTCAAATGCCTCTGGGTTCCATCCCCAGACCTGAAAAAAAAAAAAAAAAAAGAATAACTCAGAAAAATCTTGGGAAGGAAACTACCAGACACTTTATAAATATTTTTTGCATTTAATTTTTATACATTTATAGGGGTGGTATCACTTTCTAGGTAAGGAAATTTAATCTCTCTCAGCATCATATAACACAGTAAATGATGGAGCCAGGATTAGAATCTAGGTCTTTATACCTGAAAGCTTATCCTGTTCCCACTATATTTTGCTTTTTCCACTTGTCATGCCTTTCGCACATGAGTGGCCCCTGGTATTTATTTTTTGTGGTTCTAAGGATCAAGCTGTAGTCCTTGTACATGCTAGGGAAGTGAACTACCACTGAGCTATTCTCCTGGCCCACAGGTGCCCCATTAAATATTTGAAAACAACTATCATGTCCCTGCTGACTCCTTCTCCACCCTACATACTCTGAGCATTCTTTTCTCCAGAGCAAATATTCCCATTTTATTTAATAATTTTTTAAGTAATGTAATTCTGTAATTATTCAGCTTTTTTTTTTTTTAAGCTTTGGTTGCCATTGTCATTAGATAGGCATCCAGGATTATACTCAGCATTGTAAGTAATAGTTGATCAGAGTGTAGTGGGTAGACTTTACCTGAGCTAAATGCTATTTTATATATTTATTTATTTGTTTATTTGCAGGACTGGGAATGGAACCCAGGGGCATTCTACATCTGAGCTATACCCCCAGCCCTATTTTTCTATTCTTTATTTTGAAACAGGGTCTCACTAAGTTGCAGAGGGCCTCACTAAATAGCTAAGGCTGTCAGCAAACTGCTATCAGTCCTGTCTCTGCCTCGTCAAGTACTGGGATTACAAGTATGCTGCCACCACACCTGGCTAAAACTTACTATTTTAGAGCATACAATTGAGTGACTTTTAGTATACTCACAAAGCTGTGCAACTTTCACCACTGTTGAATTCCAGAACTTGTTACTATTCCCAAAAGAAACTCCAATCCATTGACTATCACTCATTTCCTCCTCCTCCCAGCTCCATCCTCCCTCTTCCCTTCCCCCTCTCTCCTTCCCCCTCCCTTTCTCTCCCTCTTCCTGTTCTGGGAATTGAACCCACATCCTCACACAGGATAGGCTGTCTACTTTAAGCTATATCTCTTGTCCTTTTTAAACATTTTTATTTTGAGACAGAGTCTTTGTAAGTTACCCATGCTGACCTGCAAATTGAGATCCCCTGCCTTGTCTTCTAAGTAGCTAGATTACTAGTGTGGACCACCATGCTCGGCCCCTTTTATCTACTTTCTGTGTCTTACCATTTTATCTACTTTCTGTGTCTTACTTTCTGTTCTTACCATTTTGGTTAAGTGGAATCATAAAATACGTGGCTTTTTGTGTCTTCCTTCATTTAGCATGTTTTCAAGGTTTATCCACGCTGTGACATTTACACTATTCCTTGTTTATCCATTCTTTAGTTGAGCATTTGGATTGGTACCACCTTTTGTCTCTTATGAATAATGCTGCTGTGAATATTGATTTTGAAGTTTTTGGATGAACATATGTTTTCCTTTTCTTGGCCATATTCTAAGAGTGGAATTACTCCCAAGTGTTTAACTTGTTTAACTTTATAAAGTCTGTTTACATTGCTGGGGATGGAACCCAGGGGTATTCTACCTCCAAGCTACACTCCTAGCCCTATTTTATATTCCTTTTTTTTTTTTTTTTTGTGGTAATGGGGATGGAACCCTTCTACCTCTGGGCTATACTCCCAGACCTATTTTATATATTTTTTAAATTTGGAAACAGGTTCTCTGTTAAGCCAGCAAGGCGGGCTTCGAACCTGTGAGATCCTCCTGTCTCCGACTCCCAAGCACGGGGATTACAAGTGGGCACCACCACTCCTGGCCCTATTTTATATTCTTTATTTTGAAACAGGGTCTCACTAAGTTGTGGAGGTCTTCACTAAGTAACTGAGGCTAGCAATCCTCTGGTCTCCGCCTCCCGAATGCTGGGATTACAAGAGTGCATCACCACTGGGTAGCCTTTTTTTTTTTTTTTTTTTTGGTGGTACTGGGGATGGAATCCAGGGGCTTTCTATCTCTGGGCTACACTCCCAGACCTATTTTTATATTTTATTAGAAACAGGGTCTCACTAAGTTGCTGAGAGCCTCACTAAGTAGATGAGGCTGGCTTCGAACCTGTGAGATCTTCCTGTCTCAGCCTCCCAAGCACTGGGATTACAAGCTTGCGCCACAGGGCACCCGGCTGGCTGGCCATTTTTAATCTCTTCACATAAACAGATTTTCAAATCTTGCCCCCTTTTTTTTTTTTTTTTTTTTTTCAGTACTAGTGATGGAACCCAGGGGCATTTTACCTCTGAGTTACACTCCCAGCCCTATTTTTTATTTATTTTGAAACAGGGTCTCACTGATTTGCAAAGGGCCTCACTAAGTAGCTGAGGCCGTCTGCGAATCGCAATCCTCCTGTCTCAGCCTCCCAAATGCTGGGATTACTGCGCTTCCATTTTCTAATTGGATTATTTGTCTTTGTATTGTTATAGTATAATATTCTTTGTATATTCTAGATATCAATACCTTATGAGATACATAATATTCATGTTTTCTTCTATGCTGTGTATTATCTTTTCCCTTTGATAGACTCCTTTGAAGCAAAGTTTTTAATAGTGTAAAGTCTAAATTAGCTGGGCATGGTGGCACACACTTGTAATCCTATCATTTGGGAAGCTGAGATAGGATTGTGGTTCATAGACAGCCTCAGCTACTTAATGAGGAGGCCCTTTGCAACTCAGTGAGACTCTGCTTCAAAAAATAAAGAATAAAAAATAGGGCTGGGGTTAGCATGGAGGCAAAATGCCCCTGGGTTCCATCCCTAATACTGGCCAAAAAAAAATCTTTATACTAGGATTGCAATTTGCATTAGAAAAGCAGCAATGTTCATATACACCCTTGGCCTGTTTGTCTGTAATCAACTCCCATACATCATCCTTATGTTTATTTACATTTACAAATATTTAACATTTTTAGTTAAATTAGTTTTTGTTTGTCTATACTTTGGTCTGTGTACCTTTACTCTTAAGCTACCATGCTTGTAAAACAAATAATTTTAGTCCAATTTTCCCTATAGTGGGTATATTTACTAAGAAAGAAACAGTCTTGAGTTTCAACGAAAATATCTTTATTAATTTTTTTTTGTGTGTGTGTGTGGTACTAGGGGTGAAACCCAGAGGCTTTCTACCTCCGGTTATACTCCCAGCCCTATTTTTATATTTTATTTGGAAACAGGGTCTCACTAAGTTGTTGAGAGCCTCACTAAGTAGCTGAGGCTGGATTCGAACCTGCATGATCCTCCTGTCTCAGCCTCCCAAGCTCAAGGATTACAAGCGTGTGCCACCACGCCCGGCTTTATTAATGGCTTTTATTAGAATTTCTCATGAAAGAATCAACTAGAATGTATAAAACACATACATATCTCCTTATTATTTGAAATGAACTTAGCCGTGTGTGGTGGCACATGCCTGTAATCCCAGTATTCAGGAGGCTGATACAGGAAGATCTTGGTTCCTAGACAGCTTCTGCTACTACTTAGGCCCTTTGCAATTCAGTGAGACCTTGTTTCAAAATAAAGAATAAAAAGTAGGGCTGTGGGTATAGCTCAGAGATAGAATGCCCCTGGGTTCCATCCCCAGTACCCAAATAAATAAATAACTAAATAAATAAATATAAAATAAAATGAACTTAATATTCATTGTTGAAGGGGAAATTAGGGACTGGATTCAAGTCCCTTAATATTGTTTCCTCTGCTGCTATTGAGAATTAATACTAATTAAAAAGAAAATTATATGTAGTCAAAGGGTAATATATTTGTAAAATAGTTTCTGAATGACTATTTAGATTGTTTCCTCATCTACACTGCTAGCCTAGTGTAGAAGAAAGCTTAATATTACATCTATATTTATGGAGACTGCATTGCCTAATCAGTATTTGCTAATTAAAATTAGTATCAGCCTGGTAGGTGGCATACGCCTGTAATTCCAGTACTTGGGAGACTGAGTCAGGAGGATCTTTGCATCAAGGCCAGCCTGAACAACTTAGATCCAGTTTCAAAAATTAAAGTAGGGCTGGGAATGTGGGTTAGAAGTAAACACCCCTGGGTTCCCTCCCCAGTACCAAAAGAAGAAAATAAATGAGCACCAAGAAGCTTGTCATTTTAAGCCAGGCATGGTGGCCCAGGCTTGTAATCCCAGTACTTGGGAGGTTTAGATAGGAGGATTGCCAATTCTCAGACAGCCTCAGATACCTAGGGAGGCCCTCTAACTCTGTGAGACCCAGTTTCAAAATAAAGAATAAAAAATAGGGCTGGGGTGTAGCTCAGAGGTAGAATGCCCCTGGGTTCCATCCCCAGTACTGAAATAAATAAATAAATAAATAAATAAATAAATAAATAAATATTAAAAGTAGTGCTGGGGTGTAGCTAGGAGGTAGAATGTTCCTGGGTTCTTTCCTCAGTACCACACACAAAAACAGTTTGTCATTTTATTAATCTTTCTCCTTTTTTTAAAAAAAAAAATCTTTGGGAGATCAGTTAATACTGACACAAACCCTCTAAATCTCCAGTGCAAAGAGCAGATTGAGAATAGGAATGTTAGGGAAAATTGGTAGGAGTTGTCAGACTCTGCTGGGCCCCAGGAAGTTTTGTGGAACATAAAATCATAGATAAGTGAAATTTTCAGTATACTTTGAAATGTGGTGATCATGACTCAAGTTTAGTTTAGTTTTGTTCTTTACTGTGATTAGAATCAAACCCAGGGCATGGCACAATTAAGGCAAGTGTTCTTCTAGAAACCTGTACTCGTAGCCTTTAATTTATTTAATTTAATTTATTCTTATGAAGAAACTTTAAACTCAAACTGACTTAACCATCAAGAAGTTTTTTGTTTTTGTTTTGCAGTACTGGGGATCGAACTCTGGGGCACTCTACCTCTGAGCTACACCCACAGCCCTAGTTTTTATTCTTTTTTTTTTTGAAACAGGGTCTCACTGAGTAGCCGAGGCTGGCAGTGAAACTGTGATCCTCCTATCTCAGCCTCACAAATACTGGGATTACAAGCATGTACCACCACACCCAGCATCATAAAGTTTTATTGAGAGCTAGGCATCATGGCACATGCTTGTAATCCCAGCATTATAATGCCCCTGGGTTCTACTCCCAGTACCACACACACACAAAAAGTTTTATTGATCAATTTCTTTAATTTCCATTACCAGAGTCTTATGTCAAAAGCCTAACTCTAGTGCTCTAAACAAATCAAGTCTGGCTACTGGCCCCAAAATCCAAATGGAAAAAGTAATGGTGAAAAGCAGTAAAGGAATTTTAATCAGTATAGCTACATCAGAAAGACAAGAGAACTGTGTCCATAGCCCTATGCTGGGAATACTGACATGAGCTTTCAGATTATATAGACAGAGACCAAAAATGTGGGTAGTCAAGCAGTCTTGGCCAAACCGGTCTGGCTGATCATTATCCCAGAATTGGTGAAGCAGGGCCCCTGTCCACAATAAGAAAGTTGCCTAAGAGTAGTTTCAACTCATCACAAGATGTCTAGTCTATTGATCAGACCTGTTGTTCCTGGAATCCAGGGTGACTCAGGCCAAAGGAAGAGATGGAAAATGGAAGCACAGATGCCAAGTATTTTATCCAGCTTTTAGTTACTCATGGGCATTTGCAGGCCCAAGTGAAGAGTCCTGCCTATTTAGAGATAGATAGGTATATGTTTGTTTTTTTTTTTAAAGGTATAGTAGATCTTTTATTCATTTGCCCTTAAAATAGTCAAATTGGTACTAAGCAGAAAAGATCTTTCTACAATTAACAAACTAGGGGTTGTAATAAAACAGTTCAACAGGATGAAGGAATTCCACAATGTGTGAATTTTAGCTCTTCCCCTGAACAACTGACTTTTTCGTGTGTGTATATGTGTGTGTGGTACTGGGGATTGGACCCAGGAGCATTCTACCTCTGAGCTACACCAGGGTCTCATTAGGTTGATAAGAGTTTTACTGCTTGCTGAGGCTGTCCTCCAACCTGTGATATTTCTGTATCAGCATCTCATGTACCGGGATTACAAACGTGCACCACTATGCCCAGATTACAGTTAACTATTTATTTATTTATTTATTTATTTATTTATTTATTTATTTATTTATTTATTTATGGTGCTGGGGATGGGACCCAGAGACTTTCTACCTTTGGACTACACGCCCAGACCTAGGAAACAAGGTCTCATTAAGTTGCTTAGTGAGTACTAAGTAGCTGAGGCTGGCTTCGAATCTGCGCCATCCTCCTGTCTCAGCCTCCCAAGTACTGGGATTACAAGCGTGTGCCACCACGCCTGGCTTACAGTTAACTTTTTTTTTTTTTGGTGGTACTGGGGTTCCTGGAAGCCCTTCTACCTCCGGGCTACACTCCCAGACCTATTTTATATTTTTGAAACAGGGTCTCTTACGCCAGCGCGGCTGGCTTCGAACCTGTGTGATCCTCCTGTCTCCGCCTCCCAAGCACGGGGATTACAAGCGTGCGCCACCATGCCCGGCATACAGTTAACTTTTTAATATGCCCAGATTACAGTTAACTTTTTAATGGGTAAAACCTCCCAAATGCAGAAAATAGTAATAACCCTTCATTTTGCTTCTTTGTATTTTTTGCCTTTTTTTCTTTTTGTTACTGGGGATGGAACCCAGAGGTATCCTACCTCCAAGCTATACCCCCATCCCCATTTTATTGTTTGGAAACAGGGTCTCACTGTGTTGCTGAGAGCCTCCTTAAGTTATCAAGGATGGCTTTGAACCTGTGATCCTCTTGTCTCAGCCTCGGTTATTATGGTTTTTATTGTTTTCACGTATGGCTGTTCAGAAAATTAATTTATTGTACAACCTCTTAGTTTTATTTGCATTTTCTGCAAGGAGCCATTGGTAAAATTTGCCTGTATAAGCCTAAGTTAATAAAGCAGTTTAATTTGTATAACTATCACCACCTATTAGAATAGTTGGCAGTAATTTGCTGAATAACAACTCAAAAAGTTTGGTTTTATAGATTCTGCTGTACCAAGGTAATATTACTTGAAAGTAATGTGGTTCCTGTGTGTATGTTTTAGATGGATCAGAAGTTAGATATCTAAGTGTTTTATTCCCTTCTTAAGGGTTTCCAGTGATTTCAACATGGCTTAATTTTTGTTTTCATTAGAGGAACAAATTCTTTTATGTAGCACAGTGTTGGAATGCTCAAAAGACATGATAATGCAAATTCTTTGCTCTCTTAAACAATGGAATTTGGCTAAGAATGGCTCCATGGCTTGCAAAATATATCACTCTCAATATTATTACATCATGTTTTGTATACCAAGTATTGAGTAAGGCATTTTATGCCTGTTACATAATAATAATAATAATTATTATTATTATTTTTTTTTGCAGTACTAGGGATGGGACCTAGGGGCATTGTACTTCTGAGCTATGCTCCCAGCATATATTTTTATTCTTTATTTTGAAATGGTCTCACTGAGTTGCAAAGGGCCTCACTAACTAGAAGCTGAGGCTACCCACGAACCATGTCTCAGCTTCCAGAATGCTGGGATTACAAGAATGCACTACCATACCCGACTGTATGTTACATAATTTAATTTGTATAATTTTGAGTTACTGTTATCCCATTTTTATTGGGTAGAATATATATAACATAAAGCTTATGCTAATCATTTTAAGCATACAGTTCAGTGACATTAAGGACATTTACTATTGTGCAGTCATTGCCACCATTCATCTTTAGAAAATTTTCATCTTCAAGCCGTGCGTGGTGGCGCACGCTTGTAATCGCTGGGGAGGCGGAGACAGGAGGATCGTGCAGGTTTGAAGCCCATCCGCACTGGCTTGAGAGACCCTGTTTCCAAATAAAAAAGTATAAAAGTAGGTCTGGGAGTGTAGCCCGGAGGTAGAAGGGCTTCCAGGAACCCCAGTACCACCAAAAAAATAAATAAAAATAAAAATTAAAAATTAAATTAAAAAAAATTTTTCATCTTCAACAGTTGAAGCTGTGTACCCATTAAACAATAATTCTCTATTCCCATAACCACTGGTCTCTGACAACCATTATTCTGTTTTGTGTTTATAAACTTGACTCTGCTAATTATCTTAGATGAATGGAATTATATAATATTTGTCCTTTTGCATCTGGTTCATTTCACTTAGCATTATGTCTTCAAAGTTAATCTACAGTTATATGTGCATGTTATTTCTATTTTATATTAAAGGAAGCTAAACCTAAAGTCAGAGCTAATAGTGTATAATTAAGATTCACATAAAGCCTGAAAGTCAGATCTAAAGAAGAACATTTTATCTTATTTAACCTAGATAAAATAGATATTTGGTTTGGGGAAGAGAATACTTTTTAAGTATTTGAAAGGTTATTCTATATAACTCTGGGGGACATCATTAGAACAATAGGTATTTTTAAATTTTATTTTATTTATTTATTTTTTTGCGGGTCTGGGGATGGAACCCAGAGGCATTTGACCTCCGAGCTACACCCCCTGCCCAATTTTTTATTCTTTATTTTGAAACCGAGTCTCACTGAGTTGCAGAGGGCCTCACTAAGTAGCTGAGGCTGTCTGCGAACCGCGATCCTCCGGTCTCAGCCTCCCAAATGCTGGGATTACAAGCGTGCGCCACCACGCCCGGCTAGAACAATAGGTATTAATTAGAGGCAGACAGGTGTGTGTGTGTGTGTGTGTGTGTGTGTGTGTGTGTGTGTGTGTGTGTGTGTGTTTTCTACCTCAGGGCTATACTCCCAGACAGGGTCTCACTAAGTTACTGAGAGCTTCACTAAGTAACTGAGGCTGGCTTCAAACCTGTGCAATCCTCCTGTCTCAGCCTCCCAGGTGCTGGGATTACAAGCGTGTGCCACCATGCCCAGCCAAGATTTGAATTTTGAAAGCTACCACATATTATTATCATGCTTAGTGAATAAAAATCGGTTTAAGCCGGGCGTGGTGGCGCACGCTTGTAATCCCTGCGCTTGGGAGGCGGAAACAGGAGGATCACGCAGGTTCGAAGCCAGCCGTGCGCTGGCTTAGGAGACCCTGTTTCCAAAATGAAAATGTAAAAATAGGTCTGGGAGTGTAACCCCGAGGTAGAAGGGCTTCCAGGAACCCCAGTACCACCCCCCCAAAAAAAAAAATTGGTTTAAAGGATACTTTTAAAGGTCCTCAGTAATCCAATACTAATTTACTTTTTCTCTAGATTTACTTGCTTTTTCCAGGACACTTTATGAACATTCATGTGTTTTAGCTTTTGATATTCATTCTGCATACAGTACTGTTCTTCTCCCCTTCTGCTCCTCCTACCAAAATCTTACTTATTCAAGTCTCAACTCAGATTTTCTCTCTTTTATGAAATTCTCCTATATGTTATTCTTGGTTTACTTCTCCAGTGTTCATAACTGTTTATATATCCTTTCTCTCTCTCTCTCTCTCTCTCTCTCTCTTTTTTTTTTTTTTTTTTTTTGCAGGTCTGGAGATGGAACCCAGGGGCATTCGACCTCCAAGCTACAACCCCTTCCCTATTTTTTATTCTTTATTTTGAAACAGGGTCTAAGTTGCGGAGGGCCTCACTAAGTAGCTGAGACTGTCCGCGAACCACAATCCTGTGGTCTCAGCCTTCCTAATGCTGGGATTACAAGCATGCGCCACCACCTCCAGCTTCCTTTCTAAGAATATATTTAATGCACATTTTGCTTTAGGATATATTTAATACACATTTTGCTTTGATCTTTCTAGATTGTGAGCAGTTTAAGCAGGGGGGAGCGTATTATATTCATCTTCGTGGTGTGTGTGTGTGTGTGTGTGTGTGTGTGTGTGTGTGTGTGTTACCAGGGATAGAACCCAGGGGCTTTTACCTCTGGGCTACACTCCCAGACCTATTTTATATTTTATTTGGAAACAGGGTCTCACTAAGTTGCTCAGAGCCTAATTAAGTAGCTGAGGCTAGTTTTGAACCTGAGTGATCCTCCTGTGTTAGCCTCCCAAGTACTGGGATTAGAAGCCTGTGCCACCATGCCTGGCTATCTTTGTGGGGGTTTTTTGGGTCTGGGGATGGAACCCAAGGACATTCGGCCTCTGAGCTACACCCCCTGCCCTATTTTATTTTATTTTATTATTTTTTGTGGGTCTGGGGATGGAACCCAGGGGCATTCGACCTCTGAGCCACACCCCCTGCCCTATTTTTTATTCTTTATTTTGAAACAGGGTCTCACTAAGTTGTGGAGGGCCTCACTAAGTAGCTGAGGCTGTGAATCATGATCCTCTGTTTTCAGCCTCACAAATGCTGATATTGCAAGCTTGCACCACCACACCCGGCAGCATTTTATACATGAAATTTCACAAGTTTAACTTAAAAAGTTTATCAGATTTGCCTAAATAAATTTAGTTTGGAGGCAAAAAAGAAAAACATCTCTATTTTTCAGGAATATCAGATAAGGAACTCCACAGCTATACAGCTTACATTCCAGAGCCTTCTGAATCACTGGTTCTCTATTCCAAATTGCCCAGTGAACCTGTGCTTATGCCCTGATGAGACAGATGGGCTAGTTGACTTTTCCCCTTAAAGACCACTGCCTCTTTACCTTTATGCTAGAAACACCCATAACTCTATCTATAAATTAGTGTGGTTTCAACAACAATTTTTTTAAGACACATTTGTTACTAAATAGTGGAATTAAGTAGTATCTTAATGTAATTAATTGAGTTACACCATTTCTTATAGTAATGACTTAGCAAAGCATACTACATGTGTTAGTTTAAATAGGAAAAATGAACTTATAAAAGCTTACAGGTGCCATGCCGCCACACTTGTAATCCCAGCATTTGGGAGGCTGAGACAGGAGGATTGTGGTTCTCCGACAGCTTCAGCTGCTACTTAGTCCCTTTGCAACTCAGTGAGACCCTGTTTCAAAATAAAGAATATAAAATAGGGCTGGGGGTGTAGCTCTGAGGTAGAATGCCCCTGGGTTCTATCCCTAGTACTGCAAAACAACAACAACAAAAAAAAAAACTTACAGGTTTGTTTTGTTTGTTTGTTTGTTTGGTGGTACTAGGAATTAAATCCAGGAACCCAGCCATGTTTAGTCTGTCTGTCTGCTTGCTTGCTTTCTCTTTCTTTCTTTCTTTCTTTCTTTCTTTCTTTCTTTCTTTCTTTCTTTCTTTCTTTCCTTCTTTCTTTTCTCTCTTTTTCCCTTTCTCTCTTTCTCTCTTTCTGCGGCACTGGGATGGAACCCAGGGGCATTCTACCTCTGAGCTACACCCCCAGCCCTATTTTTTATTCTTTACTTTGGAACAGGGCCTAATACTTGAGTTGCAGGTCTCCCTAAGTAGTTGAGGATGTCCACAACCTGCAGTCTTCCTGTCTCAGCCTCCAAGTACTAGGATTACAAGTGTGTATCACCACACCAGGCTTGCTTACATTTGTGTGTGGGGGGGTACTAGGGATGGAACCCAGGGGCATTCTACCTCTGAGCTTCACCTCCAGACTAGTTTTTAGTCTTTATTTTTTGAAACAGGATCTCGCTGAGTTACAAAGGGCCTAAGTAGCTAAGGCTGTCTGTGAACTCAATCCTCAGGTGTCTGCCTCCTGAATTCTGGAATTATAAGCGTGCACCACCATGCCCGGCCTGCTTACAGGTTTTTAAGGCTTTAAATGTTACTTCTTATTTTGCCTGTCCTAAATCGTATCTTTGGGAATCTTTCATTTTAGAATCTAAATTATGGAGAAAATAAACAGCTTTAGGAACAAAGTAGTTTAAGAGAAAGCTTTAAGCTACATCTTTAAATTAGGAGCTGCTCAAAAATGCAATACACAGAGTTTGTGAAATGTAAGGAATGATAGATGCAAAATACTATATAATAATACTATGATATCTGATATGAAATTTTTGGAATTATTCTGAAAGCTAAGGTGAAACAGTATTTAGTTAAAAACTAGAAATTTAGTGTTGGTTGTCTGTCTCAGTGGTAGAATACTTACCTAAGGAGGCACAATGTCCTGGATTCCATCTCCAGTACTACAAAAAGGTTTAGACTTCGTGAGGATGAATCTAACCATCTCTGCAAACTTCTGCAGTTTACTCTATGGAAACCTTTCTCATGCACAGACCTTCACTGGTCCATTCAGGAGCATGTATTCTTTATTTTGAACAGGGTCTCACTGAGTAGTTGAGGCTGACTGCAAACCTCGGTCTTCCTGTCTCCATCTTCCAAGTATACTAGGATTACAAGTGTGTGTCACTGTACCTGGCTACGATTTTGTTTTGCAGTTGGCAAGGTTTAGGAGAAGAAAGGAACATTGAAGCTTTTATGATGGTTGTATTGAAGTCTAACCCAAGGAATTTTTAATTCATTTTTAGCAATGATATCGGGCACTAAAGTGTAATCGTTTTAAGGGCACAGCTTCTGGAGCAGTATTGGTTTTGCCACTTAATACCTCTGTCACTTTGGACAAGTCACTTACCTCACTGTGTCTCTTAAAATAGGAATTGTCAGCAGGGCATGGTGGTGTACGATGGTAATCCCAGCTGAGACCAGAAGATCGATTGGAGGCTGAGACTGGAGGATTGATCGTGATTAGCAGACAGCCTCAGCTACTTAGGCCCTCTGCAACTTAGTGAGACCCTGCTTCAAAATAAAGAATAAAAAATAGGGCAGGGGGTGTAGCTTGGAGGTCAGATGCCTCTGGGTTCCATCCCCAGACCCATTTAAAAAAAATGGGGATTGTCATACTTCTTTGTGAGAGTATGGGTGTATGTGTGGTAGTGGGGATAGAACCCAGGGACATTCTACCTCTGAGCTACACCCCCCAGTCCTATGTTTTGTTCTTTATTTTGAAACAGACTCTCAGTGAGTTGCAAAGAGCCTCACTAAGTAGCCGATTGCGAACTGCGATCCTCCTGTCCCAGCCTCCCAAATGCTGGGATTACAAGCATGCGCTACCACGCTAGGCTGTCATACTTCTTAATCATAGGTTTATTATAAAACTTGAAAGAATTAATACAGATAGCTACTGAAACAGCACAATGCTTGGTGTGTAATAAGCACTTGATAATAAAACTAATTTCTATTTCTACACTAAGAAACCTTATTAATTATAAAGAAATATATCATGATAGTTTCTAATTATTAAATTTTATTAAATTTTAGTTTTAGGCAAACCAAGGATATTTTTGCTATTGAAAGTTTTTTAAAACCTATAATATTTTTATTTATTTATTTGTTTAGCTGTACTAGGGGTTGAACTCAGGGGCGCATTCTACCTCAAAGCTACATCCCCAACCTTATTTTTTATTCTTTATTTTGAAATAGGATTCCACTAAGTAGCTGAGACTGGCCACAAACCCGATCCTCCTGTCTCAGCCTTTCAAGTACTAGGATTACAAACGTGCACTACCATGCCTGACTGGAGTCTCCTTTTTTGATAGAAAAATTCTAAGTGTCCACAAAGATTCTTTGTTAAAACACCTGTCTTCTCTATTTTGTACTTAATGGGGCTGCCTAATATAGTCTTACTAGAAATATTAAAGGAAGGTTTTGAGCCGGGCGTGGTGGCGCACGCTTGTAATCCCAGCATTCGGGAGGCTGAGACCTGGAGGATCGCGGTTCGCGGACAGCCTCAGCTACTTAGTGAGGCCCTCTGCAACTCAGTGAGATCCTGTTTCAAAATAAAGAATAAAAAATAGGGCAGGGGGTGTAGCCCGGAGGTCAAATGCCCCTGGGTTCCATCCCCAGACCCGCAAAAAAAAAAAAAAAAGGAAGGTTTTCATGAATAATTGATATTTGAGCCGAGACCCAGTCATAATAAAAATGAGTTGAAAGCCAGGCGAAGTGGTGCACGCTTGTAATCCCAGCATTTGGGAGGCTGAGACAGGAGGATCGCAGTTCGCGTACAGCCTCAGCTACTTAGTGAGGCCCTCTGCATCTCAGTGAGACCCTGTTTCAAAATAAAGAATAAAAAATAGGGCAGGGGGTGTAGCTCGGAGGTCGAATGCCCCTGGGTTCCATCGCCAAACCCGCAAAAAAAATAAAATAAAAATGAGTTGAGACACATGCATAGGAATACTCAACAACAACATACTCTAGGAGAGACCAAGAAGGTGGCGGCCAGTATTTAGGAGAGGAAAACAGATCTAACCATATCCACCTTGAATTTTTGAAGAAATCTCCCCAAAAGTAGACTGTTCCTGCCCCACATGCTCAGGAACTCTGGACAACATACTATGTCAGAAAAAGTTTCACGGAGATGGACCAAGATGGCTGTAGCGGTGGCGGCCAGTATTTGGGAGAGGCAGATCCAATCCAATCCACCTTGAATTTTTGAAGAAATCTTCCCAAAAATAGACTGCTCTCACCACACATGTGCAAGAATTCTGGACAACATACTATGTAAGAAAAAATGTCAGCTGGGTGTGGTGGCGCACACTTGAAATCCTAGCATTTGGGAGGCTGAAACCTGAGGATCGTGGTTCGAAGACAACCTCAGCTACTTAGTGAGGCCCTCTGCAACTCAGTGAGACCTGTTTAAAAATAAAGAAAAAATAGGGCAGGGGGTGTAGCTCGGAGGTCGAATGCCCCTGGGTTCCATCCCTAGACCCACAAAAAAAAAAAAAAAAAGAAAGAAAGAAAAGGAAAGAAAACTGTCGATGAGAGGGACCAAGATGGTGGCGGCCACGGGCGCCAGTGTGACCACAGCCACAGCAACAATAGCTGTCAGTGGCCAAATAGGACAGGTATTCCTCTGAGAAACCCTGGACATCAAATTTTGGTTTAATGTCTGATCGGGACAATATATAGAGACATTTATAGCCATGATTTCCTTACTAAAATATAAGAGAGACAGACCAAGATGGTGGAGATGGCAGCAGCAGCAGTGGCCAGTATTCGGGAGAGGTAGATAAAACCAATCCAACCCGCCTTGAACTGTTGCAAAAATCTCCCGAAAAAAAGACTATTCCTGCCCCACATGCTCAGGAAATTCTGGACAACATACTATGTAAGAAAAATGCTCAGGAGGAAGGCCAAGATGGCTGTGGCAGCAACAGCCAGTATCGAGAAGAGGCAGGTAAATTAATTCTAATCTACCCTGAACTTTTGAGAAAATCTCCCTGAAAGTAGACTGCACCTGCCCCACATGCTCAGGAACTCTGGACAACATACTATGTAAGAAAAATGTTCAGGGCGTGTCAGATGGAGCCCCACATAGTCGGGTTGGTCAGCACCGCTCCTAGAGAGCCAAGGGCGTTCCTGGCTGCCCCGCTCCTCTCCATAGCGCTGGTGCTGGGTGTGCCTGGAGCAGCGGAACCCGCTCTCTGTGGTGAAACTGTAGGCCTCTACTCTTGGCAGAGAAATGAAACACATTGCTACTAAGTACTTGGGCCCCCAACTCCTGCAAAAGACACGTACTGTTTTCTTTTATTAAAAAATATTGAAGAGGGAGGAAGATGGCGGCAGCTGCACTTGCAGCTGTAGCTGCAGCGGTGACCACGGCCAAAGCAGTGATGGTTAGCAGTGGCTGAATAGGATATGCATCCCCTTGAGAAACCCTGGACAACAGATTTTGATTCAATAGCTAATTGGGACAACATACAGAAACATTTCCAGCCATGACTTCCTATCTGAAATATAGGAGAGAGAGTGAAAAATGGCAGAATTAGAGGCAGCGTGGCTCCCGCCATTGCAAGAAAAGTGATTTTTGGAGGGATAACCCAGAAGAGATCAGCACAGGAATACTTAACAACAACATACTCTAGGAGAGACCAAGAAGGCGGCGGTGGTGGCCAGTATTCAAGAGAGGAAGACAGATCCAACCATATCCACCTTGAATTTTTGAAGAAATCTCCCCAAAAGTAGACTGTTCCTGCTCCACATGCTCAGGAACTTTGAACAGCATACTATGTAAGAAAAAGTTTTGCGGAGAAGGACCAAGATGGTGGCAGCGGCAGTGGCCAGTATTTAGGAGAGGCAGACAGATCCAGTCCAGTCCACCTTGAATTTTTGAAAACATCTCCCCAAAAGTAGACTGCTCTTGCCGCACATGTACTGGAATTCCAGACAACACACTACGTAAGAAAAATGTCCAGAGCAAGTCGGAGGGAGCTCTGCCTATATTGTTGGGCCGATTTGGTGTCCCGGTAGACCTCAGCTCTTGGCCACTGTGTTCCTCTGCGCTGCGCTGGGGGTCAGGGTGTGCTTGGAGCAGTGGATTTTGCTCTCCATGGTGAGGCTTAGAGCCTCTGCTTTCAGTGGGGAGATAAAATCCATTGCTGCTAGGATATTGGGCTCTCAGCTTCTGCAAATGACACATGCTGTTTCTCCTACTAAAATGTGTGTGTGTGTGTGTGTGTGTGTGTGTGTGTGTGTGTGTAGTAGTAGTAGTAGTAGTAGTAGTAGTAGTAATAGTAGTAGTTTACAGAGGTTCCTTTTTTCCCTCCATATATATATATAAACGTCATGCCCACAGTGACAGGAACCAGAGCCTGCCAGGCAGCGAGGCCAGGTCTGGAGCCAGAGAGGCCAGACCCGAGCCTGTTGCGCGGCAGGCCTGGAACTGGGGCCTGCTTCACAGCAAAGGGCCAGTGGGTTTCTTCATCTGTGTGGCCAGGAAGCAATAGAAGTTGCCGCTGCCTCACCTAATCTCTCAGCAGATTTCCAGATCCAAGTGACCTCTATTAAAAAAAATTGGTTGTGATGCCGGGCGTGGTGGCGCACGCTTGTAATCCTCGCGCTTGGGGACCTATTTTATACTTTTTATTTGGAAACAGGGCCTCTTAAGCCAGTGCAGCTGGCTTGGAACCTGCGCCATCCTCCTGTCTCCGCCTCCCAAGCACAGGGATTACAAGCGTGTGCCACTACGCCCGGATCAGATGCTTTTCTTAATGTGCAAAATATTAGGGAGAAATGGATAACAGGAGTAACTCTAGATGAAGAAGGGACCCTATAGAGGAGCAATGAAGGTGACATATCTGAGGGGATCAGAGGGAGGATAAGGAAAACTCTTTAAAGTACATGATGTACTTAAACATATCAAAAGTCAATCATGAAGCCAAGCATGGGTAGGAGGGAGGGGGAGGAAAGTGGTTAGATATTGGGTAGGGGCTGATTGGGTGATGTGTGCATGTATATCTCCATAAGTTTTTTATTCCATTGAGATGTATGACTACAGTGCACCAATGAAAATTTATAAAATAAATAAAAACCACAGATAAAGAGCTTTCAAACAAAAAGAAAAAAAAAATGAGTTGAGTGAAATTAGGCAGAATAGGGTAAGGCGAGCAGAGTGGATGATTTTGTTTTAGGCAGGGGAACAGCATACACAAATGACCTGGCCTTTCCAGGAATAGAAATTGCTTTGGTATGGCTGTTATTTAGATTTGGATGGGGGAGGAAGGTGAGAAATGAGGCTAAAGAAGTGCTGCAACAGATCATCCATGCTCTCAAGGGCATGGAGACCATTTTTGGAAGAAACTGTACCCTAAAGGCAAAAGAAACTCACACAGAGCTGGGCGTGGTGGTACACACTTGTAATCCCTGCATTTGGGAGGCTAAGACAGGAGGATCACACAGGTTCGAAGCCAGCCTCAGCTACTAAGTGAGGCTCTCGACAACTTAGTGAGACCCTGTTTCCAAATAAAACATAAAAAAAATAGGTCTGGAAGTATAGCCCAGAGGTATGAAAGCCTCTGGGTTCCACCCCCAGTACCACCAAAAAAAAAAAAAAAAAAAAGAAACTCATGCAGAATTTTTTATCAGAGAAGTATTAATAAGAGTCAGATTTGTATTGTAGAAAACAATTTGGCAGCAATGTATAGAATGGATTGAAAGGGAATAAAACCTTTCAGTTTTGAAATGTAACAAGATTTTTCTTTTTCAAAATCATTTTGGCTGTGTGTGTGTGTTACTGGGGATTGAACCTAGTGGTGTTCCATTTCTAAGCTATATCCAGCCCAATTTTTTTTTTTTTTAAGACAGGTCTCACTACTTTTCTGAGGACCTTGCTAAGTTACTAAGCTGACCTTGATACCTGTGATCATGATCCTCCCATCTCAGCTTCCCACCCAAGTACTGGGCTTTTTTGGTCTCTGGCATTGGCATATTTATATAAATTTTAGGCCCAGTTTGGCAGTTTTGTTTTTGTTTTTTGCAGTATTGGGAATAGAACCCAGGGGCATTCTACCTCTGAGCTATACCTCCAGCCCTAATTTATTCCCTCCCTTCTTTTCCTTCCTTGCTTCCTTTCCCTCCCTCCCCCTCTTCCTTCCTTCCTTCCTTTCTTTCTTTCTTTCTTTCTTTCTTTCTTTCTTTCTTTCTTTCTTTCTTTCTTTCTTTCTTTCTTTCTTCTCTTTTGGTACTGGTGATGTAACCCAGGGGCTTTTCTACCTCCAGGCTATCCTCCCAGGCCTATTTTATACTTTATTTGGAAACAGGGTCTTACTAGGTTGCTGAGAGCCTCATTAAGTAGCTGAGGCTGGCTTCGAACCTGTGCAATCCTCCTGTCTCAGCCTCCCAAATGAAGCATGTGCCACCATGCCGGGCTGAAGCTGTACATGAACCCTGATCCTCCTGTCTCAGCCTTCCAAATGCTGAGATAAGAAGTGTACACCACCATGTATGCCCAGCTCAGTTCGTCAGTTTTTATAAATACCTGCTGAAGTTTTTTAGGGATTGTTGCTCAGTTTGGAGGAATCAGTATCTTGATGATATTGAAGATTCAGATCTATAAACATGTATAGTTTTTCATTTAAATCTGCTTTATTTTTCCTTTAGCAATGTTTTATAGTTTTCAGTATATATCTCATACTTCATTAAATTTTTTCTAAGTATATTTTTAATGTTATTTTGAATGCAATTGTTATTTTCATATTTAGATTATTAGTTGATAGTATAAATAAATATGTGGTATTTTGCTTAATAAACTTATATCTTATGACCTTGTTACTTATTTTTTATTTTTATTATTTTGCGGTACTGGGAATGGAATCCAGGGGCATTCTACCTCAGAGTTACACCCCCAGCCTGATTTTTATTCTTTATTTGGAAACAGGTCTCACTGAGTTGCAGAGAGCCTCACTAAGTATCTGAGGCTGTCCATGAACCGTGATCCTCCTGTCTCAGCCTCCCAAATGCTGGAATTACAAATGTGCGCCACCATGCTGAGCCTAAACACATTTATTATACTAATTTTTCCCCTTGTGGGGCAGATTCTTGCAAGTAACTTTTTATATACAGAATCATGTTTTTTGTGAATGAAATAGTTTTACTTCTTTCCTTACATGCTAGATGCCTTTAATTTCTTTGTCTTGCCTCACTGCATGTGCTAGACACTTCAGTATGGCATTAATAGAAATGATGAAAGCATACCTCCTTACTTTATTCCCAGTCTTGGAAGAAAGCATTTAGTCTTTCACTCTTAGGTCTGTTTTTCTAAAAGTTTAAGTAAGATTGGCATTTTTCCCCCCTGATGGTGGATTAATAAGTAAAAGTAACTGAGCTGAGCATGGTGGTGCACGCTTGTAATCCTTGTACTTGGGAGGGGAAGACAAGAGGATCGCACAGGTTCGAAGCCAGCCTCCAGCCTCGCTGGTTTAAGAGACCCTGTTTCCAAATAAAAAAGTATAAAAATAGGTCTGGGAGTGTAGCCTGGAGGTAGAAGGGTTTCCAGGAACACCAGTACCCCCACCCCCCCACACACATAGTAAAAGCAACTGAAACTTTATGGGAAGTTTTAAAATTTCTTATTTAATATTTCTTTTTTTGTGGTAATGGGAATGGAACCCAGGGGCATTCTACCTCTGAGCAACACCCCCAGCCCTATTTTTTAGTCTTTTTTACTTTTGAAACAGGGTGTCGCTGAGTTGCGAAGGGCCTGAGTAGCTGAGACTGTCCAGAACCACAATCCTCCGCTCTCCACCTGCGAAATGCTGGAATTACAAGCCACCACACAGAGCATGGCCCTCTTTTTTTTTTTTTTTTTTTGTTTCCTTTGCAGTACTGAGGATGAAACCCAGGACCATTCTACCCCCCAGCTACAGTCCCAGCCCAATTTTTTATTCATTATTTTGAAACAGGGTCTCACTGTGTTGAAAGGGGCCTCACTAAGTAAAACTTAATAAAACATAAAATAGCTCTGGGATTGTAGCCAGTACCACACACATACACACACGAAAAAACCAGATGTTGTATGTCTGCCTATAATCCCAGTACTTGGGAGGCTGAGACAAGAGGATCACAGGTTTAAGGCCATCTGCAGCAATTTAGTGAGAACCTCAGCAATTTAGCAAGACCCTGTTTCAAAGTAAAAGGGGGGGGGCTGGGCGGGGTGCCACATGCTTGTAAATCCCAGCATTTGGGAGGCGGAGACAGGAGGATCCCAGTTCATGGACAGCCTCAGCTCTTAGGCCTTTTGCAATTTAGCGAGACCTTGTTTCAAAATAAAGAATAAAAAAATAGGGCTGGGAGTGTAGTTCAGAGGTAGAATGCCCCTGGGTTCCATCTCCAGTACTGCAGGAAGAAAAAAGAACAAAAAACCAAAGGGCTGGTGATGTAGCTTGAAGGTAGGATGCTCGCTCCTGGGTTCAACCCCCAGTACCAACAAAAAAAGACAAAAAGTTGATTGATAATGTTCATGCGTTCTCTACTTACTAATTTTTCATATAGTGATTAAGAATCAGCTCTTGAAGCTTTCAAAAAAATTTCTGATGTCTATTTTTCTTTTCAACATTTATATTTTTTAATTGTTATCTCTTCTAGATGTATTGAAATGTTTGTCTTTGTGACTTTGAATCTAAGAAGTTTCGTTTAGATCTTATTTTTTTTTGGTCCAGATTATCTCTGCCTTTTAAGTAGAGTCCATACCCATTCAAGTTATTAATTATAGTTGTTTTTGTCTGTTATTTTGCTGTTTGTTTTTATTTTGATCCAGTTGTTCCTGTTCTTTGTTCTTTTTTGTGTTCTCAGTTTAATGAATTATTTCAGTCATATTCTGTACATTTTGGGGGCTGTAATTGTGAGCCAAGAAGTTATATTTTTTCTTTTTTTTAGTGAGCAGTTACCCTGTTTCATTTTATGTGTGTATCTATATTATATCTATATTAGGGTGAACGTTCAATTTCCTGCTAGATCCTGCTAACCACTTTAGCTAAAGTAGAGTTCTGGTTCACACTAACTCCTTTCAGACAGGGTGTAAGATCTTCTTTTAGGACTCACTGATGGGGACAGAGACAGGGGAGGCAATATGTCCTATTTCCAGATGACGCCTTTTGTGGATGTGGAAGCATAGCTCCCCACTGAACCTCCATGACTTAATTTTAGTATTACTAGGATAATGAGGTGCAGGCAAGTTGCTCCCTGTGCTTTTATATGCTGCTGTGAGGAAGGAACATTTTCTGTTCCCAGTCTGAAGAGTAAATATAAGAAAAGAGAGGAAAGTCATTTATAAAGATAGGACTTGGTGACAGATTATCGTTAAGAATAAGAAATTTTTATAAAGGAAAATCCAAAATTACAGGCAAGATTTTATCTTTTGTAATTGAAAGAATTATAGTGACATTGACGAAAAAGAAGAAAGATGCCACAGGAGATTCATAATGATGACAGGTGTGTGTGTGTGTGTGTGTGTGTGTGTGTGTGTGTGTGTGTGTGAGTGACGCAGGGGCATTCTACCTCTGAGCTGTGCTCCCAACCCTATTTTGTTATTCTTTATTTTGAAATAGGGTTTCACCAAGTTGCAGAGAGCTTCACAAAGTAGCTGAGGCTGGCCACAAACCTAGACTCTGTCTCAGCCTCCCAAGTACTGGAATTATAAGCATGTGTCTCCATGCCTAGCCTGATGACAGTGTTTTAATTTAACTGATTTTGAATTACTGATGTTTTATTCATTTATTTTATACTAATTTCTGTGTTTTGTGGGGCATACTGGGTATTGAACCCAAGGATATTCTACCACCCCAGCCCTTTTTTATTTTTTGTCTTTAGAACAGGGTCTCACTAGGTTGCCGAGGCTACTCTCAAACCTGTAACCCTCCTGTCCCAGCTTGGGATTACAGCTGGGATTACAGCGTGTGCTACCATGCCCAGCTTAGTATCTATATTTTTATTTTATCCTATTTTTTTAAATTTGTTGATCTATTCTTATTGGTGCATTGTTATCATATATATATATATATATATATATATATATATATTTTTTTTTTTTTTTTTTTTTTTTTTTTTTTTGCGGGTTTGGGGATAGAACCCAGGGGCATTTGACCTCCGAGCTACACCCCCTGCCCTATTTTTTATTCTTTATTTTGAAACAGGGTTTCACTAAGTAGCTGAGGCTGTCCACGAACTGCGATCCTCAGGTCTCAGCCTTCAGAATGCTGGGATTACAAGCGTGCACCCCACTCCCGCCTTTGTAGTCATACATCTTAATGGGGTACAAGGTGGCAGAGGCACACATGCACACATCACTCATTTAGCCCTTTCTCACTTCCTACCCCATTCCCTCCCCTCCCTTCTTCTCATGTTCAGCTTAATGATTTATATGTTTGTGAATGTACATTATGAACGTTAGAGAATTTTTCTCTTCCTTTCTCCCATCCTCCTCAGTTAGGTCACCTTATTTTCTCATCTAAGGTTTCTCCTTCTTCACCTAGCGTTCCTCCTATGACCCATTTTCTCCCTAACTTTCACATATTAGGGAGAACATACAATTTTTTACTTTTTGTGACTAACTTACCTCAGTGTAATGTTCTCCAGTTCCATCTATTTTCCTGCAAATGACATAATTTGTTCTTCTTTATGGGTTTCTGTATTTTGATTTATTTATTTACTTATTTTTTGGTGATACTGGGGATGGAACTCAGAGTCATTCTACCTCTGAGCTGCATCTCCAGCCCTATTTTTTATTATTTATTTTGAAACAGGTTCTCATTAAATTGCAAAGGGCCTCACTAGCTGAGGCTGTCCTCAAACCTGTGATCCTCCTGTTTCAGCCTCCCAAATGCTGAGATTATAAGCATGCACCACCACACCCAGCTTTCTTTATACATATATATGTGTGTGTACATATATATATATATACACATATTTGTGTGTACATATTTTATATATGTATTCATACATATATTTTATATATGTATAATATATACAGTATATATATATGTATGTATATATACATTTTTTTGGTACTAAGGATAGAACCCAAGGCTATTCTAACTGAGCTACAACCTCAGCCCTATTTTTATTCTTTATTTTGAAACAGGGTCTTACTGAGTTGTAAAGGGCCTCACTAAGTAGCTGAGGCTGTCCTCAAATCTCCTGTCCTCCCATTTGAGCCTCCCAAATGCTGGGATTATAATCATGCGCCACCATGCCCAGCTGGTGTCTATATTTTTAAAAATGCTAAAAGTACCTTACAACTTTCTTAAAACAACTTCAAGTTTTATAATTTATAGCACCATATAATTTACTCTTCGTTATATAATCTATAGGCCATAAGATTCAAAGAATTCCTTGTATACTTCAATGAATGTATTATATTTAAACCACCAAACCATTGCCACACCTTTTAATACCATCTAATTTTAGAGCATTTATCATAATACTCAAAAGAAAACTCACTTCCAGTCCTAGGCAGTTTAAAGTGGGGTGCTGAAATAGAGATTTGTTGTAGAGCATTTGCAGCATTTAGATTGGAAAGAGAATGAGCACTATTGATTTCATTTTAAATTGTTTTTCATAAATATCTATTTATGAAAATAAATAGATAAACATTTAGGTATTTATGAAATATCTATTTATGAAAAACAATTTAGTAGAAAAATGATTTAGTATTTTATACCTATTTAGTATGTTTTTCCAAATGAATATGTATTGTGTACTAAAGAAATGGTCATTTACCCCGTTTGTCTTGGTTATCTTGATCAAAGCTAAATGTGAGTGACATCAAAGAGAGGGGAAAAAGAGATGAAAAAGGTAGATATTACAACTAAAAGGAGTTTATCTATTCTTGTATGTAGATTTATTTATTTAAAGATGCACACCAGATGCCGGGCGTGGTGGCACACGCATGTAATCCCTGTATCTGGGAGGCTGAGACAGGAGGATCGCACAGGTTCAAAGCCAGCCTCAGCTACTTAGTGAGGCTCTCAGCAACTTAGTGAGACCCTGGTTCCAAATAAATATAAAAATAGGTAGAAAGCCTCTGGGTTCTACCCCCAGTAGCCCCCCCACACACACACTACTAATAAAGATGTACACCAGAATAGCACTTGATGTTATTGCCCTAATTTGATTTACGTGAAATGTAAAATTATTATTTCCTTGTCTTATTGAGCTATCTAGCTCTGTGGATACCAAAGTATAATTGTGTTTCCTTCATGAATTCCACTTAAAATATCTTAATTTGAAAAATATCTTGGTTAGATATCAAATAACTTCACATTTTTCATCTAGAGTCACACTTGAAATAATTATTAACCAACATAACCTGAATTAGTCTGAGAAAAAGCTGTAAAGTAGGAAATTTAAATATATTTCTCCTCTGTCTTCTGTTCACTTTTTCTCTTAAGTATATCTTTATGAGGAGTTTATAAAATGCTGTTTAAATTTCTTTTCTAAAATGGAAGTAGCCTGGCATGGTGATGCTTTTTTTGGTGTGTGTGGTACTGGGGTTCCTGGAAACACTTTTACCTCCGGGCTACACTCTGGGACCTATTTTTATATTTTTATATAAAGCCAGTGAGGCTGGCTTCGAACCTTCGCAATCCTCCTGTCTCCGCCTCCGAAGCATGGGGATCACAAGCGTACGCCACCACGCCCTGCGGCTTTGGTGCATGTTTGTAATCCTAGTACTTGTGAGTCTGAGACAGTAGGATCACAGGTTTGAGGACAGCGTCAGCAGGTAATAAAGACTCTCTGCAACCTAATGAAACCATTTCTAAATAAAAATAAAATAGAGCTGGGGGTGTAGCGGACAGAGAGATTCTCAGCAATTTAGTGAGACCATTTCTAAATAATAAAATAGGGCTGGGAGTATAGCTGGCAGGTAGAATGCCCCTGAATTCAATCCCCAGTGCTACCTAAATAAACAAAACTGAAGTAATTTTATAAATTGATTTAAGTTACTAAGAATTCAACACTTGCTTTTCTTAGACATAAAATTGTTTGAAAAGGCTACAGGGTAAATACTGCTTATGGTAGATTTTTGTGTAACTTTGTAGTAAGAAGGGAAATGCAGGGGAGAATGCAAAGTATTTAGCTCTTTCCTCTGCCTCCAAGACTAGATTTAATGATGTGGCTATATTAAGGAGTTAGTCAAATACTACAAAAAACAGAATGAAATGTTTTAAAGGCAGATGTTTCCTCAAAATTTTCTAATACTGGGAGTAAAAGATAAAAATAAGAAATATTTTAGGAATGTCTCATGGGTTCATTTAGTACTTGAGATTTGGGTTTATATTGACTGTTATAGTATGTGCACTAAGTAAATGTGGGTGACTTTAAACATAATCCATCACTTTTATTTTCCCCTCCAAATTAAATTTATCCTTAAATATACCTACTTTATATGTAACCTTGTGCTTGATAATGAATGTTACCTTTTTTTGTTTTGTTTTGTTTTCTTCTAGGCTGTATTCGTCACCAAAGAAAAAACTTACACCAATGCAGAAATCCGTTAGTCCATTAGTTTGGTGCAGGCAAGTTTTGGATTACCCAAGTCCTGATGTTGAGTGTGCTAAAAAGTCTCTTATCCACAAACTTGATCAAACTATGTCAGGTATGTCTGTTTTTACTTGTAAATTTCATCTCTTTGCTTTCTTTAGTAAAAATAAAATAAAATATTGAATGGTACATTTTTAGAAGGGCAACTTCTTTCTTGGTAGCATTAGACATATAACATGAGAGCTGTTCTGTCATTGACCTAATAGCTTTTTTTTTTTTTGGTGGTACTGGGGGTGGAACCCAGAGGCTTTCTACCTCTGGGCTATACTCCCAGACCTGTTTTTATATTTTATTTGGAAACAGGATCTCACTAAATTGATGAGAGCCTCACTCAGTAGCTGAGGCTGGCTTTGAACCTGTGTGATCCTCCTGTCTCAGCCTCCCAAGCGCGGGGATTACAAGCATGCGCCACCATGCCCGGCTTGACCTAATAGCTTTTTAAATCTCATTTTTATTTTGTCTCATACTAAAGAATGTCCATGAAATTATGGATTTTATATGATAGAGGCTTTTTCTTAGTACAAGTTAAATAACTATTAAAAATATATTTCTGGATATCATCTAAAATCATCCCAGATACCACACTTTTGAGGAAATTCTAATGGGGTAGAAAGATCCAGGTAGAAAACCAAGAAGACCTTGTTCTGACTCTTGCACTTAATTGCTGTGTGAGTCTTCACAGTATTTAGCTTTTTCAAACTCTGTTTGAAAGGTTAGTTTAAAGATTAAATGAAAATGTATATGAGAGAGCCTAGAATGTTTCTTGGCTCACAGTAGGTGCTTATAAACGTATTCATTTCCCTTTCCTATTATGTCTTTTTTTTCTTAACTTGATATTTTAGGTTTACATTGCTTTTATGCCTTTTTGTTTAATAACCTTCACAGTTCTGACAAAAATGTGTCCTTGCCTATTTATGACATTAATGTAGCATGCCAGTGTAAGTAGAAATGTAGGGAAAATATTACTGAATTTTTTAGGCTTTTTTTTTTTTTTTTTTTTTTTTTTTTTTTTTTGCGGTACTGGGGATGGAACCCAGGGGCATTCTACCTCCAAGCTACACCCCAACCCTATTTTTTATTCTTTATTTTGAAACAAGGTTTCACTGAGTTGCAAAGGGCCTCACTAAGTAGCTGAGGCTGGCTGTGAACTACTATCCTCCTGTCTCAGCCTCCCAAGCGTGGTATTACAAGCTTGCGCCACCACACCCAGCGTCATTCTATCCTTTTAAAGACTTGCTGTTTTCTGACATGCTCGGGTGGTAAATGATTGATGCATGATTAATAATCTTGAAAAGATTTCATTCTTCCTTTCTTCTCTGCATTTGCTTAGCAGCCATGAACTTTGAATTGCTTATTTTTAGCATTATAATAGAAATATGTGCTCTTTGGTTCTAGTTTTGTTTTTGTTTTGTTTTTGTGGTGCTGGGGATGGAACCCAGAGGTTTTCTACCTTCAGGCTACACACCCAGAAATATTTTCTATTTTTATTTGGAAACAGGGTCTCACTAAGTTGCTGAGAGCCTCACTAAGTAACCGGGGCTGGTTTCGAACCTGTGCAATCCTTCTATTTCAGCCTTCCAAGTACGGGGATTACAAGCGTGCGCCACCATGCCTGGCTCTCTTTGGTTCTAGTTTAAACTGAAATTGGTCAGGGGAGCAGAGGGAAACTTAGCTCAAAGGTTCAACTGGCATACAGTAAAGCAAGATTTGTTTGGCAATAGGAGTAATGGTTTTTATATGCAAATGACTTATAGGATATGATTACAAAACTGCTGAATCTGAATCTCTAAAACTAAAGTCATACTTTTCAGAAGCCCTTTTGGAGCCAGGTGTGGTGGCACACCCTTGTAATCTCAGCACTTGGGAGGCTGAGACCAGAGGATGGCAAGTTGGTGGCCAGCCTCAGCTACTTAGTGAGGCCCTGTGCAATTTAGGCCTTCTGCAATTTAGTGAAACCTTGTTTCAAAATAAAGAGTAAAGCTCGCTTGTAATCCCAGCGTTTTGGAGGCTGAAACAGGAGGATTGAAGTTCTCGGACAGCCTCAGCTACTTAGTGAGGCCCTTTGCAACTCAAACCTTGTTTCCAAATAAAGACTAAGCCAGGTGTGGTGCTGCACACTTGTAATCCCTGTGCTTGGGAGACTGAGACAGGAGGATCACACAGGTTCGAAGCCAGAGTCAGCTACTTAGTGAGGCTCTCAGCAACTTAGTGAGACCCTGTTTCCAAATAAAATATAAAAAATAGGTCTGGGAGTATAGTCAGAGGTAGAAAGCCCTGGGTTCCACCCCTCATACCACCAAAAAAAAAAAAAAAAAAGACTAAAAGCTGGGTATGGTGGTGCACACTTGTAATCTCAGCATTTGGGAGGCTGAGATGGGAGGATTGGGAGGATTGTGGTTCAGGGACAGCCCCAGCTACTTAGGGAGGCCCTCTGCAACTCAGTGAGACTTTGTTTCAAAATGAATAAAAGTCAGGCATGGTAGTGCACGCTTGTAATCTCAGCATTCAGGAGGCTGAGACCTGAAAAATCACTGTTCGTGGGCAGCCTTAGCTACTTAGTGAGGCCCTCCACAACTTAGTGAGATCCTATTTCAAAATAAAGAATAAAATATAGGGCAGGGAGTGTAGCTTGGAGGTCGAATGCCCCTGGGTTCCTTCTGCAGACCCGCCAAAAAAAAAAAAAAAAAAAAGAATAAAATATAGGGCTGGAGTTATAACTCCGAGGTAGGATGCCCCTGGGTTCAATCCCTAGTACAGCAAACCAAACAAACAAAAAAACCCTTTTGAAAAAGTAATAGACAAAAATAGACTTTTTATATAATTTTCAAAAAATTTTGCCTGAATATTAATTTTTTAGAAAAATACACTGGAGCTTTAAGTTATTTTTGTAAGAGATTGTTAGAAATGTATAGTCAAGTTAGTAGACAACTTGAAAAACTGGAAATTTTCTAACCAACTACAGTGGTGATATATGATTTAGATATTTATTAAGAATATTTCTAGGACTAAGGCTGTAACTTTGTGGTAGAGTACCTGCCTAGCACATGTGATGTCCTGGTATCAATCCATAATACTGCCTTTCTTCTACTACTGCTACTACTACTGCTACTACTACTACTTCTCCTCCTCCTCCACCTCCTCCTCCTCCCCTTTTTTTGGTGGTACTGGGGTGGAACCCTTCTACCTCTGGTCGTCGTCATCTTAGTCTTTGTAGTTGTCATCGTCATCGTTGCCGTTGTCGTCGTTCCCCCCCCCCCCCTGCTATTTTTTGGTGGTACTAGGTATGGAACCCTTCTACCTCCGGACTACACTCCCATACCTATTTTATATTTTTATTTTGAAACAGGGTCTCTTAAACCAGTAAGGCTGGTTTCAAACCTGCACGAGGCTGGCTTCGAACCTGCGCAATCCTCCTGTCTCCGCCTTCCCCCAAGCACGGGAATTGTTAGTGTGTGCCACCATGCCCGGCTCCTCCTTCTCTTCCTTCTCCTCCTTCTTTCTCCTTCTCCTTCTTCTCCCTCCTCCTCAACCTCCTTCTCTTCTTCCTCCTCCTTCCTCTCCTCCTCCTTGGTTGGAACCCAGGGACATTTTACCTTTGAGCCACACTCCCACCCGTTTTTTATTCTTTATTTTGAAATAGGGTCTCACTGAGTTACAAAGGGCCTCACTAAGTAGCTGAGGCTGGCCCTGAATCTGCAATCCTTGTCTCACCCTCCCAAGTACTGAGTTTACAAGTGTGCGACCCCATGTCCAGCGAGCCCATTACTCTTGAATCAAGTTGAGAAATTGTCCAATAGTGTTTAGGTTGTATGGCTATATGTACAGAACGAGCTATAGCTATAAATATAATGTAATTTCAAAATACATACATTTTTTAAAGGAAAAAATTGCTTGGCTATTGCAAATTTGAATTTAAAGTCCTAAACTGCTCTTTATCTAAAGTTTTTTTTGGGGGGGTGGCACTGGGGATTAAACCCAGGGGCATTTTACCTCTGAGCTATAATTCCCCAGCCTTATTTTATTTTTTTATTTGGAAACAGAAGAGGTTATTGCTAGGTTGATGAGAGTATAACTACTATTGAGAATGTCTTCTAACCTTCGAATCTCCTGTCTCAGCCTTCCAAGTACTGGGATTACAGCTGTGCACCACCACATCCAACTGGAGATGGTCTTTTAAATATATTTTCTTATAAGGCAAAGTTTACTGGGAAATTAAGTATTGTATTCTAGCATAACAGTTTCTACTACATCATCTATATTTAGCTTCTCTGTAATACACTACCACTTGCTCCTAAACTTCTCTTTTTATGATAGTGCATTTTCTTTTTTACACGCTTTTACTCTTCCTCGTGTGTGTGTGTGTGTGTGTGTGTGTGTGTGTGTGTGTGTGTGTGAGAGAGAGAGAGAGAGAGAGAGAGACAGACAGACAGACAGACAGACAGACAGAGAGAGACAGAGACAGAGACAGACAGACAGACAGACAGACAGAGACAGACTGCCTGGGGATTGAATCCAGGGGCATTCTACCTCAACCTACACCTCTAGCCCCTTTTTTGTTTTGAAACAGAGTCCCACTAGGTTGCTGAGAGTCTCGATACATTGGTGAGACTGTGCTCAAACCTTGATTCCTTCATTTGTAGCCTCCCAAGTACTGAGATAACAGGTGTCCACCACCACTCCTGGCTGCCCTTCCTGCTCTCTTACCTGTCTTCTTTGAAGGTGCTTACATTTCTTCCTCTCTGTCAGTCTGTCTCTTTCTCTCTCTCTCGTACTAAAATTTACGTAACATAAAATTCCCATTTTTACTATTTTTTAATGTATAGTTTGTTGGCATTTAATGCATCCACAGTGCCATGCAACTGTCACCATTACCTATCTGGAGAGACAGAAGTTTTCGTTTTCCTATGATGAAATTCTGTACCTGAAATTTGTGTAAAAGGGTGAATGTTGTTACCATTCTGAAAGAGGGATCCCTAGAAGAGAATTTTAGCAGGAAGATCATGAGTTGGATTCGATAATAGATTCTGAGATACATATGTCAGACCCACAGGTAGACATTAACTGGTCAGTGTATGTGAGACTGAAACTCAGGAAAATTTAGGACAGAAAACACAATAATAGGAAATTTTTGGCGTATTGATGATAATTGACGTGAGCATGTTTGAGATTTTGCAGAACAAAAAGGACTGAGTTCTTGAAATTCTAGTAGTTATAACAAAGCAGAAGATAATAAGCTTCGAAAGAGATTGAGAAGAAATAAAAAGATAGAAATTAGCCATTTGGAAGCCAGGTGTGGTGGCACACACTTGCAATCTCAGTACTTGGGAGGCTCAGACAGGAGGGCCACAAGTTTGTGGCCAGCCTCAACTGCTTAGTAAGGCTTGCCACAATTTAGTGAGATCCTGTTTCAAAATAAAGAATAAAAATTAGAGCTGGGGGTATAACTCAGAAGTAGAATGTCCCTGGGTTCAATCCCCAGAACCATTAAAAAAAAAAAAAAAAGAAGGAAATAAATGAGCCATTGTGTTTCTGCTTGGGCTGGTATTTCATGATCATACTGCATACTAAACATGTATTAAATATGTCCTGTCTCATAGAGATTATATAAAAAACCACTAAACAGAAAAACCTGTGTTCCTCTTCTCCAAACCATGACCGCCAGTGGGCAAACTAGAAGCTTTAGTTATCTGATATTTTTACCTTGCTAATCCTTTTTAGTTGTAATATTTGCACTTTTTTCTTTCCTTCTAATGTTTTCTTTTTTATTTCTTTTTCTTTTTTGTGGGTCTGGGGATGGAACCCAGGGGCATTCTACCTCTGAGCTACACCCCCTGCCCTATTTTTTATTCTATTTATTTATTTATTTATTGTGGTACTGGGGATGGAGCCCTTCTCCGGGCTACCCTCCCAGACCTATTTTATATTTTTATTTGGAAACAGGGTCTCTTAAGCCAGTGTGAGGCTGGCTTCGAACCTGCGCGATCCTCCTGTCTCCACCTCCCAAGCACGGGGATTACAAGCGGGAGCCACCATGCCTAGCATTATTCTTTATTTTGAAACAGGGTCTCACTAAGTTGCCGAGGGCCTCACTAAGTAGCTGAGGCTGTCCGTGAACTGCGATCATCTAGTCTCAGGCTCCCGAATGCTGGGATTTACAAGTGTGTGCTACCACGCCCAGGTTTCTTCTTCATCTTTTTTTTTTTTTTTTTCTTTCTTAATTTTTCTGGTACTCGGGGTAGAACACAGGGGCCTTCTACCTCTGGGCTATACCCCCAGCCTGATTTTATTTCTTATTAGGAAACAGGGTCTCACTAGGTTGATGAGAGTTTCATTACTTGTTGAGGCTGTCCTCTAACCTGCGACTCTCCTGTCTCAGCCTCCCAAGTACTGGGATTGCAGGCATGTGCCACCATGCCCAGCCTTCCTTCTAATTTTCTAATCACTGTATACTGCCTAATTTATCCACCTAATTTATCTAATCACTGTATACTGCCTAATTTATCCACCATCACTCTTTTCTCCTAACCTGGTTGACTCACACCAATCTTGATAAAAAATCACTGATTACAGGCTTTTTCCTGTGCTCCCCCTCCCCTGCCCTTTACCACAGCAGACTTCTATGATGCTGTGCATTTTCAAGACACTCACTGCCTTTTTGTTATCTTATAAACATGCATGAACCAGATATGTACATCCTTCGAAAGAGCCGTAACATTTAGTAGTGAACTGATCCTATCTCTTCCTTTTGCACCTTTATGCTGCTACTTATTTTAGTTTGATTAGTTTCTGCTTGTACCACTTGGTGGCTAGCCCCTGGAGCGGAAGCACCACACTGAATTTGTCTGTACAGTGCTTTCTCCTGTGCTTTTAAGGATTGAATAAGCTGTGGCTATCAGAATAGGGTTTAAGTATTAATTTTTGTGTATAATTTTAGTGTTGTACTATTTATGTAATTTTATATGCAAAGTAAAAATTTTTCTTACAGCAGAATTATTCTGGTGGGGGAGAAGCTTTTATTTTTTAAAAGGGAATTCTCCCATTTTTATTTTTTTTTAATTTTATTTATTTATTTATTTATTTATTTATTTTGGTGGTACTGGGGTTCCTGGAAGCCCTTCTATCTCCGGACTACACTCCCAGACCTATTTTTACATTTTTTTTTTATTTGGAAACAGGGTCTCCTAAGCCAGCGCGCGCGCGGCTGGCTTCAAACCTGCGCGATCTTCCTGTCTCTGCCTCCCAAGCGCGGGGATTACAAGCGTGCGCCACCACGCCCGGCGGGAATTCTCCCATTTTTAAAATCAGAATCTGTCTTAAACAGTAATTACTCCTTCATTTAAAACTTCAAATTTTGGAAAGACTTTTATTTATTTATTATTTGTAGTACTGGGGATGGAACCAGGGGCATTCTACTTGCGAGGTACACCCCAGCCCTATATTTTATTCTTTATTTTGAAACAGGGTCCCACTGAGTTGCAGAGGGCCTCACTAAGTAGCTGAGGCTGTCTGCAAACCACGATCTTCCTGTCTCAGCCTCCCAAATGCTGGGATTACAAGCATGTGCCACCCTGCCTGGTATTGGAAAGACTTTTGTGTGTGTGCGTGTGTGGTACTGGGGATGGAACCCATAGGCCTTCTGGGCTACACTCCCAGTCCTATTTTATATTTTATGTGGAAACAGGGTCTCACTAAATTGCTGAGACTGGCTTCAAACCTGCATGATTCTCCTGTCTCAGCCTCTCAAGTATTGGGATTACAAGCGTGAGCCACTATGCCCAGCTCATAGTTTTTTTGTTTTTGTTTTTGTTTTTAATAAGTTTGCTTTTAAAAAAAGACACAAGCCGGGTATGGTGGTGCAGGCTTGTAATCCCAGTACTTGAGAGGCTGAGATAGGAGGATTGCAAGTTTGCAGCCAGCCTCAGGTACTTAGTAAGTTCTTCGCAACTTAGTGAGACCCTGTTTCAAAATAAAGAATAAAACATAGGGCTGTAGGTGAGGTTGGAGGTAGAATAGGTTCAGTCCCCAGTACTGCAAAAAAAAAAAAAAGAAAAGAAAAGAAAACAAATATTTTATAATGTATGTATGTATGTATTTTTTGGCCAACCCTATTTTTTATTTTGAAACAGGGTCTCACTAAGTAGCTGAGGCTGGTCGCAAACCTGCAGTCCTCCTGTCTCCGTCTCCTAAGTACTGGTATTACAAGTGTATACCACCATACCCAGCCTATTTGATTTATTTTTAAAGCTCACTCAGGAGAGCATGGTTATTAAAATAAAAAACAAGAATGAACTTTTCACCAGGCATGATGGCACACTTGGAGGCTGAGATGGGATGATTGTGGGTTAATGAGACCCTCAGCAACTTAGCAAGATCCTGTTTCAGACTAAAACAGAAATCGGACTAGGGTTTTAGCTCAGAAGTAATATACCCGAGGGGTACAATCCCCAGTACCTTTAAAACAAAACAAAAAACTTTCCAACAAAATGGAAATGAATTGCCGGGTGTTGTGGTGCACGCTTGTAATCCCCGCGCTTGGGAGGCTGAGACAGGAGGATCGGAGCCAGCCTTGCTGGCTTAAGAGACCTTGTTTCCACATAAAAAAGTAAAAAATAGGTCTGGGAGTGTAGCCCGTGGGAGTGTATCCTGGAGATAGAAGGGCTTCCAGGAACCCCAGTAGCACCAAAAAAAAAAAAAAAAAAGGAAATGAATTGATTTTGTGGTCAATAGTCTATTTAGGAGATATTCTTTCTACATTATTGTATTGTTTGGTGTAGCTACTGTTTTATTTGCATAACAATTTATGATAATGGAAACTTTTTTATTTTTTTTTGCGGGTCTGGGAATGGAACCCAGGGGCATTCAACCTTCGAGCTACACCCCCTGCCCAATTTTTTTTTTTTTTTTTTTTTTTAAACCGGGCTTCACTAAGTAGCTGAGGCTGTCTGTGAACCGTGATCCTCCGGTCTCAGCCTCCCAAATGCTGGGATTACAAGCGTGCGCCACCACGCCCGGCTCAATGGAAACATTTTTGTTAGAATTTTTAACATGATTTATTCTTATCTACTGCTATTAAGAATCTTTAAACTGAAATAATGACTTAATTTTATTAGGAATACTTTTGAAATAAAATGCTTTGTCCTTAGTTATTAATTTTATTTTCTCTCTTCTCATTAATGCAGCTCTCAAGAGGCAGAATTTATATAATAATCCTTTCAACTCTATGAGTTACACAAGTCCTTACAGTCCAAATGCCAGTAGCCCATACAGCAGTGGTTTCAATTCTCCATCCTCAACCCCAGTGCGACCTCCTATAGTAAAACAGCTTATACTTCCTGGAAATTCAGGTAAGGAGAAAATGGAAAGGTTATTAAGGAATGTTTTTTTTTTTTTTTTTTTAAATTTTATTTTATTGGTGCACTGTATTCATACATCATAGTGGGATACAAACTTTTGTAGACATACATGCACACATCGCCCAGTCAGCCCCCACCCGATCTCCACCCCATTCTCTCCCCATCCCTCCCTCCCATGCTTGGCTTAGTGGTTGACATCTAGTATTATAGCAATTTATCCAAAATTAAAAATGATAATCTCACATAACAGTTTCATTTGTCTGATACCAAGCTTTTGATGTCTTAAAGATAACATTTCAATATTTCTTTTTGCTTTCTTTCTTACCAGAGAATATTTTTTTCTTTTTTTTAGGTGAAACTATCATATATTTATTTTTCAGAAAAAAATCTATCCTGATATGGAATATGGACTCTAGATACCCAAAACAATCTCGAAGCAAAAACAAAGCTAGAAGATGTATATTTTCTGATTTCAAACCATATAAAGCTACAATAATTGAAACAGTGTAGTACTGTTCTAAAGGCAGATATATAGACCATTGGAGTTAAATACAAGCCTAGAGCTAACTTCTTCCCTATATTGTCAAGTTATTTTTGACAAGGTTTCCACGAAGATTTGGTGGTGGAAATAATAATCTTTTAACTAAATATTGTTGAAAAATAATAATTACATGGAAAAGAATAAAATTGGACCCTTACCTAATCCCACATACAAGTATTAACTCAAACTAGATAAAAGACCTAAATATAAATCTTAAGACTATAAACTTTTAGGAGAAAATCTGGGTCATAAAACCTCACAACATTGAAATTGGCAGTGATTTCTTGGATATGATTTCAATGGCACAGGCAACAGAAGAATATACAAACTCCCTAAAAAATAAAAGAAAATATTGTATATCCAAAGACAATGTAAACAGAGTTAAAAGTTACTAATAGAATTGGATAAAATATTTCCAAATGCTATATCTGAAGGTATATTAATATTCCAACTAGAAATCCTAAAAATTAACAACAATAAAGGCAAACAATACCATTTAGAGATAGGTAAAAGACTAACATAAGTAATGAATCTCCACAGATAACCAATCTTAGTTGTCTGTTGGATGGAAACTCTTGTTTCTCTGGTTCTGGTGAGTGTTACCTATTTCTTCTTTGTAGTTAATCTCTTTGAGTATTTTCTCTAGCGCTGGTTTTGAAGACATAAATTCCTTCAGTTTCTGTTTGTCATGGAAGCTTCTTATTTCTCCATCTAATTTGATAGAAAGTTTTGCTGGATAGGAAATTTTTGGCTGGAAGTTGTTTTCTTTCAGAGTTTGGAATATGTTACTCCAAGCCCTTCTGGCTCTCATGACTTGGTTTGGGAAGTCTGGAGTGATTCTAATTGATTTGCCTCTGAATGTCACTTGGCCCTTTGTTTTTGTTGCCTTTAAGATTCTCTGCTTGGCTTCCACATTGGTCATTTTGACAATTATGTGGCGTGGGGATCCTCTTCTCGGATCCTGTCTAAAGGGAGTTCTATAAGTTTCCTGGATCTGTGTATCAACCTCTTGCTCTATATTTGGAAAATTTTCTGCTATTACTTCCTTGAAGAGATTGTTGATCCCTTTGGTATCACTTTCTTTTCCCTCCTCTATTCCAATTATTCTTAGGTTAGCTCTCTTAAGATGGGCCCATATTTCTTCAATGTCAGATTCCTGCTGTTGGATATCTTTTTCTAGATTAGAAACTATGCATTCATTTTTGGATTGCTCATCTTTTAAGAGCGAGATTCTGTTCTCCATGTGGTCTAATCGGTTGTTTGTGCTTTGAATTGAGGCCTTTACTTCATTAATTGCATCCTTTATCTCTTTTTGGCTCTCTCTGAGTTCTTTTCGAAGCACCTCTATTATTTCTACAGTTATTTTCCTGATTTGATCTTCTAGAAATCTCTGATTTTCTGTTTTATCAGGTTCTGATGTTGTGGGGTTGTGCACATTCATTACTTCAGTGTTATTCCTCTTTCCCATGATTTCGGAGGTTTGTGCCTTCTCTGGGTTCTTCCCTTGGGTCACTATGGCTTCACTTAAGGTGCTCTGGATCTCGAGTCAGTAGTATCTCAGACCCCACTACTCCTTTACTGGGTTGTATCACAGAGTCTCCGACCCAGGGAATCGATAGAGGCTGCTTTAAACTATGGGGGGTGCCAGGTTGCACGCTCTCCTATGGTGTGATATCTCTGCCACCACCAATCCCTCACTGGGTCAAGTCCCACGAGGCACAATACTGGGATTTCTCCTCTGTGGCCCACAATTTGACTTACTGTTCTTGAGTACGTAGATGTAGCTGTACTGGACTCGGTGAATTCACTGCTGCTGCCGCCGCCGGTGGCAATATGGCGCCTCTGCCACGCCCTCGGCCATGAGGCTGGCGTATTTTTTCTTCTCTGGTTTTGATTTCCACTCTGAATCCCTGCAGCGTGTGCTGAGCTCAGCCACTGGGAGCTTTAAATGCTGTCTGCGCCGAAAGATCCCGCCTGGCTGTTCCGCAGCGGCTCACCTGGCTTGCTGTAGCCGTCCGCTGAGTTCGCCGCTGCCGCCGGCAGTATGGCGCTGCTGCCGCGTCCTCGGGCGCGTGTGTCTCCTCTGTGGCCCTGAGCTCTGTTCTCAGTCCGCTTTCTCTCTGGAGCCTGGTGGTTTTTTTGTTTTTCTGGTGATGGTGTTTTCTGGCTATGAAAGGCGCTCTTTTTGTGGTAATGGAGATTGGTTGTTAGCGGGACTCTTAAGCCCCGCTTTTCTCGGCCGCCATCTTCCCGGAAGTCCTAAGGAATGTTTTTAATTTACTGCTCTTCCTCTGGAAGTAGCTTATTCATTAGTAAGTAGTTCAGGTTCATTTTCTCTTTATAAAACTTATTTAGAGCCGGGCATGGTGGTGCACACTTGTAATCTCAGTACGTGGGAGGCTGAGACAGGAGGATCATGCAAGTTCGAAGCCAGCCTCAGCTACTGAAGTTCTCAGCAACTTAGTGAGACCCTTTTTCCAAATAAAATATAAAATAGGTCTGGGAGTATAACTCGGATGTAGAAAGCCCCTGGGTTCCATCCCCAGTACCACACACACACAAAATTTATTTATTTTTATTGGTGCATAATAGTCTCACATGATAATGTGGATCATGTTGGCAATGGCATATATTCACACAGTGCTTGTTGCCCTCCCCCGCCCAGATTTATTTTCTTTATGAAACTTTTAACTGATTAGAGAAAATTTCTTTTAGGAACTGCTTTGCACCAGGCACTACACTACATACTAAGGGTTCAAAAATAAATTAGCTTGTTACAACTATACAGTTTTCTTTGGTGTGCACTTAGAAGCTTTTAAATATGAGCTGGGTGGCCGAGCTGGGTGGCCGTGTGTGGTGGTGCACGCTTGCAATCCCTGCGCTTGGGAGGCGGAGATAGGAAGGATAGCACCGGTTCGAAACCAGCCTCCCTGGCTTCCTGTTTCCAAATAGAAAGTATAAAATAGGTCTGGGAATGTATCCCAGAGGTAGAAGGGTTTCCAGGAATCCCAGTGCCACCAAAAACAAAACAAAACAAAACAAAAAAAATAGCTGGGTGTAGTGGTGCACGCTTGTAATCCCCGCGCTTGGGAGGCTGAGACAGGAGGATCACATAGGTTCGAAGCCAGCCTCAGCTACTGAGTGAGGCTCTCAGCAACTTAGTGAGACCCTGTTTCCAAATACAGTATAAAATAGGTCTGGGCGTATAGCCCGGAGGTAGAAAGCCCCTGGGTTTCACCCTCAGTACCACAAAAATAAAAAGAAGTTTTAAATATGGTCTAATTAAATGGGATCACATTTTTATTCTTTTAGCCAGTAGATTCTTATTGAATAGCCTGCATGGTTTGTAAGAGCTACAGAATTAAATGTTTTTGGTTTTTTTTTTTTTTTTTTTTTTTTAGTACTTGAGATGGAACCCAGAGGCTTTTAACCTCTGGGCTACACTCCCAGACCTATTTTAAATTGTTTAAATGCTCTTTTAAAGGAGTTTTAATAAGCCTTATACTGTTGATCAGTAATAGTATAAGGTTATAAATGAATATACCAAAGGAGAGAAAGGAGAGGTGCTGTAAGTCATGTGGGAGGAACAGGTTGCTGTGAAGTGGGGAAGTGCACACGTACTCTGGTTGTGACTCACACTGACTCTTCTTTACGGTTCACCCTTTCAAGTCAGTCGTACTACTATTATTGTATGACTTAGTAAACAACCCTTCTTTTATTTATTTATTTTTTTGAGGTACTGAGGATTTGGGGATTAAAGCCAGGGGCATTTTACCTCCGAGCTACGCCGTGGCCCTATTTTTTTTTCTTCCTTCCTTCCTTCCTCCCTCCCTCCCTCCCTCCCTCCCTCCCTCCCTCCCTTCCTTCCTTCCTTTCTTCAGGTTTGGGGATGGAACCCAGGGGCATTTGACCTGAGCTATACCCCCGGCCCTATGTTTTATTCTTTTATTTTGAAACAGGGTCTCACTAAGTTGCAGAGGGCCTCACTAAGTAGCTGAGGCTATCCATGAACTGCAATCCTCTGGTCTCAGCCTCCAGAATGCTGGGATTACAACTGTGTGCCACCACGCCTTATTTTTTTTTGGAGGGGGGTTTAACTGAGGATGGAACCCAGGGATATTCTACCTCAGAGCTACAACCCCATCCACCCCCCCCCCTTTTTTTGAGAGTCTGGGTATGGAACCCAGGGGCATTCGAGCTTCAAGCTACACCTTGTGCCCTATTTTTTATTCTTTATTTGAAACAGGGTCTTACTAAGTTGTGGAGGGCCTCACTAAGTTGCTGAGGCTTTCCAAACTGTGATCCTCAGGTCTCAGCCTCCTGAATGCTGGAATTACAAGCTTATGCCACCATGCCTACCATGCCCAGCTTTTTTTTTTTATTCTTTATTTTGAAACAAGGTCTCCCTGTGTTGCCTAGGGCCTCACTGAGTAACTGAGATTGTTTTTAAAGCACAATCCTCCTGTCTCAGCCTCCCAAATGCTAGTATTACAAATGTGCACCACCAGACCTGGCCCTATTTTTTATTCTTTATTTTGAAACACGATTTCATTAAGTTTTGGAGGGTCTCACTAAGTAGCCGAGGGTGACTGGGAGCCTGCAATCCTCCTTTCTCAACCTCCCAAGTGCTGGGATTACAGCACAGGCCACCATGCCCAGCTAATCAAGTCGTTTTTCTCATCCTATCTTTTGTGCTCCAATACTATACATCAGAACTCTTTGGATTCCCATTACCAACTTGGCAAAGGAATTTTGTAAGCATAACTTCATGCAGGAAAAATTAGCCTAGTGTTCTTTTTTTTTTTTAGATTATTTTTAAATGTTGAAGGAATATAATTTTTTTCAAATTGGAGATTTTCTGTTTAGGAAAAGCAGATTCTTTAATTCAGATTCTTTAATTCAGAGATAAGATGGTGGTGCTTGTTAATAAGTTATATTAAAATGAAAAAGTGTTTTTAGTTATGCCATAATAAATAGATCTTTATTGTCCTCTTTCTTTAATGAGGTCAATTGCTAATCTCAGTATTGGGAAATTTTGCAAACAGAAATATCAGAAAAATAATGAACTGAAGCAATGGATATAACATCTAGTTAATTGCAACAGACATTCAATTTTTATCTCATCAAAGTTTGATTTTTTTTCTTTTTAAGGTAACTACAAAAGCTCATCAGACAGAAATCCTCCACTCAGTCCTCAGTCCTCTATAGATAGTGAGTTAAGTGCTTCAGAATTAGACGAAGATTCAATTGGATCCAATTATAAGCTAAATGATGTAACCGATGTGCAGATTCTAGCCCGGATGCAAGAAGAAAGTAAGTATTTCCATCTTTGAAAGCTGAGATTTTTTTTTTACTACTGCTCAATTTTCTCTAGATATTAAATATATTTTGGAGGCTTAATCAACATATATACATGTGTTCATTTTTAGAGTCTACTTTGCGTAGGTCAGTTCTGTTGTTTGAAGGGCAGAGAAAAGTATATTAGGCTCACCTTCTGTCACTTGTCTTCATACCCTGTGTGTTACTTTGCATTGACACTCACTAGTATGATAGTATAATTTATTACACATTTACTTTTGTCTTTTCATGTAAACTAGTGTTTCTCAACTTTTTAAAAATTGTTCCCTTAAGCTTTTTAATTTGTTTTTTATTTTTTGAAGATTTAAGGGAGTTTATTAAAAAGATAGAAATACAGAAGATAGTTACAGCCTCATGTTACCCAGGGTACATGATGGGGTGCTTGGAATGAAATCACCAAGAAGCCTTTTTAGAAATTTGGTTTTTTTCTTATCTATCCTTCCTCATGGGATTTTTATTTTGATTATGATGATGATGATGGAGCCCAGGGGCATTCTACCCCTGAGCTATACCAATTTTTTATTCTTTATTTTAAAACAGGTCTCAGTGCCGGGCATGGTGGTGCACGCTTGTATTCCCAGCATTCGGGAGGCTGAGACCGGAGGATCGCGGTCCGCGGACAGCCTCAGCTACTTAGTGAGGCCCTTTGCAACTTAGATCCAGTTTCAAATTAAAGAATAAAAAACTAGCTCGGAGGTCAAATGCTCCCAGGTTCCATCCCCAGATCCGCAAAAACAAACAAACAAACAACAAAAAAAACCCAGGGTCTCACTGAATTGCAAAGGGCCTCACTAAGTAGCTGAGGCTATCCATGAACTGCAAACCTTCTGTTTCAGCCTCCCAAATCATATTAAAAGCATACACTACCATTCTGGCTCCTTCATGGAGTTTTAATATCACACTTATACTGTCTGTTTGAATGAGGGCCTCAAACTATTATAGTATCTAAGATTTTTTTCACATTGCAAGAACCAGTATTAGCCTTCTAGGTGACATATATCACTCTTTTTGAGAATGCACAAATATCAAAAACATCTTCATGGAAAATTGGAGTTGTGTCATTAAAAGAAATATGATGATGCTGTGTAGCATGATACTTGGAACTTTTAGGACCGATATACCTTTAAGAATTCAGTAAAAAATTAGGGCTCTGTCATCTCCAAAATGTGTATATAGGCTCAGATATTTTCATACTTTTTCAGGTGTCCATGGATACCCACGCTCTGGTTTAAATGTGAGATGGTTATAGTGATATTATTCTTGGCTGTGCAAATTGTAAGACATGATAGACCAAATCTGAAGTAGAAAAGTTCTCTAAAGTGATCACTTTAGCCTTTAGCTCTGACATTAGCTGAGGAACATTGCTAAACTTTAAGAACTTTTATTTGTCTTTGTATATAAGAAATCCTTTCTTTAAATATGTAGTAAGACTTCAGCCATGTGAACAAAATTATGTCATTTTTCAGGAAAATGGATGGAACTAGATATTATTATTGTGAGATCAGCCAGTTGCAGAGTCAAGGGCCATATGTTTCTTTCACATGTGGAAACCAAAGAAAAAGAGACTTTTGATAAATGAGGAGTGTCCAGTAGAATTGTGGAAGGAGATTTGGGAGGAAAGAGTGGGTAGGGGGAAAGTAAAACTGATAAAGGAAACACCTCAAATAATGCTGTGTCCATATGAAAAGATCTCACTACCATTCTCACCAAGGTACACAGCAAGGTTTGAGCAGCCGGTTGGAAACAGGAGGGAAACACATCCAGTGCTGCATACATTCATGTTTGCATCACTTGGAACCTCACTATGATGTATAATTACAATGTACCAGTAAAAGTATAAAAAATGTAGTAAAATTTACTCAGCTCTAACATTTAAGAAACTGTAGAATATTTCTTACTCCGTTGATTGATTTCCCAGAATGTAGTTTCCCCTAGAAAGACAGGAGATGGACCTAGTGCTTGCTTTTTTATTGTTCTCCCTAAAATCTAATGTCATGGTACCACTTTCTTCTCTAGCTTCATTTAACTCCTCACTGGTTCTCTGGTATTGTCAGCTATTCAGAGTCTAGCTGTTCATGGATATGAAAGGAAAAAAAGAATGGCATCTAAGTCTACCTTACAGTAAACTTACTTATTTCTCTTTGGATCCCTGACTTTTTAGACCCCAGTGTTTTGTTAAAAGCTCAACCAGCCAGGCGTGGTGGTGCACACTTGTAATCCCAGCATTTGAGAGGCTGAGAGAGGAGGATCGTGGTTCAGACAGCCTCATCCACTTAGTGAGGCCCTTTGCAACTTAGTGAGGCCCTGTTTCAAAATAAAAAATAAGAAAAAAGGGCTGAGGGTGTCACTTGGAGATAGAATGCCCCTGGGCTCCATCCCCAATATGGGGGAGAAGCTCAGCCAGCTATTTCCTATAGTTTTTATATTTGTATTTTGGTAACAGATAATAGAAATTTTTGCCTTACTATACTTTAGTAATACTTTCTCAGCCATTCATATGTATGATTTGCCAACAAATTAAAACAAGATGCTGCCAAAAATGTGTAGAATACTTTTTTGAAAATGACCACCTCTCTCTTCTTTTAAAGCGATGACTTTCTCTTTTACATGATTCTTTCATTATTTCTTTGTAACTATTAGAGATGCAAAATTACAGATTTGGACTTTACCTGGTTGGGCTTCTTCATTTTTAAAATGAGAAATGCAAAATCCTGTAGCACTGCGACTTTCTTACGATCTTGTTAGTGGAGAGGCTGCATTGGCACCTGGGTGTATCATTTCTAAAACAGTGCTTTTTCACTGATCTGTTGTCTTTTGTTAGATGACATTAATGTCATATTTGCCAAAACTAGACACTAAGTAATTGTCAGTTCCCAAGGTCCAAACTAGACCCCAGATATTTGTTTTGTTTGTTTGTTTTGCAGGGTTAGAAATTGAACTCAGGACCTCATGCGTGTTAGGCAAACCCTACCAGTGAGCTACACACCCAGGAAATTCATAGTTTTAAAGATACCTTGGGGTGATTTTAATCTGGTTTGGGAAACCTTGTTTTTAACATTTTCTGTTTATAAATACATGACTTAAAGGTTTGGAAACTAGTCTATATCTTTTTACTGGATTGCCAGTAGATAGCAGGACATGCTTAATCTTAGATTCTATGTTTTTTTGCATTATAATGTTAACCCAAGGATTAAGTAACCAAGTAGTTTATTTACTTAGTGATTGCATTTTTTTCACTGGTTGTATAGTGATTATGTTCCCTCAGTGTTCCTTTAATTTAGTCTCAAATTTGAATTACTATCTTAAGGAATAGGATTACTTTTAAATGTATGGTTCTACCATGTAACATAGATTTCAAAGTCAAAAAGAAATCCTGAAGTTGGACAGAGGTTTATAGATTTTTATTCAATTTAAAAATAACCCTCATGTGGTTTATGAATCCTTATATGGAAGGATATCTAAAAGTAAAAACTTTCCTTTACCCTGTTTGAAGTTCTCAATGATAATCTGTATTTAAATCTTTGAAAATATGGGTTAAAAATAATATATTCATTGTTGCCAGGTCTCCGGCAAGAATATGCAGCCACCACGTCTCGTCGAAGTTCTGGGTCATCTTGCAATTCTACAAGACGGGGTACTTTTAGTGATCAGGAACTTGATGCACAAAGTTTAGATGACGAAGATGACAATATGCATCACGCGGTATACCCTGCTGTTAACAGGTTTTCACCGTCACCACGCAATTCACCTCGACCATCACCTAAGCAGTCACCCAGAAACTCACCTCGTTCACGATCGCCTGCCCGGGGAATAGAATATACTAGAGTGTCCCCACAGCCTATGATTAGCCGCTTACAGCAACCTCGCCTTTCACTCCAAGGCCATCCCACAGACTTACAGACAAGCAATGTTAAAAATGAAGGTGAAACAGCAAAGCTTGTAATATTCCTGGGAAAATATTGTCTTTAATATTTCAGTGTGAAGTAATACAATTTTTGCCAAGATTTTGTATTTCAGATAAGTAAGTAAAGAGTTTAGTTAGGTTTGCCATTTCACTAATAGTTTATTAGTCAAGTAAAGAAGAAAGTGAATATAACTTCTCTTGTGTTATTTTTGTTTTATTTTATCCAGGAAGTGACCTTTATTTAAATTTATGTATTTACTCATTTATTTACTTAATTATTTGTGGTACTGGGGGTAGAACTGAGGGGCTTTCTACTCCGGACTACACCCCAGCTTTATTTGATAATTTTGGAAACAGAATCTCACTAAGTTTCTGAGAGCCTCACTAAGTAACTGAGGCTGGCTTTGAACCTGTGCAATCCTCCTGTCTCAGCCTCCCAAGAGCTGGGATTACAAGCATGTGCCACCAGGCCCAGCTAGATTTAAATTTAAATATATAATTTGTGGTTCTCTTTAAGGACTCTCTTTTTCTACCCATTTATAGACTCTGGGATGAGTCATTATTTTAAAATAGGTACTTCCTTATTTTCTGTAACATGCAGAATGTTTAAATAAATTGTTTTAAACTCTTAATTTATATCTTAAATCTTTCTCCATCTGAAAGAATGGTTTAATTTTTTTTAATTAAAATTCTGTTACTGTAGAAAAACTAAGGCGCAGTCTTCCAAACCTGTCCCGAACATCTAATACCCAAGTTGACTCAGTGAAAAGCAGCAGAAGTGACTCAAACTTCCAAGTGCCAAATGGAGGGATACCTCGCATGCAACCTCAGGCTTCCGCCAGTAAGTAGCTTCCTCCTGCTTTCAGGTACCTGTTCACGAAGATGAAGATTACAGGTGGTTAGGTTTTGCTGAAATACTGTATTGCTACTATAAGATAATCATAGTGTATTAAGATTTAAAATTTCTTCCTATAAAATACCCAATTCTATTAATACTTATATGAAACGAGTCTATAGAATTTTTTTTAAAAAAAAGCAAAATATATTTTAAAAAAGGAAGAAAAAAGATTTAGCTTTGGCTTATAAAAATTAGAAGTAGAAGCCGGGCGTGGTGGCTCACACTTGTAATCCCCTTGCTTAGGAGGCTGAGACAGGAGGAGTGTGTAGGTTCGAAACCAGCCTCAGCTGGCTTAAGAGACCCTGTTTCCAAATAAAATATAAAATAGGTCTGGGATTGTAGCCCGGAGGTAGAAGGCCCCTGGGTTTCATCTCCAGTACCACCACCAAAAAAAAAAAAAAAAAATAGAAGTAGAAATAGTAGCTAGTATACTATCCAAATGTATGTCCTTTAGTAATTGCTTAAATTTTCTTAAGAAATTGGGCACAGCAGCTGGGTGTGGTGGCGCACACTTGTAATCCCAGTGCTTGGGAGGCCGAGACAGGAAGATTGCACAGGTTCGAAGGCAGCCTCAGCTACTTAGTGAGGCTTTCAGCAACTTAGTGAGACCCTATTTCCAAATAAAGTGTAAAATAGGTCTGGGAGTATAGCCCACAGGTAGAAAAGCCCCTGGGTTCCACCCTCAGTACCAAAAAACAAAAAAAAATTTGGGCACACCTGGGCACATTCGGGCACACCTGTAATCCCAGTACTTAGGAGGCTGAGAGAGGAGGATCACAGGTTTGAGGCAAGCACACAATCACTTAACAAGACCCTGTGTCAAAATAAAAAATAAAAAAGTGCTAGGAATGTGTTTTTATATTTAGTTTCAGTTGTTAAGTTCAAAATTGTTCAACACTTTATAGAGTAAATCTCACCCTAGCTATTTGGTAAAACCAAACCTCATTGTCTCATTTCATTATTGTCAGTACCAACTTTTTACTTGGAGTTGTTTCCTTATCCCCTTATACGTGCTTTTTATTTTGACTATTCTAGTATCTCAAAGCTTTATGGCGACTGGGCGTGGTGGCACACGCCTGTAATCCAGTACTTGGAAGGCTGAGACAGGAGGATCACGCAGGTTCAAAGCCAGCCTCAGCTACTTAAGTGCGGCTCTCAGCAACCTAGACCCTGTTTCAAATAAAATATAAAATAGGTCTGGGAGTGTAGCCTGGAGGTAGAAAGCCCTGGGCTTCCATCCCTAGTAACACACACACACACACACACACACACACACACACACACACACACTTTATGGCAATTGAAAACACACACACACACACACACACACACACACACACACACACACACTTTATGGTAATTGAAAATAATTCTAATTTTTTTGTTTTGGTGGTACTGGGGTTCCTGGAAGCCCTTCTACCTCCGGGCTACACTCCCAGACCTATTTTATACCTCTTATTTGGAAACAGGGTCTCTTAAACCAGCAAGGCTGGCTTCGCACCTGCGCGATCCTCCTGTCTCCGCCTCCCAAGCGCGGGGATTACAAGTGTGCGCCACCACGCCTGGCCTGAAAATAATGCTTCACAAAAATAGAAGAAAAGGAAAAGGTTGGGAATCTGTATACAAATATTAATAGAAAAATGTATGTTTTATAAATTAAACTTTATGATAATTACTTGCCTTCCCTAGGGGTAGAAATCTCATTATATAATCACTTGCTGATTTCCTAGACATTTTTATATTAATGAATTATTTTTCCTTTTCCCAAGATATTATTATTATTTAAGGAAAATATATAGAACATATCCTATTCTAATTAGTAATTGATTTTTGTGCAGAAAGAATATCTGCAGTTTCATAAAAGTATATTTCAATGTATAGGCAGAAGAGTTAAGGTACTATCCTTTTGTCCCCCCCAATTGTGTATACTTGTTCATTTTTGTATTTGTAGCTGTAGTAAAGCTTATTTAAAATTAAAGTCACAAACATTTATTTTAGTGTAAAATTGTACTTTTATAAAAAATGATTTAGAAAATTGTAATAAGCTGAAAACGTAAATTTACTTTATAAAAATATTTAAGGATTTATATTTAATACATTATTAAAGTTAATACATTATTCAGCAAAAAAACTTGTAAGTTACCTCTATTTTCCTTGAAATTTTGCATATCTTTTATACATAAATGTGTCTTCTTTTAATAGTATTCATAGTTTTTTTAACAGCCTCCTTTTTATTTTCATATATAATTATGTACAATATAAACTTTATGCATTTTATACATGAATTTGGTATTTTGTATTTTCTATGTAAACCTCAGTTATTATTGTAATAGATGTTGCACATGTTTTAAGTATTTGTTTTTCCAGCCTATAAGTGGTAAAGCTTTGGTTCTTGCTGGTCGCATGAAGCTAACTTTGCAAGGTTGCTTATTTCTACCTACGGGACCACTTCTTTTGCCTTGTTACTATGCCAATCACTATTTTTATATGCTTATTTGCTGTGGCTGCATTATTGTGGATGCTGGCATTCAAACATGAGTATTAAGAGATTTCTAATGAATTTTCAACTTGTTACAGCTATTATTAATTTTTAACTTTTATATTTGGAAAATATAACTTAAAAAGTTTAAGAAAACCAGAGCACTGCAGAAGTCATAGATACAGATTACTTTCTGTTTCTTCAATTCAAGGAAGGAATGTTTATCAGAGGCAGAAATTCTCAAAAGGCTAATGCCTTACTTTCTAAGACTACTACAGCACAGGTTTCGCATAAAGTTTAGTTTTCAGAGAAATATAAGAATCACTGGTTCATAAATAAGCTCAAAACCCCAACAGTGTACTGATTTCTAAAGTACCCAAAACTTTGTTAGTATTTTGAAATATTTAAAGTACTTTGACATGTATTACCTTATTTAAACCTCACAAATATCTGTTTCTTATTGTATACAAAGAGAGATACATATAAATCATAGGAATTATGCAAGCTTATTAAGAAAGTGGCAAAAATGAAGCCAAATACACTTGTCCCACTCCTCTCTGCCACTCCTGATCTTCCCCCTTGTCATTGTTTAGATTACGGCATGCTGGCTAATTGCAAATGACTAGGCATCTTGAAACTCATTCTTGAATGACTTCATTGGAACGTAATTTGAGATAGCATTGTAAATAATATGTGAAATATCATAAAAGAGTAAACTAGCTTGGCAATATATTGTTTCTAAATTCCATACAGATTACACTACTGCTGCACTTGGTGGATGAACAGCACTTTTATTACCTTTCCTTGATGTAGCTAAATGGTATGATGAGGACTGGATAAGGACTAGAGACCCTGAAGGACACTGTCCTAACCCAAAAATGAAATGATAAAGAGACTGAATTAGGTATTTAAGATATGGTGGAAGCCGGGTATGGTGGTGCATGCCCATAATCCCAGTACTTGGAAGGCTGAGTACTTGAGAGGCTGAGCCAGCTTCAGTAACTTGGCAAGGCCCTCAACAACTTAGCAAGACTGTTTCAAAATAAAAAGTAAAATAGGTTTGGGGTGTAGCTCAGAGGTAGAATGCCCTGGGCTCAATCCTCAGTACTATACATGTATACACATACACCAAAATAAGTAAGTAAATACATAAATAAGAGATACACAGTGAGGATGTAAAAAGATACAGATCCAAGAAACAACAACGGTTGAATAAGTAGAATTTAAAATAAAAAGTAAACAAAATTTGAACTTATAATAACCTTGCAAAATGGTGGTATGTATTTGCCAGAAATACAGAGGTTTTTAGAGGAGTTGGTTTGTGGGAGGGGTTATTAACCTAAATAATGGTGACATCAAAGGATAATTTTTAGCCACATACATTTGTAAGCACAGTAGTAATCCCAGCTACTTAGGAGGCTGAGGCAGAAAGATCAGTAGTTTGAGGCAACCTTCATAATTTAGCAAGATCCTGTCTGAGAAGAAAAAAACAAAAAGAGCTGGGAACATAGTTCCGTGGTAGAGCACCACTGGGTACAGAACTTATATTCTCATTCTCTTCTCTCCTATCTCTCTCTCTCTCTCTCTCTCTCTCTCTCTCTCTCTCTCTCTCTCTCTCTCTCTCTCTCTCTCTCACACACACACACACACACACACACACACACATAGTTGTTTTCACCTTTTCATGAGATCTTGCTAACTTGGAATTATATAAATATTAAATACAGAAAATTAAAACCATAAATATTTTCAATAGCTAACACAAAATTCTATTGTAGAAAGATTTGGAATTTCATTTAAACTAGTATATGTTGTCATTTAAAAAATGATTCTGTCTTTAGAAAACTGATCAAATTAAGAATAATTCAGATAAAACTTCAGTATTGCTAGTTTAACATTATGTGACTGGTGTTTTATGCAAATTATTCATTTCATTGTGACTGTGTCAGGCAACTCACTTACTGCCCGATTGTATATGTAATCTCGATTCTTCAATTTCTCAGTGGATAGTTTTTCTTTGTCTATAGATGTCGTTATTGTGGCATCACCATGAGACTTAAGGGTAGGGGTAATCAACTTCATTGGAGTTAACATAGTTATTCAAATAGGATCTTTTTAAAGGAGGTCTTTTTTTTTTTTCAACAAATGGGATTTAATATGAAGCTTTTATTTAGAAGTTTTAATGGCTCTTAGATATCATGAATTGCCAACATATATTCAGTCGATTTCCTTTTGCCCCACAACTGGGCCTACTTTTTGTTCTTCAGGTATTCTATATGTGCTCCAGTCTCAGTATTCTTTATAATCCATTCTTCCTCAATCTGGAATGCTTTCTCCAGATAGCTATTTAGCTCAACCCCACTCTTCCTTCAGATCTTTTGCATCTCAGGAAATCCTTCCTGATTATCCTATACATAATTGCAACTTGATTCCTTTTCTGCCTTTCCTACTTAGCTTTCCTCTTTAGCTGCTGTAACCATCTGGATTGTACTTTTTGTTACTTTGTTTATTATCTGTCTTCCCATTACTAGAATTAGAATATTAGTTCCATTAGTGTAAGAACCATATATCTAGTTGACTGCAGAATCCATTGTACCCAAAACAGTACCTGAAATAAAGCAGATACTCAACTATTTGAATACATAAAAGTAGGGATGGATGGATGGATGGATATATGAATGGATGAATATATGAATGATTGAAAACATGTATGAATCAATATGTAGATAAAGAATATTCAGTGATTATAGTAGTCTCCTGCATTTTTATGGGATAGATGGAAGGTAACCTATTATAAAATTTACCTTTTTTTTTTTTGCAGTACTAAGGATGGAACCTAGGAGCATTTTTACCTCTGAGCTATGCCCCCATCCTTTTTTTTTTTTTAATTCTTTATTTTGAAATAGGATCTTACTAAGTTGAGGAGGGCCAACTAAGTAGCTAAGGCTGGCTGTGAATCTGCAATATTTCTATCCTAGCCTCCCAAATACTGGGATCACAAGCGTGCACCACAATGCTCAGCTAAAACTTACTTTTTGAATATGGAGTGTTTGCTAGTCTACCTAACAATATTTGAGTTGGCATCAAATATTATTTAGCTACAATAATGTTTGGAGTGCTATAAAATTGGAAATCAAATACATTTCTTTTGCCGGGTATGGTGGTTCATGCTTTGTAATCCCAGTACTCGGGAGGCTGAAAGAGGATCACAGGTTTGTGGCCAGCCTCAGCTACTTAGGCCCTCTGCAACTTAGTGAGAGCCTGTTTCAAAATTAAAAATTGGGCTGGGGGTGTAGCTCAGAGGTAGAATGCCCCTGGCTTCAATCTCTAGTACCTAAAATAATAATAATAATAATAATAATAATAATAATAATAATAATAATACAGTTTTTAAAAGTTTATTAACATCAGGGTTTGGTGGTGCACACTTGTAATCTTAGTACTTGGGAGGCTGAGATGGGAGGTTCATGGCCAGCCTCAGCAACTTAGGCCCTCTGCAATGTAGTGAGACCTTAATTCAAAATAAAAGAATAAATAGGGCTAAGGGTATAGATCAGAGATAGAATGCCCCTGGCTTCAATCCCCAGTACTGTCATTAAAAAAAAAAAAAAGTTTGTTAGCTATGAGAAAACAATAGTTATTCAGCTTTGGTAGAGTTAAGCAATAGGGGGGAGATAGATTCTTCCCTGTATTTCTCTCTGATATGTCAAGTTCCCCTTTATCACCTGATACCACGCCAGTGATTGGTTATGCCCTCACTAGACTTACAAGTAGGACCTCTTTTTTGTTTATTTCATTTTGTTCTGCACACAAATCCTTGAAGTTTATGAGGTCATAACTTTTCCAACAATAGAATAACATTTCAGAGTCACTTAATCGGTGACTGCACTGATTGGTGTGGGACTCTGATAGAGTCTAATAGTGCCATAGTAACTGTTAGATTAGAGTAATTGGAACAGCCCTGGGGCACATCTTACATGCTAATTTTGAGTTTCAGTGTAGTTAATAAATTAGAAATTTGGAAGAAATTGATCACAAGTCAAATGTTCTAACTCATCCAAACCCCTCAACTCACACCAATACACACACACACACACACACACACACACACACACACACACACACTCTCTTCTAGCAATATGCATATGTACACAGCTCAGATATGTTTCTACCTAAAGTCAGAGGTACATATTACTCAGATTCTACAGCATGATATGTTCAACATTCTAAAGACACCATATTGTGACTTCCTGAGGACTTGCCTGGTTCTGAGTTTTCTTCTCCTTTTTGAGTGTGGAGATCACTGTTTGATTTTAGGGTAATTCATCTAACAATAACTGCTTTGCCAAAATTTGCTTTTTTGCGTTGAACAAATACTGCATTTATTTTATTCAATACTGTGTGCTTGTGTTCATCACTTATATCTTTGTATTTGTATTATTTGCATTCTATAGCATGTTTGCTGGTGGTTTGTTTTCTCTTTGGTATTTCAGCTGATTGACTTAAGATGTTTGATCTACAGAAACTAGTTCAAAAAGTATGCATATGCACTAAGATTCCCATTCCCTTTCTTTTTTCCATCCCCTTTCTTTTCCAAGTTAATGCACTAAGCATCACCTTAAACTTCCTTTGCTTCTAGGATTCTAACATTTTCAGCTCACGGTTTCTATTTCTTGACACATTTTAAAGTTTGCATTAAAATATTCAAGTTTACAGAAGCTATAGCCTTTATCTTGTACTTCCAGGCAAACATGACAGTTCCTTATTTTTCAACAGCTTCGCAAAGGCTGAAAAATTTGCCTCGTACTTCTCTCAAAGCCAAACAGTTGCTTCAAACTTCATCTCCAAAAAGAGGTAACTACAGCCTCTTACTAAGTTTAAAATGACAACAAATGGTGTAGGTAAATCTTATGACTCTTGACATACTAAGTCAGTGATTCCTGTAAGGCATGTGTTAGTGTCTTTTTTTCTTAGTAAAATAATGTGGATTAATTCTCTGCCATGTGGATAAATCTAAAGAAATATATTTTCTACAGAGGTATGTATTGGATTGCTCTTCTGAAAGAAGTAGATGATAGAGAATTTATTATTTTTCTTCCCAACAAAAAACCAAACGTCACTATTTTAACTTAATGCAAGTTGAACTAATAAGTGCTTTAAAATGAACCAAATGTCAGAGATTCGGTATGTTAATGCTTTTTCTTTAGACATTTATTTTGGGGTGTGCTTATCTGTGAGATGAAATGAAAACACTTTTGCATTAGAATCAGATTGAAGGTAAAACAGAAATTGTTATGGTCGGTTTGGAATACTTGTGGGATGGTAGCTTTAGAAATAAGTGTTGAAGAAGTACATTAATGTTACAACAAAGCTATACAATATACAATATTGGTTCCAAGAGATTGAACGTATGGGTAGACAGGAGGAAGTAGAATTTAGAGAAAACAGTCTTACTGGGTAGACTAGCAGTATAAGCATGACTAGGAGCCTTGGAGAAAATGAGAGAACAAAAATAAGCAATAGGAAGCTGGACATGGTGGTACACACTTGTAATCCAGCATTTGGGAGGCTGGGACAGGAGGATCACAGTTCGAGGACAGCCTCAGCTACTACTTAGTGAGCCCCTTTGCAACTCGGTGAGACCCTGTTTCAAAATAAAGAATAAAAAATAGGACTGGGGGTGTAGCTCTGAGGTAGAATGTCCCAGGGTTTTATTCCCAGTTCTGCAAAAATAGTAAATAAGCAATAGGAGAAATATTTCCTTGGCCCAGGACATGTGGGTAGCTTGCCTCATTCATTCATTTGTTCATTCATTCATTCATTCATTCATGGCTCTGGGAATTGAACTCAAAGACATTTTATCTCCAAACTACACCCCAGCCCTATTTTATTCTTATTTTGAAACAGTCTCACTAGGTTGATGAGAGTCTCACTACTTGCTGAGGCTGTCCTCATACCTGCAATCCTCATTCTCAGCCTCCCAAGTACTGTGATTACTAGCATGCACCACCACATCTGGCTCACTGTGGGCAGCTTTAGAACTCAATAAATAACCAAGATCTAGAAGTGGGATATAAAGCACTAAAGAAAATTATTGGAGAAGAAGCTTGGTACTTGATTTGTTGAAAAAGGTTTATATATTACAAAGGAATTAAAAATAATAATTTTAGCAAATTTATTATTTTGAGTGTTTCAGAAATGATTTAGTGTATTGTGTATAACTTAAAGAATTAATTTTAGATGATAGAATCTGAAGAAAAGAAAATGGTCAAATAGAAATATAGGATGTGTGTTTGTATTAAATATCAGAAGTTAACCATAGGCCTCTGATATGGATGGCTTTTTGATACATGGTTAGAAAGAATAGGCTATATATTATGTGGTTTTTTTTATGGAAAAGGAAATGGCTTATTGGGGATTTTTATGGGAAAGGCCCCTTATTATCTTAAAGATTACAAAAAAGGAAACATAGTGTACTCTTTGCCTGTGCTATGAGCCATTTTTAAATAGTAATAATAATATAAGCCATGAACCAACACTTGCACTCTAGCTATACTAGCAGAAAGAGGGATGAAAAGTAGAGGTGTTTAGCATCAGATTCCCACTACTGGATATATATCCAAAGGAAGTGAAATCAGTATATTAGAGAGAGATCCATTCCCACGTTTATTGCAACACTATTCACACTAGCCAAGATTTGGAATCAACCTAAACATCCAACAACAGATGAATATACTAATATACTGCCATTAAAAAGGATGAGGTCCTGACTTTTTTTTTTTTTTTTTTTTTGTGGTACTGGGGATGGAACCCAGGGGCATTCTTTCTTTGAGCTACACCCTCAGCCCTATATTTTTATTCTTTATTTTGAAACAGGGTCTCACTAAATTGCAAAGAGCCTCACTAAGTAGCTGAGGTTGTCCTCAAACTGTGGTCCTCCTGTTTCAGCCTCCCAAATGCTGGGATTATAAGCATACGCCACCATGCCCAGCTGAAATACTGACATTTTTGACAACATGGATGGAACTGGGGGACATTATGTGAACAACCAGTATGAGCCAGGCACAGAGGCAAATACCATAGTAACTCATATGTAGATTCTCAAATACTAGACCTCAGCGAAGTAGAGAGTAGATAATAGTGGTCATCAGAGACTGAGGAGCAAAGAGAGAGGGGGAAATGGAGAGGTTTGTCAGTGGGTACAAAGTTATAAATGGATAGGAAGAGTAAGTTCCGGTGTTCCATTGCACAGTAGGGTGGCTATGCCCAACTGTGTACTATATTTTAGAACAGCTAGACGAGAGGTTCTTTAGTGCTCACACCACAAAGAAATGATATTGCATGAGGTACAATAAGCTAACCACACTGATTTGATCATTATATGCAGCAAATACATGAATCAGAGCATCACATTTTACTCCATAAATATGTAACCATTAAAAAAAATTGTGTGTGTACGTGGTACTGGGATTGAACCCAGGGCCATTTTACCTCTGAGATACATGGTCTTGCTAAGTGACTACACTCCAGCCTCCAACCTACAGTCTGTTGTCTCAGTCTTTCAGGTACTGGGACTACAGGCATATACTATTGCACCTGGCTAAAAACAATTTTCAAAAAGAGCAGAATCTTTGTGGAATTGTTTTAAGAATGTTGGGTTTCTGAGACTTCTATATTTTTATTTGGAAACAGGGTCTCTTAAGCCAGCGAGGCTGCCTTCGAACCTGCGCGGTCCTTCTGTCCCCACTTCCCAAGCGCGGGGATTACAAGCCTGCACCACCACATCCGGCTAGATATTTGTTTTGTCGATGTTTTCCACCTATAACCAAAGACATACTAAAACAATGAGCTGGGTGGGAATGCAACTCAATACAGTACTCACTAGCATCTGCAGGACCTTGGGTTCCATCCCCACCATCACAGGGGAAATAAAAGCTGGAAAGAACTATGGTATCTAAAACAGGGCAGGAGATAATTATATCATAATGACAGAGTAGGAGATTTTTTTCCCCCAAAGAAACAGTTTATTGTCTGCTTTTTGCCAGACAGTATATGACATGGTCCGTGTTTAAAGGAGAAAGAAACAATCTTAGGCCGGGCGTGGTGGCGCACGCTTGTAATCCCCGCGCTTGGGAGGCGGGGACAGGAGGATCACGCTTGTTCGAAGCCAGCCACACTGGCTTAGGAGACCCTGTTTCCAAATAAAAATATAAAAATAGGTCTGGTAGTGTAGCCCGGAGGTAGAAGGGCTTCCAGGAACCCCAGTACCACCAAAAAAAAAGAAAAAAAAGAAAGAAAGAAACAATCTTAGAGTTAATATTATTCCACTTTAGGTAAAATGTTGAAATATCAAATTGTATTCTTCCATTTATTGACTCCTCCCCACTTGATATTATAGTTTCTAATAAATGGTACCTGTACATTTGTTATAAAATCCATAATACAAGGTTATCATTTTTTGCTTTAAAACTATCACATATATTTTTTAAAATGTTTTAAGTTAATATCAATTTATTTGTAATATTTGTAAGCTATTCTTTTTGTGGGGGGGGTACCCGAGATGGAACCTAGGTGCATTCTACCTCTGAGCTTTACCTCCAGCCCTATTTTTAAGTTTGTTTGTTTGTTTGTTTGTTTATTTTTGTAGTACTGGGAATGTAACCCAGGGGCATTCTACCTCTGAGATAAAACCCTCCAAGCCCTATTTTTATTTTTTTCGTTCTTTTCTCTTTTTTTTGGACGGGTCTGGGGATGGAACCCAGGGGCATTCACCTCTGAGCTACACCTTCTGCCCTATTTATTTTTATTCTTTATTTTGAAACTTGGTCTCATTGAGTTGCAGGGGGCCTCACTAAGTAGCTGAGGCTGTCCGCGAACCATGATCCTCTGGTCTCAGCCTCCCGAATGCTGGGATTACAAGCGTGCGCCACCACACCTGGCTATATTCTTTATTTTTGAAACAGGGTCTTACAAAGTTGCAGAGGGATTTCACTAAGTAGCTGAGGCTGGCTGCAAACCTGTGATCCTCCTGTCTCAGCCTCCCAAATGCTAGGATTACAAGCCTGTGCCACCACGCCCAGCTATAATTTTATATTTTTACTTAAAGATTTTATTGCTGTGCTTACTAGGTTAAGAGGACCTTAAGTTCTGGCTAAATATTTTATTTTTTTTTAAATTTTATTTTATTGGTGCACTGTATTCATACATCATAGTGGGATACAAACTTTTGTAGACATACATGTACACATCGCCCAGTCAGCCCCCACCCGATCCCCACCCCATTCTCTCCCCATCCCTCCCTCCCATGCTTGGCTTAGTGGTTGACATCTAGTATTATAGCAATTTATCCAAAATTAAAAATGATAATCTCACATAACAGTTTCATTTGTCTGATACCAAGCTTTTGATGACTTAAAGATAACATTTCAATATTTTTTTTTTGCTTTCTTTCTTACCAAAGAATATTTTTTTCTTTTTTTTAGGTGAAACTATCATATATTTATTTTTCAGAAAAAAATCTATCCTGATATGGAATATGGACTCTAGATACCCAAAACAATCTCGAAGCAAAAACAAAGCTAGAAGATGTATATTTTCTGATTTCAAACCATATAAAGCTACAATAATTGAAACAGTGTAGTACTGTTCTAAAGGCAGATATATAGACCATTGGAGTTAAATACAAGCCTAGAGCTAACTTCTTCCCTATATTGTCAAGTTATTTTTGACAAGGTTTCCACGAAGATTTGGTAGTGGAAATAATAATCTTTTAACTAAATATTGTTGAAAAGTAATAATTACATGGAAAAGAATAAAATTGGACCCTTACCTAATCCCACATACAAGTATTAACTCAAACTAGATAAAAGACCTAAATATAAATCTTAAGACTATAAACTTTTAGGAGAAAATCTGGGTCATAAAAACTCACAACATTGAAATTGGCAGTGATTTCTTGGATATGATTTCAATGGCACAGGCAACAGAAGAATATACAAACTCCCTAAAAAATAAAAGAAAATATTGTATATCCAAAGACAATGTAAACAGAGTTAAAAGTTACTAATAGAATTGGATAAAATATTTCCAAATGCTATATCTGAAGGTATATTAATATTCCAACTAGAAATCCTAAAAATTAACAACAATAAAGGCAAACAATACAATTTAGAGATAGGTAAAAGACTAACATAAGTAATGAATCTCCACAGATAACCAATCTTAGTTGTCTGTTGGATGGAAACTCTTGTTTCTCTGGTTCTGGTGAGTGTTACCTATTTCTTCTTTGTAGTTAATCTCTTTGAGTATTTTCTCTAGCGCTGGTTTTGAAGACATAAATTCCTTCAGTTTCTGTTTGTCATGGAAGCTTCTTATTTCTCCATCTAATTTGATAGAAAGTTTTGCTGGATAGGAAATTTTTGGCTGGAAGTTGTTTTCTTTCAGAGTTTGGAGTATGTTACTCCAAGCCCTTCTGGCTCTCATGACTTGGTTTGGGAAGTCTGGAGTGATTCTAAATTGGTTTGCCTCTGAATGTCAGTTGGCCCTTTGTTTTTGTTGCCTTTAAGATTCTCTGCTTGGCTTCCACATTGGTCATTTTGACAATTATATGGCGTGGGGATCCTCTTCTCCGATCCTGTCTAAAGGGAGTTCTATAAGTTTCCTGGATCTGTGTATCAACCTCTTGCTCTATATTTGGAAAATTTTCTGCTATTACTTCCTTGAAGAGATTGTTGATCCCTTTGGTATCACTTTCTTTTCCCTCCTCTATTCCAATTATTCTTAGGTTAGCTTTCTTAAGATGGGCCCATATTTCTTCAATGTCAGATTCCTGCTGTTGGATATCTTTTTCTAGATTAGAAACTATGCATTCATTTTTGGATTGCTCATCTTCTAAGATCGAGATTCTGTTCTCCATGTGGTCTAATCGGTTGTTTGTGCTTTGAATTGAGGCCTTTACTTCATTAATTGCATCCTTTATCTCTTTTTGGCTCTCTCTGAGTTCTTTTCGAAGCACCTCTATTATTTCTACAGTTATTTTCCTGATTTGATCTTCTAGAAATCTCTGATTTTCTGTTTTATCAGGTTCTGATGTTGTGGGGTTGTGCACATTCATTACTTCAGTGTTATTCCTCTTTCCCATGATTTCGGAGGTTTGTGCCTTCTCTGGGTTCTTCCCTTGGGTCACTATGGCTTCACTTAAGGTGCTCTGGATCTCGAGTCTGTATTATCTCAGACCCTACTACTCCTTTACTGGGTTGTATCACAGAGTCTCCGACCCAGGGAGTCAATAGAGGCTGCTTTAAACTATGGGGGGTGCCAGGTTGCACGCTCTCCTATGGTGTGATATCTCTGCCACCACCACTCCCTCACTGGGTCAAGTCCCAGGAGGCACAATACTGGGATTTCTCCTCTGTGGCCCGCAATTTGACTCACTGTTCTTGAGTACGTAGATGTAGCTGTACTGGACTTGGTGATTTCACTGCTGCTGCCGCCGCCGGTGGCAATATGGCGCCTCTGCCACGCCCTCGGCCATGAGGCTGGTGTATTTTTTCTTCTCTGATTTTGATTTCCACTCTGAATCCCTGCAGCATGTGCTGAGCTCAGCCACTGGGAGCTTTAAATGCTGTCTGCGCCGAAAGATCCCGCCTGGCTGTTCCGCATCGGCTCACCTCGGCTTGCTGTAGCCGTCCGCTGAGTTCGCCGCTGCCGCCGGCAGTATGGCACTGCTGCCGCGTCCTCGGGCGCGTGTGTCTCCTCTGTGGCCCTGAGCTCTGTTCTCAGTCCGCTTTCTCTCTGGAGCCTGGTGGTTTTTTTGTTTTTCTGGTGATGGTGTTTTCTGGCTATGAAAGGCGCTCTTTTTGTGGTAATGGAGATTAGTTGTTAGCGGGACTCTTAAGCCCCGCTTTTCTCGGTCGCCATCTTCCCGGAAGTCTCCTGGCTAAATATTTTAAATCTGCATATAAAGGGCTGCATTATTTTTATGACTACAAGCTAACAAACTGTCTACCCGCTTATCATCAAATGTCTAGATGACCCAGTTTCAACTCCTGCATCTCTAGCTGCCTTGTTGACTTATTAAAGGGAGAGAAGTTTATGTGTGTTATTCTGTTTCTTTGGAGTTTTTGTTGTTATTCTCTTTTGTTTTTTTTTTAATCTCTTACTCAATAATCCAGGCTTTTATATTTTCTTGGTATTGTGGTTTAGGATTACTCTTAAATACCCCTACTCTAAAAGTCTGAACCAGTTGGAGAAATGGACACAGGTACATGGAAGGTTTTGTTTTGTTGGTTTTTTTGCAGTACTGGGGATGGAACCCAGGGGCATTCTAACTTTGAGCTACACCCCCAGCCCTATTTTTTATTCTTTATTTTGAAACAGGGTCTCACTGAGTTGCAAAGGGCCTCACTAAGTAGCTGAGGCTGTCCTCAAATAGTGATCCTCCAGTCTCAGTCTCCCAAATGGTGAGATTATAAACCTGCACTACCAAACCTGGCTACATGGAAGGACTTAAAATATTAGCGTAAGCTGGGCGTGAGAGTGCACGCTTGTAATCCCAGTACTTGGGAGGCTGAAATGGGAGATTCCCAGGTTCATGGCCAGCTTCAGCGACTTAGGACCTTCGCAACTCTGTGAGACCCTGTTTCAAAATAAAGAATAAAAAATAGGGCTGGGGTATAGCTTGGAGGTAGAATGCCCCGGGTTCCATCCCCACATTTAAAAAAAAAAAAAAAAAAAAAAAAGCTTAAGCTTAATTACTACTGAAACCAAATTGGAGAACACTTGAATTCAAGACCAAATCCTTTCCACCCTTATCACCAAGTATACTACTCTTCTGAATATTTATAGCAATCATTTTTTACTTTTTTTTTTTTTTTTTTTTGGTGGTACTGGGGTTCCTGGAAGCCCTTCTACCTCTGGGCTACACTCCCAGACCTATTTTATTTTTGGAAACAGGGTCTCAAGCAAGCACGGCTGGCTTCGAACCTGCGCGATCCTCCTGTCTCTGCCTCCCAAGCGTGCATTTTTTACTTTATTAAAATAGTTTTATAATCCACTGATGAAACTTAATTTTGCCTTTAAATGTCTTTTCTTAAGTTTCTCTTGCTTTATAGTTTTTCTCGATTTCTTTTCTTGCATTTGTTTGTTTATTAGGCTGGGCATGGTGGTGTATGCTTGTAACCCCACTACTTGGGAGGCTGAGACAGAATGACCACGGGTTCATGGACAGCCTCAGCAACTTTGTGAGGCCCCCTGCAACTTAGACCCTGTTTCAGACTAATATATAAAATGGGGTACTGCAAAAAGAAGGGAGAAAGAGAAGAGGAGGGAGCCACCAGGATACTTGTTCTGCAGAAGTTCTACCCGATGGGGTTTACTGCTTACTTTTTTATGGAATCGTTTAGTAGGTCCTTTCTATTTTCTGTAAGTGGGTAATTGAATATAGGCAATTTATTAGATGGTTTGGTAGGTGGTGATGCGTCTTCATTCAGAGGTGCATAAAGTAGGATTTCCTTTTTTGTGATGTTAGGAGTCATCGATGCTAAGTATCTAGAGCCTTCGCTCATTAGATGTTACAGGAAAAACTGTTTTCTTAATATTTCGTGTGTGTGTGTATGTGTGTGTGTGTGTGTGTCTGGGGATGGAACCCAGGGGCATTTGACCCTTGAGCTACACCCCCTGCCCTATTTTTTATTCTTTATTTTCAGACAGGGTCTCACTACGTTGCAGAGGGTCTCTCTAAGTAGCTGAGGCTGTCTGCAAACCTTGATCCTCCAGTCTCAGCCTCCCAAATGCTGGGATTACAAGCGTGTGCTACCACGCCCGGCTAATATTTCTGTTTTTAATTTCATTGATTTCCACTACTTATCTTTGGTGGTGTTGGGGATTGAACCCAGAGGCATTCTACGTCTGACCTACACCCCAGCCCTATTTTTTATTCTTTATTTTGAAACAGGGTCTCACTGAGTTGCAAAGGGCCTCACTAAATAGCTGAGGCTGTCCACTAACCACGATCTTCCTGTCTCAGCCTCCCAAATCCTGGGATTACAGGCATGTGCCACTATGCCCAGGTCTGATTTTATTTCTTTTTTGGAAACAGGGTCTCATTAGGTTGAGAAGAGTCTCACTACTTGCTTAGACTGTCCTTGAACCTGCAATCCTCCTGTCTCAACCTCCCAAGTACTGGGAATACAAGTGTGTGCCACCAGGCCCAGCACAATTTCCACTCTATTATTTCCTTCTTCCTTTGATCTAATTTCACTCTTCTTTTTCTAGGTTCTTGAAGTAGGAACTTAGATTATTGGCTTAAAACTTTCCCTAATTATGCTCCACATTTTTAATATATTGTATTTAAATTTTTATTCTATTCCATGTAGTATATTGAGAAGTATATCATCTAATTTCTAAGTGTTTTAAGATTTTCATGGTAATTTTGTTATTGTATATGGTTTTCTTTTATTATGATCTATTATGAAAAATAGGGTTTTTCAGTTTTTCTTAAATTATTGACATTTTCTTTATGGTCTAGCATAGAATGTGCACATGGTGTGTATTGTTGAGTGGAGTGTTGATTAGATCCTGTGTCTAAATGTCCATTAGCTCCTGTGGCTGATGGTGTCCTTGAGTCCTTCTGTATCCTCGCTGGTTTCCTGTCTAGTTCTGTCAGTTTTTGAGAGAGTGATGAAGAGTTGATTTGCCCACATCTTCATTCACTTCTATTGGATTTCCCTTCACAAATTTACACATTTAGGATTGTATGCCTTCTTAGTAGTTTGATCTTTATATCATTTTGTATTATACCTCTTTAGTTTTGGCAGTTTTCTTCTTAAGAGAAAAAAATCTGATAGTCATATAGGTTATTAATTCTCTGATATATTAATATAGCTTTTTATTATATTATTTGCATAAAAGGATATTTTCCATCCTTTTTCAACCCTCTATATTGTTGTATTTGAAGTTCTTATGGACAGTGTAAAGTTGTGTTTTTTAATCTACTCTTCTAAGTCACTGTCTTTTAGTTGGTATATTACACCATTTACATTTCATGTGATTATTGGTGTGTTATAGTTTGCCATTTTATTTGTTGTTTTCTGTTTGTTATTTCTCTGGGTTTTTTTTTGTTTTTGTTTTTGTTTTTGTTTTTGTTTCTGTGGTACTGAGAATGGAACCCAGGGTATTCTACCTCTGAGCTACACCCTCAGACCTATTTTTTATTTTGAAACGGGGTATAAATTGAAGACATCCTTGATAAGCCTCTCAAGTACTGGGATTACAATTGTGCACTCCCACATTCAACCATTTCTGGATTTTTGTTGTGGTTGTTTTGCTGGTTTTTGTTTTGGTTGTTTTGGTACTAGAGATAGAACTTTTGACATTCTACATTTGAGGTATATCCTCAGCCCTATTTTATTTTGGAACAGGATCTTGCTGAGTTGCTGAAGGCCTCGCCACGTTGCTGAGGCTGTCCTTGAATCTGTAATCTTCTTGTCTCAGCCTCTCAAGTATTGGGATTACAGATGTGTGCCTCAGTGCCTGGCTTCAGGCATTGTTTTAGAATTCTCTTTGACATATCTGTAGTTTTTGAGATTATATATTTGCATAGTTGTTAATAGTGGATACTTTGGGTATTATAAATAACTTATCACAGTCTATTGCCATTATTTTACAAATTTAAGTATATAAAACTTAGCTTTATAACCCCTTACCCTTTTATTTATTTTATTATTTTATTTTTTTAGTGATGCTGGGGAGTTCTGGAGATTGAACTCAGGGGCATTCCATCTCCTAGCTAAACCCTAGCCCTACTTTTAATTTTTAATTTTGAAGCAGGGTCTCACTAAATTGTAGAGGGCCTAAGTATCTAAGGCTGACCATCAACCTGTGATCCTTCTGTGTCAGCTTCCCAAGAACTAAGATTACGAGGGTACGCCACCACGCCTGGCTCCCTTTACTCATTTTTAACACAGTTGTCCTAAGTGTTTCCTCTACATACATTGTGAATCAACAGTATTTTAATCCTCACATATTTTGAAGACTTAAGAGGAGAAGCCTATTGTTTTTTTCCATGTTTTTCTTATTTTGTTGTTTCATTGTTCCTTCTTTTTTTTTTTTTTTTTTGTGATACTGGAGGTGGAACCAAGAGGCTTTCTACCTCAGGGCTATACTTCCAGACCTATTTTATACTTTATTTGGAAACAGGGTCTCACTAAGTTTCTGAGAGCCTTACTAAGTAGCTGAGGCTGGCTTTGAACCTGTGCGCGTTCCTCCTGTCTCAGTTTCCCAAGTGCGGGGATTACAAGTGTGCGCCACCACGCCCGACTGTTTCTTCTTTTTTTTAAAATCATTTTTGTGTTTAGAATGTCTTAATTAATTTTCCCTTAATTCTTGATGGGTATTTTCTCAGCATATGGGATTCCAGATTGAAAGTTCTCTCTTTTTTTTTTTTCTCTCCAGAAAAATATGTTACTTTCTTAAGTCTTCTGGGTTTTTTTTTTTAAATAATAAATCCACTCTCATTAGAATTCATTTTTCTCCTATAGATAAGCTATTTCTCTCCCTGAATTAAGAATTTTTTTTGTTATTGCTATTGTTTCGAGTCTAGAGTTTTCAGAAGCCGTGTGTGTGTGTGTGTGTGTGTGTGTGTGTGTGTGTGTGTGTGTCTGTCTGTCTGTCTGTCTGTCTGTCTGTCTGTGTTTTGCTGGGAATTGAATCCAGAAGTGCTCTGGCTTCCCTCAGCCCTTTTTAATTTTTGTGTGCGTTTTTTTTTTTTTTTTTTTTTTTTGAAACAAGATTTCTCTAGGTTTCTGGGAGTTTTACTATGTTGCTTAGATTGCCCATGAACCTGTAATCCTACTGTCTCACCTCCTAAGTACTGGGGTTACAAGTGTTGTGTCTTGAAATTAATTTCTTTGAATTTATATTATTATGCTTGTTTAGGCAACATATTTATTTATTTATTTATTTATTTATTTATTTATTTATTTATTTGCGGTACTGGGGATGGAACCCAGAGGCAGTCTACATCCAAGCTACACCCTCAGCCCTATTTTTTATTCTTTATTTTGAAACAGGGTCTCACTAAGTTGCAGAAGGCCTCACTAAGTACCTGAGGCTGTCCTCTAACCCGGATCCTCCTGTCTCAGCCTCCCAAATGCTGGTATTACAAGCATGCGCTACCACACCCTGGCTAACATATATACTTTTTTGTGGGGGGGGTACTGGGGGTGAAACCCAGGGGCTTTCTAACCTCTGGGCTACACTCCCAGACCTATTTTATATTTTATTTGGAAACAGGGTCTCACTAAGTTGCTAGAAGCCTCACTAAGTAGCTGAGGCTGGCTTTGAACCTGTGCAGTCCTCCTGTCTCAGCCTCCCAAGTACAGGGATTACAAGCGCCACCATGCCCAGCTCCATATATACTTTTTTAAAAGATTAAAAATAAAATTGCTCTAAGATTTTTCTGGTTATTGGTATGACAAGTTTGTTTTTTTCATTGAAATCTGGTGATTTGGAAATTGTGCTAAGAGATTCTGGGCCTTGTTAAACCTTTTAGTTGTCTTTCTCTGACACTACTCATTATTTGGAGTGGGGTCAGTGCAATAGAGAGAAAGGAAGAATTTTTTCACTGCCAAATGAAAAGGAGAAGTAGCACATTCTCAGCTCAGTCTCTGTTGACACCTAAGGGGTAGGATTCAGGTTGGTGGAGATACAAGTAAGTTTTGATTTCCCAAACTCTCTCCATTGACACTGGTGGAGATGGCCTTGTTGCCCCTGAGAAGTCATGAAAGTCCTGACTCTGAACTAGGCCTTCTGCTGGCCAACAAAGGGGTAAAAGGAAGAGCACCTTCTTGCTACAGGGGTCGGGGGCAGGAAGGGGGAGTTCTGGCTCCCTGCAAGGTCTCCACTGGCACCATGGGGTAAGGGTTCTTTACCAGCCAGCTGAGGTGAAGCCCCAGCTCCTTTTTTGTCTTCTCTGATACCTTCCTGGACAGGATGTTAGGGTGCCTTATTACAGCCTCACAAAGTCTAGACTCCCTACTAGGACTTTGCAGGCATGGGCAGAGTGGGACCACATTCCTTCCCCCCCCCCCCGTGGTGTTTGGTTGAAATAGCACAGGTATTTTGTTTTTTGTTTCTTTCCTAGTCCTGTGGGGCAATTCTTTTTGCCAAAACCAATGTCATTTTCAGGTGGCTAACTTCTTCATCTCCAAGCCTGAGATACCTGAGGCAAAAAGAAAACCCTGGACCATAACTACCATACCATCCCTCTGGTCCCTAGGTCCCTAGGCAGTCTGCTTTCTCTCCAGTTTTACTCGTGTGTTTTACATGTAGTGTCCAGAGTTTTAATAGGTAAAAAATATCTCTTCTCTTTTCCTAGATGTAAAGTCTGAGATTCATATATATTTTTTTAATTTTAGGAGCTATATCTCAAGCATAATTATTAATGGTTAAAATGGTCAAAATTTCCAGAGGAAAAGCTGCTTTTCATAAAGCCCAATTTCAAGATAAAATTTAGTGAAATGTTCAAAACATTGTAATATGTTCTAGTGTTTGTAAGGGTGGCATATAGAAATGAAATATTCTTAACCTCATGAATATTGATGCTTAATGTTATCATAACTTATTTATGATAGTCACCACACAAAGGAGCCTAGGACCTCTTAGTGAACCTGACCTCTTTTTCATCTGCTCCCAGCTCTCCAAGTTCTTTCAAAGTCTTCTTTGGAATAGTCCTCTTACCGAAATTTACTGTTCTTGCCCTTATCTGAAACTTATAAACCCTGGTCTAAAGCCTCTCAACTATGGTTAATGCTAAAACCAAAAAGGGCTTTTCTAGAATTGATGCCAGAAGGAGCAAGTCCAGGCCCTATCTGTAGGTATGGCAAAAGGACTTAAACATGGAACCTGTTATTCACTCAGCCTCCAGGAAGACAGTGAAACTAAGTGAGACAAAGCAGAGAACAGAGAGAATAGAATTGAGAAGACACTTCTCTAGTCACCGGTGGAATGGGGAAGGTAGCTCATGTAAAATAAAGCATTCGCGTGAGGATAAGGAGATCTGCAGTCCAGGGCACTCGGGCTTTTATTTGGACTCTGCACTCTCTGTAAGGGGGACCTGTGTAACAGCTGTTGGGAACTAGGACATGGTCAGCCTGAGAGCCAGCGTTCTCCACTCGGGCTCTGCTTGAGAGCCACTTGTTTTCATCAGTTTTATTCGGGTGAATAAATTGAATCTGAATACACCAGTCATATACATCCACATAACTACCAGCACAATAAAGTCATAGAGCATTTTATAATCCCAAAGCATGCTCTTACAGACCTTCCCAGCCAGTCCTCAGTCTCCTGCAAATACCTGATCTGCTTTCTGTTATCAGAATTCGATTTGCCATTTCTAGTATCCTCTTTAGCTGCAGTGCTATAGTAGGTGCTATTTTCTATCTGGTGACACCTTTTACTCAGCATAACTTTTGAGATTCACTCTTGTGTATATCAGTAATTTGCCCCTTTTTTATTGCTGAGTGGTATTCTATAGTATGAGTTTTGTTTATCTGTTCACCTGCTATTGAATTTTTGAGCTTTGTTCTGGTTTTAGCCATTATTAATCATTATATACTTTTATACTTATATACTTATAAGTCTTTATGTGAACATGTGCTTTCATTGGGGAGACATGTTTGTTTCCTCTATCTATCTATCTATCTATCTATCTATCTATCTATCTATTGGGGAATCCAACCACAGGGGCGTTCTACCTCCAAGCTACACCATATTTTATTGCAACCATATTTTACTGAAGCAGGGTCTCACTAAGTTGTTGAGGGTCTTGCTAAATTACTGAGGCTGGTCTTAAACCTGTGATCCCTCTGTCTCAGCCTCCCAAGTACTGGAATTATAGGTGTGCCTGGTTTATGTTTTTATTTTCTCTGGGAGTGGAATCCCTGGGATCCTTTTGTATGTGTATGTTTATTTAACCTTATAAAAAACTGCCAGACTTTTTTTTTCCCAAAATGTCAATGTCATTTCACATTTCTACCAACAATATATGAAAAATTTTCTTTCTCCATATATTCAACAATACAATACATTTTTTTTTTTTTTTTTTTTTTACGGTACTGGGAATGGAACCCAGGAGCATTCTACCTCTGAGGTACACCCACAGCCCTAGTTTTTATTCTTTTTTTTTTTTTTTTTTTTGAAACAGGGTCTCATTGAGTTGTAAAGCTACGTAGCTGAGGCTGTCCAGGAACCACAATCCTGCTGTCTCAGCCTCCCAAATGCTGGGATACAAGAGTGTGCCACTACAGGCCTGTATCTTCTTATATGGATTTTCTTGTTTTTGTCTTTGTATTAAGGATTGAACCCAGGGACATTCTACCTGAGTTATATCCCCAGCCCTAAAGTTTTTTTATTTTTGATCTTGCAAAGCTGCTAAGGGTATAACTGAATTGCTGTGGCTGGTGTTGAACCTGCAATCCTCCTGTCTCAGCCTCCCATATACTAGGATTATAAAAATTTGCCCATAAGCCAGGCATGGTGGCTCATGCTTGTAATCCCAGCACTTGAGAGGCTGAGACAGGAGGATCGCACAGGTTCAAAGCCAGCCTCAGCTGCTTAGTGAGTTTCTCAGCAACTTAGTGAGGCCTTTTTTCCAAATAAAGTATAAAAATAGGTCTGGAAGTATAGCCCAGAGGTAGAAAAGCCCCTGGATTCCACACCCAGTACCACAATAAATAAATAAATAAATAAATAAATAAATAAATAAATAAATAAATAAATAATAAATAAAAAATAAATAAAAGAAAAATTTGCCCAGTACTGTTTGGGGTGATGTCTCCATGGGTCTTGTTCTTGGTTAGTTTAGAAGAAAAAAGCCAGGACTGCTGCAAGCTTAATTATTACAGGTGGGGGAGGGGCAAAGCAATAAAAGCACCCATGCCAGAGCAAGACAGATGTGAGGAAGTGTCTCAAAAATGTGACACTAGGGGTCACTTTCCCACTCGGGACCCCCTCCCCTTTTGGGGAGCTGTTCTCTCTCTCGCAGGTCGTGTTGGCCCTGAGAGAAGGCAGAGTGCATCTGAGGGCACGTGGCTCGGGCGACTCTCGAGTAGTGACCTGAAGGCCTCTGCTGGACATCATGGCTGACCAAGCCCCTAGGGGTGACCTGCACCTCTTTTCTGGCAGATCGCGTGGACTCTGGGAGAAGGTAGTTTGTAATTGACGGCACTTGGCTCGGGCGACACTCGAGTAGTGACCTGAAGGCAGCTACTGGACAACAGAGACCCGACAGCCCTTAGGGGTGTTCGGCCACTTTTCTCTATTCCCTTCTGGCAGATCGCGCGGACTCTGGAAGAAAGCAGCCTGCACCTGAAGGCAATTCGGCTTGGGCTACTCTCAAGTATTGTCCTGAAGGCAGCTGCTGGACCCAGAGTTCCAGCCCCTTTGGGGTGTTCAGCCACCCTTGCCCCATTCCCTGCTGCTTCCAATAAACCTTTTACTCCCCTTCAAAAAAAAAAAAAAATGTGACACTAGCTGGGTGTGGTGGCGCACATTTGCAATCCTAGTACTTGACAGGCTAAAACAGGAAGATCACAGGTTCGAGATGAGCCCTAGCTATTTAGTGAGGCCCTCTACAACTTAGTGAGACCTTGTTTCAAAATAAAGAATAAAAAGTAGAGCTGAGGGTGTAGCTTTGAGGTAAAATGCCCCTGGGTTCCACACCCAGTACCACCCAAAAAAAAAAAAGTCACTGACACCTTTGAAAATGCAGTCTTTTATAGGAATTTATTACCTTGTGTCTTCTATCCTCCTAGCTGATAGTCTTTTTTTTTTTTCTTCACCCAAAGCAAGCGCAGGCCCTCTAGTTATCTCTGCTGTATAAGCCTTGTTAGCTTTCCTTGTTCATCCTCACAAGAGCAGAGAGGTCTGACATCACTGATCAAAATGTGTCATTTAGATAGAAAGGTTAAGGGGCTGCATGGTAAAAGTCCACATTGTTTTTTGTTCACTTTTACTTTTTAAAGTTTTAGGTTTGTACCGTCCGTCTGTGTCCTTGGTAAGTTTCAACATCCTTTTATCTGCTAGAAGATACTTCCTATGTTGAAAGCCTGCTTTATAATAAAAGGAAGACAGGAATGTAGCCTTTTAAAGTATAGAAGCTTTAAGGCTTTATCTATTTTAGTATAACTAGTAATATTAGGTTAATTAAGCTTGCCTTTTCGTCTTTTAACTTAGTCTAAACTTTTGTGAGAGTCTCCATAATTCTTTCTTTCTAGCGTTCAGTGTTCTGTACCTTATTTTCTGGCCCTGGGCTAACAGCGAGATTTTTGCCAAATAAGGTCAGCCTTAGCTGGAGCTATTGGTAGACAGCCTAGAGACAGAAAAAAAGATTTTATTTTGCCTAAGTATAGCCTTTTCTTATTAGCAATTAATAATACTCTTCTTGGCAATCAATACCTGCTCAATCCCGATCAGAACTCTGTCCTCACATGACAAAGGAGAAAGAGAGAATGCATACTCCCATGACGCTTTAACAAAAAAAAAACCACAAAAAAAAAGTTTAAAAAAAAACCAGGTTCTCACTAAGTTGCTAAGGTTAGCCGCAAACCTGCGATCCTCTTGTGTCGGCCTTTGAGTATTGTGATGACAGGCCAACACCACCACACTGAGCCCTGAGCCCCACAAGCCTTTTTTTTTTTTTTTTTAAAACAGGGTCCCACTGAGTTGCAAAGGGCCTCACTAAGTTGCTGAGGCTGTCCGTGAGCCACGATCCTCCTGTCTCAGCCTCCTGAATCCTGGGATTACAAGCGTGCACCACTAGACCGGCTATGATTATTTTGTTCTAATAATCTGCATGTCTACTCAGGGCAATAGCAGGCTCCTGTAACTGTATAAGTTTACAAGTCTAGTATCCATCCTGAGGCTAGCCCCAGTAGTGTAACAAGAGTCAGCAACCTGGCAAGACTCTTGTTTCAAAAACAAAAAATAAAAAAGGAGTAGAGGTATAGCTTGCAGGTAGATTTCCCCTGAGTTCAACCCCCAAAGCCCTAATTGAAAAACATTTTTTTAAAATTCTAGATCTGTTATGTTCATATGTCTGTCTTTTAGTCTTTTAGTTCATTGAAATTATATTGATTTTTCAGACATTACTACCAATCTTATATTCCTTTAGGCATTTAGCCAGCCTTCTGTCTTTGGGATAAACCCTACTTGAGCATTCGGGAGCCTTTTGTGTGCTGTTCGATTTGATTTTTCTCACGTAATTATTCAGGATTATAATCTGTGTACTTTTACTTATTTGGCTTTAATATTTCTTCCCCAGCTATTTAAAAGAAGTTAGTTAAGGAAATCATTTGATTTCAGAATTTTGCTTGGAGGAAAGTTGTTAATTACAAATTACATGTCTTTGTTAGAAGATCTTTGCTTATTTTTATAATTTCATTCTTTCTTCTAAGTTTGAGTTAAATTTATTTTTATTTTAGCCTCATAAGGTATAAACTTATTGCTTATAAACTTCTTTTCTTTTTTCTTGAAGTATAGCGGACTGAACCCAGGGACATTCTACCAGACCATGAGCTTCCCAACACACACACACACACACACACACACACACACACACACACACACTTTTTTTTTTTTTTTTTTAAAGGCAGGATCTCACTAAGTTACCCAGGCTGGCTCAAACCTTATGATCCTCCTTGTCTCACTCAAGTACTAGGATTATAGGTTTTTGCCATCATGCACTGCTTTGAGCCATCCTTTAAAAGGTTTTGTTGTGTTTGTGGTACTGGGGATTGTTCTACCTCTGAGCTGCACCCCAGCCCTTCTTATTTTTTGAGACAAGATATCTCTAAATTATCCAGGCTGTCCTTGAACTGGCAATTCTTCTCTCAACCTCAAAAGTACTGAGATTATAGATATGCACCACTATGCCCAACCCCCAGATCATTTTTATTTGTTGATTTCTATAAGGTATTGATTTATAATTGGAAAACATACTTTATATGAACCTTCCTTTTAAATTTCAGTTTCATTTTATTGGCCAACATTTATAATCTAGCGTAGTAACTGTTCCACATATACTTAATTGTATATACTACTGGATTATGTTCTGTAATTGTCAGGGCAATTTGATTGATAGTGCTACTCATGTCCTCTCAGACTTTCAACCTATTTGTTTCATCTTTTACTGAAAAAGAGGTGTTGAGTTGCTAAAATCTTAATTTTGAAACTTTTCCCCCCAACTTTCATTTCTGTCAATTTATTTGTTTTATGTATTAAGCATGTGTTCTGGGATACACACACACACACACACACACACACACACACACACACACACAGGCATGCGCGTGCACACACATTTAGGATTGATAGGTCCTCTTGCTGAATTGGTTTCTTTAACATTATAAACTAACCCTGGTGATAAAAAATTTTTTTTTTGATAATTACATAGTAAGCATTCAGCTTTTTCATGGTCACTGTTTGTATGGTACATTTTTCCCATTCTTTTACTTTTAACCTTTATAACTAAAATATGTTTTTTAATATAGCATATAGTTGGCTCTTATGCTTTTATATATACATATAGACTTTTATATGTACGTATACAGACACATACATACATACTGCAACTTTATTTTAGTTACACAAATGCAATTACATGTATAGGAAATTCCAAAACAATTTTTCTAAAAACAGTAAAGAGCCAGGCGTGGTGGCGCGCACTTGTAATCCCAGCATCGGGAGGCTGAGACCTGAAGGATCGCGGTTCACGGACAGCCTCAGCTACTTAGTGAGGCCCTCTGCAACTCAGTGAGACCCAGTTTCAAAATAAAGACTAAGAAATAGGGTAGGGGTGTAGCTCGGAGGTCAAATGCCCCTGGGTTCCATCCCCAGACCCGCTAAATTAATTAATTAATTAATTAAATACAGTAAAGAACTGAAAAGTCTAAAAAGGAAGTACTCCTAAAGCAGGAGAATTTAACTTCACTAGTTTCAGTTTTGAGTGACATTTGATGCTTGTAAATTTTTAAACTTTTAAATCATGATGTGTATTTTGAATAGATTTCAGCACCAGCACAAAGATTTATTCATTCAGTTTGTTTTAAGCTGACTTATCGATTTACACAGTACAGATTTGTCACAGGTCAGATAAGTGTTGAGAAAAGCAGTATTTTCCTGTAATTAGGAGGGATCTCCTGAACTGTACTGAGCTGGGTATGAGATCACAAGAGCCATTATAATGTGAATTATAATTTGGTTCCAAGGAACAGTTTTGATAAGGAAAATAAACTTAGTTTGCATTTTATTTACTTTATTTCATTTTATTTGTGTTAATGATGATTGAACCAAGTTGGATTTTATGTCTGAGCTATACCCCCAGCTCTATTTTCTTTCTTTCTTTTTCATGTTTTCATTTTTTTGGAAACGGGGTTTTCCTAAGTTGCAGAGGGTCTCAAGAGGCTGCAATCCTCCTGTTTCCACCTCCCAAGTATTGGGATTACAGGTCTGTGCCACCATGCCTGGCTTCACTTTTTTCTCATTTTAATTACTGAAATCTCTAATAAAGACATGACTGTTACATGTTACAGCAGATATATAGAGTAATATAATCAAACTTCTTGGAAGGAACACATTTCACAGTCTGGGAAATGCAAAATGATGACAAATAGATTCACACCAATTCTTTTATCATTTTACACAGTTAATTTATTTATTTTTTGTGATACTGGGGGAGGAACCCAGGGGCATTTTTACCTCCGAACTATACTCCAGACATATTTTATACTTTATTTGGAAACAGGGTCTTACTAAGTTACTGAGAGCTTCACTAAGTAGCTGAGGCTGGCTTCAAACCTGTGCAAGCCTCCTGTCTCAGCCTCCCAAGCTTTGGGATTACAAACATGTCCCACCACACCCAGCTTATTATTTATTTTGAGTTGCGAAGGTCTAAGTAGCTGAGACTGTCCACAGTGATCCTCCTGTCTCAGCCTCCCAAATGCTGGGATTACAAATGTGTGCTACCAAACTTGGCTGATCCTTTATTTTACTTATTTATTTTTTTGAAACAGGGTCTCACTAAGTTTTGGAGGACCTCACAAATTGCTGAAGCTGGCCGAGAACCTGGAATCCTCCCGTTTCAGCCCCCCAAGGACTGGGATGACAAGCATGTGCCACCACACCTAGTTTAGCAAAACCTAAAAGTGATTGGAGTTGGGGGAGAGGCTGGACTCTCAATAGTAGAGTGCTTGCCTGGCATACATAGGGCTCTGAGTTTGATTCCCAACACCCAGGGAGGAAAAAGTGACTGTTTAAAAGTCTTCTGTTAGCCTGGCGTGGTGGCGCATCCTTGTAATCCCAACATTTGGGAGGCTGACACAGGAGGATCCAGGTTCACGGCCAGCCTCAGCTACTTAGTGAGGCCCTCTGCAACTTAGTGAGATCCTGATTCAAAATAAAGAATAAAAAATTGGGCTGGGGGTGTAGCTCAGAGGTAGAATGCCCCTGGGTTCAATCCCCAGTACCAGCCCCCCCACCAAAAAAAAAAAAAAAGTCTGTATAAGCCAGGCATGGTACCACAAGAAAAAGTCTTTATTTATTTTGTGTGTGTGTGTGTGGTACTGGGGGTGGAACCCAGGGGCTTTTCTAACTCTGGGCTATACTCCCAGACCTATTTTATATTTTATTTGGAAACAAGGTCTCACTAAGTTGCTGAGAGCCTCATTAAGTAGCTGAGTCTGGCTTCAAACCTGTGCCATCCTCCTGTCTCAGCCTTCCAAGCGCAGGGATTACAAGCGTGCTCCATCATGCCTGGCCTAAAAGACTTTATATTTAGATCCCCAGTCTTTATGTTTAAATCCCCCGCACCACAAGAAAAAGTCTTTAAATGTATTTAGTTTTGAAAGATAAGTTCTTAATTGTATGACTCTTAAATTGGCAAGGTTTTATGTACTTTAATGTTTTTACATTTCCTTTTGAGAAATCTATATCTTTATTCCTCTTTCCTTTTTTTAAGGAGGTCTTTTAAGATTTTGCTTTATTTATTTTATTTTACTTTTTTTTGCAGAACTGGGGGTTGAACCCAGGGGCATTCTACCTCTGAGCTATACCCCCAGCCCTAATTTTTTTATTTATTTTGAAACAGGGTCTCACTAAGTTGCAGAGCACCTCACTAAGTAGTTGCATCTGGCTGTGAACCTGTGATCCTCCTATCTCAGCCTCCCAAGTACTGGGATTACAAGTGTGCACCACCATGCCTGATTGGTCTTTTAGGATCTTAAAAATGTATTATTTGCTTTCAAAAATTTGATCATGATGGTTCTTGGTGTGGTTTTTTAATATTTTTTTTAGCTGTTTAGGTATGTGAGTTTATAGTTTTCATCTTATTGGAAACATTTAAGGCATTGTCTTTCAAGTATTTTTTTTGTCCCACTCATTGCACACACACACCAAATCTGGGACTCAGTTGCACATAATAGAACATATGATAATGACCCCTAGGGCCTGAAGGTTGATTTATGATCCTCCCATATATATTTATACATATATGTACACACACACACACTTTGGGTTTTGTTCTTGTTTTTGGCAGTACTAGGAATTGAACCCAAGGCACCACACATAATAGGTAGGTGCTCTACCACTAAAGTATATCTTAAACACTATTTTATTTTATTCTTTGTGATACTAGGGATTGAACCCAAAGGGTATTCTATTTCTGAGCTATATACCCATCCCTATTTTTTAGTTCTTCATTTTGGAACAGGATCTCACTAAGTTCCAGAGGGCCTCACTAAGTAGCTGAGGCTGGCCACGCACCTGCAATCCTCCTGCCTCAGCCTCCTAAGTACTGGTATTAGAAGCATTGCCACCATGCCCAGCTTTTTTATTTTGAAACAACATCTGGCTACATTTCCTAGGCTGGCCTCAAATTTATAATTGCTCTGCCTCAGTCTCCTAAATAATTTGAATTATAGGCATAAACCACCACGCCAGGTAGACTATTGTTATTGTTATGTCTTCTAGTGCCTCTTCTGCATCATCTAAACTATTAATTCCCATCCACTGAATTTAGCATTTTGAATATATTTTAAGTTCTTCTTTAAAAGTTCCATCTAGTTCCTTTTAGAAAAAATTTTCTTTCTCTTCTTATTTTAAGATTTAATATCCTGGAGCATATGTAATAGTTCTTCTAAAGTCCTTGCCTGCTAATTGTAGGCATCCTTGTCACTTCTTGGTTTGTTTCTACTGACTAATTTTTTTCTTGGTGTTGGTTATTGTTTTCCTACTTCGTCATATTGTTTAGTAGTTAGGTATTGTGCAGTGGGTATTGTTGAATTTTACATTGTTCTGTACTAGATTATATATATATATATATATATATTTTTTTTTTTTTGCGGGTCTGGGGATGGAACCTAGGAGCATTCTACCTCTGAGCTACACCCCTAGTTCTATTTTATTCTTTATTTTTTTAATTTTTATTTATTTATTTATTTGGTGGTACTGGGGATGGAACCCAGGACAGGCTACACTCCCAGACAGATATATATATATATATATATATATAGGGGGGAACAGGGTCTCTTAAGCCAGCTAAGGCTGGCTTTGAGCCTTTGCGATCCTCCTATCTCAGCCTTCCAAGCACGGGGATTACAAGCATGCGCCACCACGCTCAGCTTTTATTCTTTATTTTGAAACAGGGTCTCACTGAGTTGCAAAGGCCTCACTGAGTAGCTGAGACTGTCCATGAACCCTGATCCTCCTGTCTCAGTCTTCTGAGTGCTGGGATTACAAGCGTGCACCACCACGCCCAGCAAGATTCTATCTTCTTTTAAATAGTATTAGACTTTATTGTGGCAAGCAACTAAATTATTAATGGATTGGCTTGATCTTTCATTGCAGGGATCAATTAATATTATTTAAGGATTATATAGTAAATATTTAGACCTGTGGACAATGTGCTCTTCATTATAACTACTTAAGTCCACTTTATGGCTTGAAAGTGGCTATAGACAATATATAAAGAAATGGGTATTGCTGTGTTCCAAAAACACCTTATTTATAAAAACAGCTGACTTTCCCATGGGCAGTGATTTGCTGACTCCTGCTTTAGAGGCTTTTTTTTTTTTTTTTTTTTTAGGGTGTGCAGGGGAATATTTTAGTGGTACTAGCAATTGAACCCAGGGGCATTCTACCTCTGAGCTACATCCCCAGTCCATTTTTATTGTATGTATTTATATATGTATTATGAAACAGGGTCTCAATATACTGCAGTGGGCCTCATCAAGTTGCTTAGGCTGGCCTCAAACCTGTGCTCCTCATGTCTCAGTCTTCCAAGTACTGGGATAACAAACATGTGCCATCACACCAGGCTAAAGGCTTGCTTTTCATCTACAGCCCAGAAAGTGTTTGCAGATTTTAAAAAGCTAGATAAATTATAGGGTCACATTATTTGCTTTTCTTCTTACAAGGATTACAATCCTGTACACCCTGTTCTCCGTTACTTTAAAAGTAAAAGTGTTTGACATAATTTGTCTAGATTTATTTGGTGGTACTGAGGGTGGAACCCCAGAGGCTTTCTACCTCCGGGCTATACTCCCTCCCAGATCCTTTTTTTTTTTTTTTTTTTTTTTTTTTTTTTTGAAACAGGGTCTCACTAAGTTGCTGAGAGCCTCACTAAGTAGCTGAGGCTGGCTTCGAACCCATGCGATCCTCCCGTCTCAGCCTCCCAAGCGCAGGGATTACAAGCGTGCGCCACCACACCCGGCTAATTTGTCTAGTTTTAATTGACATTTTTAGTAGAAGGCTGTGTCCCAGTTTCTCTAACTTGGCCAGAAGATCCTGTGGTAGTTTTTTTATTTATTTATTTATTTATTTATTTATTTATTTATTTATTTAATGCGGGTCTGAGAATGGAACCCAGTGTCATTCAAGCTATACCCCCTGCCCTATTTTTTATTCTTTAATTTGAAACAGAGTCTCCCTAAGTTGCAGAGGACCTCACTAAGTAGCTGAGGCTATCCACAAACCACTATCCTCCAGTGTCAGCCCCCAAATGCTGGGATTACAAGCATGTGCCACCATGCCCAACTTTCCTGTGGTAGGTTTTTTTTTTTTTTAACCTTCAGGCTATACTCCCAGACGTATTTTATATTTTTATTTGGAAACAGGGTCTCTTAAGGCAGCGAGGCTGGCTTCGAACCTACACGATCCTCCTGTCTCTGCCTCCCAAGTGCGGGGATTACAAGTGTGAGCCACCACGCCCAGCTTCCTGTGGTAGTTTTTAAATGAATACATGTTTAAGTTCCATTTCAGAATAGTTCCTCTGGAAGTGGTATCTGGACTCCCCTATAGTTTTTAAAGTTCCTAGGAATTCTCTTGCATGCTGAAGTTTGAGAATCATGACTGTGAGGGCCTTAGAGCCAAACTGAAATATGTGAGCACACTGAGTTGTTGGGCTTAGTATATATTAAGAACAGTGCTGATGTTTAGAACGCTAGTCAGACAGAGGACTCTGAACAGAAAACTATTGAGAGGGAAGTAGAAGTGAATTTCATCTATTTTGGAGTTTGGAAAATAAGATTTATTCTCTCTTCTTTCTCCCAAAGACCGGATGAAAGTGATGGACAGACTCATTCTCCTGTACTGGCATGGTAGACCTTATTACCACTTTTGTCCTACAGATGGACTAGTGGACGTGAGGATGATGAAATTGTATAGAAGAATCCATTTCTATGGTCCACGCTTTCCTTCCACTCTTCCTCCTCACACTAATGCAGGGTGAATGAGCATAGTTGTCTCTCTCTGACTCGGATTCATTTTTCCCCTCTCTCCTTTTTGGTCTCCCTTGCTCCCTCTCCCTCATTTTCTCTGGTTCCCTAGCCCAGAGTGAAGCAGTAGTATTTATACCATGGGCAGGTGAGGACTAAAACTGGTGCACTTCTGGAGGTTATTTGTCTTCACATGAATAAACAGAGGATGAATATCTAAACTTAAGATGCAAAGGCCCTACTATAATAATAAAATCTATTTTATAGTTCGAACTTAAAAATTAATGCAGACTGCATATTTTATTCTTTCATGTATCAATATTTTAATGTAAAAATATCTGAGTAGAAACGACATTCCAGGAAACTGTAAAAATGTCATTTTTATTTTGTGACTTCACACACCTTTTGATATGCTCCCAGATTGATGTGCAACTTTTCTGCTTTGTGATACACAACAATAGGAGTATTTTTAAAAATATTTAGTTGTATTTCAGCACTGGATTTTGGATATTTGATACATATTTCCATTACTCTTTACAACCCGGGTCGTCAGCCTCTATTTTCTATCTCTAGCATGTCCCCCTGTGTCCTAAGTAGGTTGTTACAGTGAGGCAGAATCCTGTAGTTTCTGTCATCTTCTGTATTGTGAGTTCCAAGCTGGCCTACTTAGAATATTTTTTTTTCAAGGACCACTTAGTAAGGACTATATAGTAAGGACAATTTAGAATTTATCAGTTACCCTTTTTATTAGCCCAGAATAATTCCTTGCATTTCAGTAGAGTTAAGTTTCATGAATACAGGTGTACTAGTGACCTATTATCAATTGTAATATAAAGCAATGGTTTCACTTATACTTGGTTTCCACTCAAAACATTGTTTTTGTTTTTTTGCCATTCCACAGTACCTTCTCCAGGCAAATTCCGCTCCCCTGCAGCACCATCTCCTTTGGCTCTTCGGCAACCAGTGAAAGCATTTAGTAACCATGGCTCTGGTTCTCCTGGTAGCCAAGAAACAACACAGTTCACACAAACCACCTCCTCACCTGGGCCTCCCATTGTTCAGAACACAGTCCCAGCAAATCCTCCCAGCAATATCAACAGCACTACTCTAACCAGACCTGCAGGGACAACCGCTATGAGAAGTGGCTTGCCCAGACCCAGCGCCCCTTCTGCTGGGGGTATACCAGTGCCTCGCAGCAAACTTGCACAGCCTGTTCGCAGGTAAGTGGCTAATGACCTGTCTCAGCATTCTTGAGCATATCCAAGTGATAGACTGGAATTACCTTTGTCGCTCCATTTCACAGTGACCGTAGAAAACCATAGTGGTTTCCCAATACAGTCTTAGTACAATTGAAATAAAACATAACTTTGTTACTTTGAGGAAATTGTCATTTAGGATTAGTTAGGTACAAGTTAAATTTGTCCAGATACTTAATGTGTTTAAACATCTCAGAGGACTCCTAGGAAAAATTGTTAGAAACACTCAATTTGGTTGTGATATTTGTTCATTTTGAATATAATATTCAATAAAAATAATAAAAACATGTTAGAATCTAGAGTGATATTTTAGATAAAATTTTCTGTGGAATTTTTATAAATATAGAGGCCTAAATTTTACTACTTGAGAGTTCATCTGGCATGAAGGCCAAATTTTGTGTGTGCATAATATTTTTTAATACTCATTTTAATATTCAGGTCATTCTATTCCCAGCCAGGTTGGGAACCATGCCTCTAATTTTATCGAGCCAGGCGTGTGTCACACACTTGTAATCCCAGTATTTGGGAGGCTGAGACAGGAGGATCGTGGTTCTTGAACAGCCTACCTACTTAGGCCCTTTGCAACTCAGTGAGACCCTGTTTCAAAATAAAGAATAAAAAAAATAGGACTGTAGTTGTAGCTCAGAGGTAGAATACTCCTGGGTTCCATCCCCAGTACTACAAAAATAATAATGATAATGATGATGATGATGATGATGATGATGATGGGATTATCATCATCAATAAATGTAGGTGTCAAGTATAATTAAATTTTATTTATTTATTTTATTTTTGTGGTGTCAAGTATAATTAAATTTTTTTTAATTTTATTTTATTTATTATTATTATTTTATTTTTTGTGTGTGTGGTACAGGGGTTCCTGAATGCCCTTCTACCTCCGGGCTACACTCCCAGACCTACTTTATATTTTTGAAACAGGGTCTCTTACCCCAGCGCGGCTGGCTTCGAACCTGCGCGATCCTCCTGTCTCCGCCTCCCAAGTGCGAGGATTACAAGCGTACGCCACCACGCCCGGCTATAATTAAATTTTAAATATATTTAAATTTAGTTACCTGTGCTTCCTTAATTCTACTATAACTATTTTATATTTCTACATTCAATAGTCAAGTGCAGTGGCTTTTTGCCCTGCACTATGGTAAGTAACTTACACTTGTTTTTTTTTTTTTTTTTTTTTTTTTTTTGGTGGTACTGGGGTTCCTGGAAGTCCTTCTACCTCTGGGCTACACTCCCAGACCTATTTTCACATTTTTATTTGGAAACAGGGTCTCCTAAACCAGCACACGGGGCTGGCTTCGAACCTGCGTGATCCTCCTGTCTCTGCCTCCCAAGCGTGGGGATTACAAACGTGTACCACCACGCCCGGCTACACTTGTTTAATTTTTAAAAAGAGTTGGTACAAGTCAGGCGTGGTGGTGCATGCTTCTAATCCCAGTACTTGGAAGGCTGAAACAGGAGGATCCGGGTTTGTGTCCAGCCTCAGCTACTTAGTGAGGCCCTCTGCGTCTTAGTGAGACCCTATTTCAAATTAAAGAATAAAAAATAAAAACTAGGGCTCAGGGTGTAGCTCAGAGGTAGAATGCCCCTGGGTTCAATCCCCAGCACCACACACACACACACAAAAATTGATTGTGTGTGTGTGTGTGTGTGTGTGTGTGTGTGTGTGTGTGTGTTTTATACTGGAGATTGAACTCAGCAGCATTAGACCTCTGAACTACACCTCCAGCCCTATTTCATTTTTATTTTGAAACAGTCCCTCTAGGTTGATGAGAGTCTCACTACTTATTGAGACTGTCCTCAAAGCTACGATCATCTTGTCTCAGTCTCCTAAGTACTGGGATTATAGGTATATACCACCCTGCCCAGCTATAGTTGGCACTTTTTTATTCCTTTATTTTATTTTTTATTTATTCATTTATTGCAGTACCCGGGATTGAACCCAGGGACATTCTACCTCCAAGCTGTATCCCAAGCTCTATTTTTATTCTTTTTTTTTTTTTTTTAATAGGGTCTGACTAAATTCCTGAGGGCCTCACTAAGTAGCTGAGGCTGGCTGCAAACCTGCAATCCTCCAGTCTCCTAAGTACACTCTTGTACACTTATTCCTCTTTTTTTAAAAGGAAGATATTTAAATCTAATGAGGTTAATAGTCCTAACACACAACTAATGAGATCTTCAATTCTAATGCTTTTTGACTTCAAAGTCATCCTTTACCACCTGTGGTAGTGACACTAAGCTTCTGGTATCACATTCATTCAATCTGCCTCTCAAAATGAAAAAAAGATAGGCTGGTTATCCATGTGATTGGAAAAGGTGAGACAATCTTTTATTTTAAGCTAGTAGCTATATTAACAAAAAGGAGTTAGAGAAGTTATCTAGTGCATAGTAAAACTTGAAAGTTGTAGAAATGTTGAGTGAAAGAGGTTATACAAAGAAAGAGAGGAAGGAAGGAAGGAGGAAAGGAAGAAAAAAAGAAAGACAGCTATTTAGAGCTTTAGCTTTGTTCTTTGGCATCTTGATGACACTGAAAAATAATATGTGTAAGAAATAGTGTGGTAGTGTTTTGTAAAGACATGCAAATCATTATACAATGTCTTTATTTCAGATCCTTGCCAGCTCCTAAAACCTATGGTAGCATGAAAGATGACAGTTGGAAAGATGGCTGTTATTGACCAGCAAATACAAGAATGCAGAGGTCCACAGCTTCATGGACACCCCTTCACCAGGCTACAAACAACTTTTATATGCAGACTCTTCAGATAAGACTCCTGGGATTTATAAAATCCCAGCCCTCTCTGTCTTAATTAGCACAAACTGACAGAGATGATCAAGCAGCACTTTAATGACATTTAACATCAGATGTGTTTGGTAATCATACAATCACTCTCCATAGAATCACTTTTAGTTTTGTTTAATGGGACCTCAGTTGATTTCTTAATATTTGACAGAGGCCAATATCTGGGCAAATACCTAATGAATGCCAAAGAGAAATGCCCATTTGTAAATGAGAGAGTACCTTTGTGCACAAGAAAATGGTGAATTCAGGCTATCTAAAACTTCTCATTCAACCTAATTTACTGTATAAATAGTATCAATAAATATTTGTGTTAATGAGAACTAATATTCTGACTAATTATCTAAAATGATTCACTGCTACTCCAGGAAACTATAGATTAAAATTGGAGGGGGGGATGAGTGGGAGGAAAAACCTGGAATAGAGATTTTCAACATGATTCCGACATTTAGGAGAATTCTCTAAATTATATTTTTAGATTTCATTGAAAAAAATTATCATTTTGTTTCATCTTAAATTTGGATGTAGCTCACATCACCACCACCAGATAGTGTTAGAGCGTGCGTCCATCTTGTTGCATAGACACATCGGACTTCATGTGTTTGTTTTGATTGCCAAAAGGGCTTACTGTCACTTGTACAATCTTTCTAAACTTTTTACTTCCTGGCTCAGGAAAGATGGCCTTTGCTATTGAAGCCAACTTCTTCACATGCTGTTATCTGTCACAGAACTAAGATACTGTGTTTCTTTTGGCAGGTTTCCATGATGGGAAAGAGCAAGTAGTGTCTGTCTTTATTCTTGAAACAACAACACCTCAATGCTTACAACTTGGAACAAAACCATACAGTGAGAGAGAGAGAGAGAGAGGGAGGAAAAAATCTATGCACATACCTTAAAAATCTCTGATGATGACAGTCGGATTGTTGCTATTAAATGGTGTAACGGTTTATTATGTGGTAGGAAAGTATTCCCTGCTAAATCCTACTTACATTGGTCCTCTTTAAATTGAATAACTGTATAAAATACTTTGGAAAATACTGTTCTTTTTGACTTAGATTCTGCCTTACATCAAGTTTTTCACTTTTGGTAACAAACCTACTACATCTGACTCTAACCTGTTAAAGAACCATTAAAGAACAAGTATTTAACATAAATATAATGAATTTTATGGACATAGATACATATCTGTATCTATATATGCATACACACATATATATGTATATACGTATATATGCATGTATATATATATACATGTGTATATATCTATCTATATATATATATATATCCTTGAAACCACTTGTTCCACTTTTATCAGATTATTACCAAACTAAAACTTTCTTCTGTAGCAGGCTTCTCATTTCTCATAGTGAGGTCTGTTTTTAAATAATTAATTTAAATAGCTCTAAAAAGATTCTGAAGATTTAAGCAGAAGTTTACTTCCTATTAATCAAAGACATTCTGTAAGTTGGCAAAATACATTGAGAATGGAAGCTTGATGTTCAGGATAGCACTGAGGGTACTAGATTGAGAAAATGATAAAACTAAAAATCAAGACCACCATTTTGCCATGGCTGACACAGGGGTAGTCTTTACTGGCATGACCGGTTAGGGAGGCATTCAGTTAGCACAAGCAGCTGCAGATTCAAGCTGCCAATACTGTGTATTTTGGTATATAATGCAAGCGAGAAAAAATATCCTTGAATTTGTAGGTGATGAGGTGGTTCTGGAAAGGACGGCACCAGAAATCTACATGATGCTGAACTAAAAACTATTGCTTTGCAGAGGAAGAAAAGAAAGCATCTGCTGTGGTGGGGGTAGCTCATGTAAATCTAAGTAAGTAAAAGTAAGAACTAGCCACTGTCTCTTTTTAAAACCACATTTCACAAAATAGATCTCAGTTTTTAGTGCAACATTTAAAAAAGAATATATGCTGCAATCTAATAATTAAAAGGAAGTTTAACTATTATGAAACATTATTACCTTTTTTAAGTTAGATAATCAGTTTCAAAAGGAGTATTCAGGTTATTTAACTTTGTTTTTAAGTGGCTGCATCAGAAAAAAATGTCTATTTTTTTTAATTAAACTATTTCATCACTTGTTAAAAACATATTTTAGATCTGAGTTTGGTAAAGTATTATTTACCTGCTGTTGTACTACCACAGACTATTGGCTTTTAGTTTCCTAAAGAGAAAAGAAATTGCCTTTTTACTAGAAAGACTTTGTGTATTACCAGTTTTTCTGTTTGGGAAAAATCTAAGGATTTACTGTGGTTAGTCTTACAGAAGAAATGTGGATTTGATAAACTAGTGCCTATGATTTTAACTTATGTTTGATATAGTAGTAAGGGTTTTATGAATGTTGATTATTTTGTGCCAACAGCCCAGAATTGTCACTTATATGTAAGCAGAAAGCTATGAACTCTGCTTCCAAAGTTATTTAATTTTCTCAGTGTTTTGAATGTTATTTTTTGTAAGTGTGTTAATAAAAGTGTAAAGAATTCAAAAAATATAAATATTCTTAACTCGAGCATTTGCTGGATCATTTTTCTACAAAACTTGTTTGTATAATATAAAACGCTCTCTGAAGAGTTGACTTTTTTCAGTTTTCATACCCTGGAAATCACATTTTGTAAAACTGGGGACCATTCATAATTGTCAAATGCTTTTTAAAATTATCTCAAAACATCCTTTTATAAAAGAAGTTTTTTTGAAAGAAAATTAGATACATATATGGCCCCAGATGTTTGTATAACTCTAGGATGATCTAGACTATGTATGTTTAAATTGACTTTTTATTGACTGTACAGGTGTCCATTTTTGACATTACGCATGGTCCTTTTAGATCACATGAAGTTTGATTTGCAAACATTTCTATAGCCGAACTTGTATATGTGGTTGCCTCCTTAATAAACAGCCTGACCATAATGTTTATTATTAAATTATATTTGTTTTTCAAGTGTTTTATTAATTTCTGGATATCGTAAGATTCCTTTTTCTTCCTTTGCTTACAGATCATTTGAATAAATTTCTCAGTTGGTTTTTTAAACACACAAACCCAAATCCTTCTGCCCTTTCAGACTTATCATAGAATTGTTGCATTATATCATATTATATATTCTCTTCTAGTTATTTCCTATGTGGATTATTTGGAGTAAATTTGTAGTTCACTCCAAATTGGTTTGTTCATGGAACTTTTTTATGTGCTATGAATTGGTGTCAAGTTAGTAAAATCTAGTATATATAAAACAAGCAAAAAACCATTATATAAAAGTTCCCAAGAGGGAAAACCAATGCATTTCAAAACAAATACAAATATTCAAGTGACCACAGGCATCTTTTCTTTTATGGGTAGAAAAGGCAAAAATTGTAAACTACATGAGTTCTGCTTGTTGCTTTGGATGTATTTTCTGTGCCTCGTGTTATAATTAGTCTCACTGTGAGACAGAAAATTGATACCCTTATGTGAAATAGATCTCCCAAACCAGCCTAAAAACTTTAAGAAACATTTTAAAATAATACCAATATACTTTTTTTACATTTTTTATATAATTTTTATTGGTGCATTGTAGTCAAACATGACAATGGAATACAAGACTTGTGAGGGTATACCAGCACACATCATCCAATTAGCCCTTATCCCTTCCCTATCCCATTCCCTCCCCCTCCCTCGATCCCATGCTTGATTGGGCCAATATACTTCTAAGTTGATGAATTACAACTGTTCCAGTGTACAAGAAACCCATATAGAAGTTCCTGTGAAATACTTGCTAGGTTAAAGTGTACACTGAGTTATAAAAACAGAGTAAATGTTAGAGAAACTAACTCTAGTGGGAGGGAGTAAAAGGCTGAGTGTGAAGCCAACGTTGGCAGCCAGTAATACATTATGTATGGTCTGAAATAGACATGTGGGTGTGCTGAGTGCCATCAGCTCCCAGTCTGTAAAGAGAATGAAAGGGTCTACTCTCCGTATTTACTTACTACAATTTGCTTAAAACATGCCAATTTTTTGTGGGGGCACTGGGAATGGAACCCAGGGGCATTCTACCTCTGAGCTACACCTCCACTCTATTTTTTATTCTTTATTTGGAAACTGTGTCTCACTTGAGTTGCAAAGAGCCTCACTAAGTACTAGCTGAGGCTGTCCTCAACCGTGATTCTCCTGTCTCAGCCTCCCAAATGCTGGGATTACAAGCACGTGCCACCATACCCAGCCAAAACATGCCAATTTTCAATCAATTGTGTGTGTTTGTGTGTGCGTGCATGCACATACATTTTTGTAAGGGATTGGACCCAGGGGCATTCTACCTCTGAGCTATACTCCCAGCCGTATTTTATTCTTTATTTTGAAACAGGGTCTCACTGAGTTGTAAAGGGCCTCACTAAGTAGTGAGGCTGTCCACGAACTGTGATCCTCCTGTCTCGCCTCCTAAATCCTGGGATTACAAGCATGGGCCACCATCCCAGCTCTAGACCAATTCTTAATTGGTCATCATAATGTTCTTAATTGGTCATCGTAATGTTTTCTCTTTAAAAATTAGAAGGACGGGGAGAGATTGGTCAATGGGCAGAAAATTATAGTTAGAAGAAAGAAATTGTGGTGTTTTGTTGTACCGTAGGGTGAGTATAGCTAACAATAATGTTCCGTGTGTTTCAAGATAACTAGAAGGGTTATTTTGAATGTCCTTACCACAAGGAAATGATAAATGTTGGAGATGATGGATAATGCTAGATACTCCAGTTTGGTAATTACTTGTCAAAACATGTCTCCAGGCACACTGTGGCTCACCCTTGAAAGTCAAGCTACTCAGGAGGCTGAGGCAAGAAGATCACAAGTTTGAGGCCAGCCTGGGAAGCATAGATTAGCCCTGTCTCAAACTGAAAAATAAAAAAGGTTCATAGTATAGCTCATGGGTAGAGAACCCTAGGTTCTATTCTCTGGGGGGAGAGTGTTGAGCTGGGAATATAATAAGAGATAGGGTACTTGTCTAGCATGTGCTTGAACCTGGGTTCAAGGCGCAGTACTATTAAAAATGACATGAGCCAGGCATGGTAGTGTATGCTTGTAACCCTAGTGACTGGGAGGCTGAGACAGGTGGATCGCAGGTTTGAGGACAGACTCAGCAAGTAGGCTCTTCAACCTAGTGAGACTATGTTTCAAAGCTAAAAATAACTTTGATCTGGGCTGGGGGTGTAACTCTGAGGTAGAATGCCCCTGGGTTCAATCTCCAGTACCACAAAAATAGTTAAATAAAATAAAAATATATCCTACCTCACAAAAAATATTTTTGACACAATTATTATGTGTAAAAAATGGGGGCTAGGCTGGGCGTGGTGGCACACACTTGTAATTCCAGTACTTGGGAAGCTGAGACAGAAAGACCGTAGATGCAAGACCAGACTGAGCTACTTAATGAGGTCTCCGCAATTTAGCGTGACCCTGTTTCAAAATAAAATAGGGCTGGGGTGTACCTGGGAGATAGAATGTCCATAGGTTCAATCTCCAGTACAAAAAAAAATTGTGGCTGGGAGTTCACTGTCAGAATGCTTGCCTCATGTGCATGAGGCCCTGGATTCAATCTCCAGCTATACAAAAGTTAAAACTAGGAAAAGCTGGTTATGGTTGTCTGTGCCTTTAATCCCACTACTTGGAAAACGGAGACAGGAGGATTACAAGTTCAAGGACTGCCTCAGCAACTTGGTGAGATCCTGTTTGAAAATGAAAAGGGCTGGGGTGTAGATTAGATAGTATAATGTCCCATGGTTGAAATCCCAGTACCAAAAAAAGGAGGAGGAGGAGGAGGAGGAGGAGGAGAAAAACTGATCACAACAGCAATGTAAAATAAGGAAAATCTTTAATGATTTTGAAAGTGATAGATGCAATTAAAAAGTATATATTAAGAATTATGAAGAAGAAAAATGACAGTTGCCTGCAGCCTTGCCATCTCGAAGCATTTATGTAACATGGTTAAAATGTAGAAGGGTAGCAAAGTCTTTTATTTTTTTTTGTACTGGGGATTCAACCCAGGAGTATTCTACCTTCTAGCTATACTCCCACATATTTTATTTTTCATTTTGAAACAGGACCTCATTAAGTTGCTTAGGGTTTTGCTAAGTTGCTGAGGCTGGTCTCAAAACTTTGATCCTCCTATCTCAGCCTGGTAGTGGGATTAGAGGCATGTGCTACCATGCCCAGCTGTAAGGAGTCTTTTTAAAGTGAGAAAATATTTTTCACTTAAAATGCTAATATGAATTTGCTTTTACAAAGAGGTATAAAGTAACTGCTATTGAAAGCTTGGTACATATCTTAATTCCTTCTGGAAGATATCCCTTAATAAAATCATATTTATTTGTTGTTGTTTTTGGGGTTTTTTTTTTGTAGTACTGGGGATTGAACCCAGGGGCATTCTACCTCTGAGCTATACCCCCAGCCCTTATTTTGGTTTTATTTTATTTTGAAACAAGCTCTCAGTAGTTTTTTGTTTTGTTTTGTTTTTGCAATACTGGTGATGGAACCCAGGGTCACTCTACCTCTAAGCTACACCCCCAGCCCTGTTTTTTTTTTTTTAATTATTATTCTTTATTTTGAAACAGGGTCTCACTGAATTGTGGAGGTCCTCGCTAAGTAGCTGAGGCTGTCCACGAACTGCCATCCTTCTGTCTCAGCCTCCTGAATGCTGGGATTACAAGAGGTGCACCACCATGCCTGGCTTCTCACTAGTTTTTTTTTTAGAGCCTGCTAAATTGCTGAAGCTGTCCTTGAACCTGCAATTCTTTGTCTCACCCTCCCTAATAGGGATTACAGGAGTGTGCCACACACCTGACTTGTATGTATTTTTATAGCATTAATTGACTTTTTGTGTATGTGGGTCTGAGGATGGAACCCAGGTACATTCAACCTCCAAGCTACACCCCCTGCCCTATTTTTTTATTCTTTATTTTGAAACAGGGTCTAAGTTACAGAGGGCCTCACTAAGTAGCTGAGGCTGTCCACGAACCACGATCTTCCAGTCTCAGCCTCCCGAATGCTGGAATTACCAGCGTGTATCACCACGCCCAGCTAATTAATTGACTTTTATAAAGAAGTTATGTGTGATTTTTGTAGTAATTAGAAAAAAATATAGTAAATTACCTGGATGAGGTGACACATGCCTGTATCCTAGTGACCCTATTACAGACAATGGAACTTGAAAGGGGATTGGACAAACACCATACATCCCCCCTAGTTCAGGTCTAAGGACGTCAGGATTCAGGAAGAGACCTGTCACCATTCCAATGGCTACTAAAGACATCCTGAGGCCGGCTTGTTCTCACATCCATCAGTAGTGACAGACCAGCTTGTCACTTCATTTCACTCTTGTTGCTCTAGTAAATCCTACTTTAGTCTTGCAACTGAGTTTTCTGACTTATTATTTCTATATTGGGCTAAGGAAAAGGACCCATGATGAAAATGAAACCATAAGTTTGGACGCCCTTTGTGGGGCAACAACAACACTTAATAATGGCCTGACTCCACCACATCTTGCAACGTCAGTCACCCTCGCAGAACAGGATCCAAAAATCCTGGGGATGATCATGAGTTTGGGCCCGCGGACTCTGTGTCTGTGGAGTTCCTCGCCTTTCCCACCATAGTGTAGCTACTGCCTGATCTCCAGGGTAGGAGGCACTCCTATAGACAGGAGGGACTCTGGACTCTTCCCTTGTTTTTAAAAAGGCTCATTGCAGCTGATAAGCAACTCGGAGCTCACACCCTACAAAGTAACAGCTCTTGCAGCCTATTGCCATGCAAGCAGGACTAAACCCACGTCACCATTTATATTGAGGGTTCAGGGAAACTCACCATTGGTCTTGTGACGACCCTAATGAGTTTCCATCCATTTGTCCCCGTCTAAGATGGGACACTCTTTTAAAAGTCCTGTGGGAAGCTGAGCCTGGGAAAGCACCTGCTGCCACCCTAAGGCCCCTTAGTATAGGGGATGGCAGCCAGGTACCTGTGTACATCAGTGTGCCCCCCTCTGCAGGGCTGGGTAGAAGGACTGCCAGCTGGGGATCAGGGTTGTGGGTCATGGGCCAGGTGCTGGGTGTGGTGGGCTGTATGGGCCAGCCTTCCTTTCCGGGGCTGTCCAGCAGGGCTGCTGTTAGCAGCTGCTGCCAGCAGGCAGGTACAGCGCCACAGCCATTCATGCACAGGGTGCGGCGAGGGCAGTGGGGAGGCTCAATGAGCATTAGCAGGGAGGTCAGGCACTGTCCACCCATCTGTGCCAGCACCAACAGCATTGGGCCAAGCCCAGGCTACCTCCTACTTCTTCCAAAATGGTGCCAGCCTCTCCTGTTCCCACTTGATCCCACAGGACATCTCCTGGGTTTTATCCCTAAATAAGGCCTGTCCCTTGCTGTCCAGCTGTGTTCCCCCTTTAATTCCTAGCAACAGGGACCTCTGTCCTCTGGGTCCAGGGCCCCTGCTCCTTTGTTACCTGACATCCTTGCATGCATCCAAGGAGAAATGTCCATGCATCGCTATTACTACTCTTCTTTCATCCTTAAGTCTTTACCCTCATCTAACCCATGCCATATTCTTAAAGCATAAAAAGACAGGTAAAAGGCGGGATCCTCCCACACTGCAGATCTTAGCCTGAATAGCCACCATCTATCTGTCCATGACTGCAGTGTGTGCTTGGGGAGTTGCAATGTTTTATTAATTGGAGACACCAACAGTATCTGGAATATGAGAGGATATGAGGAGACCCCACCTGGATAGAGATAAGGGAGAAAACAGGCAGGGGAGGAGAAATCGAGGCAGAAGCAAGGGTGTCAAAGTCTCATGCTCCTAGAGGCCATTCCCAGTGGACCACGAGGCCACTCTCAAGAAGCCCACGGATGCTGCCGAGCCACACTCGCCCCCGACTGGGCTTCTGGCTTCTCTCATGGGGTGCACAGGAAGCTGGCGCCCTCCTGAACACAGCCCCACAACCACACCTCTCTCACACAGACGGGATCCCAGCAGTTCAAGGTGGAGGCTGGAATTCCTCTGGCATGCACCCTCTAACACTGGGATGAGTGTGATCCCCAGATCCTAAAGAAAAAAGCTCTTCTGCACTCAAACATGTCCAAAAGATTCACTGCCAGACAGGAAGAATTGGCCACTGCAGAGAAGCCTAAACTATAACACTTCTATACTATTCTTTCTATTCTGTAGGAAGGAGGGCAAGTGGGGTGAAATAGCATAAGATTGCCAATTTGAAGCAATTTTGGTAGCACCAAGTAAGGCAGGATCCAAAGACCAGTTGGCCCTGGGGAAACAGGATGACAGCACTTAAGGAGCCATGGCAGTTTTCTCTGTTTTCTCCACTCTGTCCTGAGGATAGCCCGAGTTGTGCAGTAGTAATGATGGAACTAAAATTCTAAGAGAAATCCTATATTTCTGGCCAGAGGGCCAGGAAAGGGGGCTTCATGGAGAAAGGGGGAACCCAGAGAGTTGAAGGATGCATACTCTTATGCTGTGTTTTATTGAACACAAGCCCCACCTCACCCTGAGCTGCACACACTGTGGACAGGCCCAAAGCAATGCAACAAAGACTTCAGTCTTTGCTAAGGACAGATTAAACCACTGACCAACACCAGCTACTAAGTAGACATGTATAAGATCCAAGATGGAAAAACAAACCCTCTGTAAAGTGAATGTAGCTTCAGAACATGGCACAAAGCTTTCCTTCTGAACCTGTCTGGATAAACAAATCAATATTCTCAGCCAGGCATGGTGGCACACGTTTGTAATCCCAGCATTCAGGAGGCTAAGACAGGAGGACTGTGGGTCACAGACAGCCTCAGCTACTTAGTGAGGCCCTTTGCAGCTCAGTGGGACCTATTTCAAAACAAAGAATTTTTAAAAATAGGGCTAGAAGTGTAGCTCAGAGGTAGAATGCTCCTGGCTTCCATCCCTAGTACTGCAAAGAAAAAAATCAGTATTCTCCAGACTATCTTAACAAAACCTAGAGTCTCAACTATAATATTGAAAATGTCCAGCATTTAAACTAAAATCGCTCAACACACAAAGAACCAAGAAGACATGATAAATTCAAGAGAAAAATGACAGATGTCAACACTGAGATGATCCAGATTTTAGAATTATCAAAGACATTAAGGCAGCTGTTATATCTATTTTAACTTAGGTATACATGGAATGTTCACTGAGACATAATTTATTGTGTCATAAGAAAAACTTTGACAAATTTAAGACAATTAGAATCATATAAAGCATGTTCTTTGACTATAAAAAACATCAATTATGGAACAATATCAAGAAAACAAATATTTGGAAATCTTAAAACATTACTTATAAAGAATTTATGGGTCAGAGTCACAAGAACAATTAGAAAATGCTTTGAAGTGACGCCAGGCGTGGTGGCATACACTTGTAATCCCTGCGCTTGGGAGGCGGAGACAAGAGGATCACGCAGGTTCGAAGCCAACCACACTGGCTTAAGAGACCCTGTTTCCAAATAAAAATATTTAAAAAATAGATCTGGGAGTGTAGCTCAGAGGTAGAAGGGTTTCCATGAACCCCAGTACCACCAAAGTGTTTATATGAGAGAAAAAAAAAGCACAAGGGGCAGAATCATAGGCTTCCAAAGATATCCACGTCCTAATCCCTGGAACCTGTGAATTGAAGTTGAAGATGACATTAAGGTTGTTAATCAGCTGACTCTGAGCTAGCTTACCTAGGCACGCCAAAAGTAATCACAAAGATGCTAATGCCGGGAAGAGAAGGGGAAAGAGAGAACAAGATGGCAACATAAGAAGGACCCAGCCCAGTGTTGGTGGAGGAGTAAGGCCATGAACCATGGAAGAAACCTCCAGAAGCTAGAAAAAGCAAGGGCACAGATTCTCCCAGAGTCTTCAGAAGGAATACAGCTCTGCTACAGCCTGTAGTTAGCCTGGTGAGACAAGTCACTGACTCCTGGCCACCAAGTTTGTAATAATTTGTTGCAGCAGCATTAGAAAAGGTCTCAAATGGATTAACTAAGCTTCTACTTTAAGAAACTAGAAAAGCTGGGTGTGCTGGCACACGCTTGTAATCCCAGCATTTGGGAGGCTGAGACAGGAGGATCACAGTTCGTGGCCAGCCTCAGCTACTTAGTGAGGCCCTTTGCAACTCAGTGAGACCCTGTTTCAGAATAAAGAATAAAAAATAGGGCTAGGAATGTAGCTCAGAGGTAGAATGCCCTTGGGTTTCATCCCCAGTACCACAAACAAACCAACAAACAAACCAACAAACCAACAAGAGCCAACCATGGTGGTACATGCTTGTAATCCCACTACTTGGGAGGCTGAGACAGGAGGACTGCAGGTTTGCAGGCAGCCTCAGCTACTTAGACCCTGCTACTTAGACCCTGTTTCAAAACAAGGAAAAAAAAAATAGGACTGGGAATGTAGCTCAAAGGTAGAATCCCCTGGGTTCAATTCATAGTATCATTAAAAACAATAAAAACAGCAAAACAAACAAAAATAACATAAGGAAAGTTAGCCTATTATGTCTCCGTGTCCCATATATAGAATGCCTATGAAAAATTAAATTGAGCAACAATGTTGTCATAAGTACCATATGTAGAAATTAGCGAAATTGAAAAAATAAAATGAAGTCACAATTAATGCTGCTATGTATATTTTTTGTTGATTTATGGTCCTGGGATTGAACCCAGGGACATTCTACCTCAGACCTATACTCCCATCCTTTTTATTTTTTATTTTGAGAAAGGGTCTAGTTTACTCGCTGAGGATTTCTCAGGTTGCTGAGGCTGTCCATGATTCCCCCCGCATTTGCCTCCCAAGTGCTAGGATTATAGGCATGCACCACTGCACCCAGCAACAACTTCCTATGTGAATTTTACTTGAATGTTGTGCTTTTAGCTTTATCCAGAGTTTTGTGAGAAATAATAGCTACTTCTGCTTCTGCCTCTGCTGTAAGAGTATGAAGAGCATTATCCATGATAGAGCTCAAAATCCTTCCCATAAGAGCCCTGTGAGGACTTTCTTCTAGAATGCAGTGCCTGGAAAATCACTGTGTCTCTGGAGCTAACTGGAGGTGCCCTCTCCAGGGCAGACCTGTGTGCTGTTTTCTTGTTGCCAGAAAGTTCGAGTCTCGCCCTGAGGCTCAGCTGTAGCAAATGGATTTATTTACTTACTTTTTTTTTTTTTGGGGGGGGGGCGGGTCTGAGGTTGGAACCCAGGGGCAATCGACCTCCAAGCTACACCCCCTGCCCTGTTTTTTATTCTTTATTTTGAAACAGGGTCTCACTGAGTTGCAGAGGGCCTCACTAAGTAGCTGAGGCTGTCCGCGAACCGCGATCCTCCGGTCTCAGCCTCCCAAATGCTGGGATTACAAGCGTGCGCCACCACGCCAGGCTGTCCCCAACCCTTTTTAATTTTTATTTTGAAACAGGGTCTTGCTAGCTTGCTGAGACTGGCCTCGAACCTGCAATTTTCTTGTCTCATCCTCCTAAGTACTGGGATTATAAAAATGTACCATCATGCCTGGCTTGGATTTATTTATTTTTATTTTTATTTTTGTGGTACTGCAGATGAAACCTAGGGACATTGTGCCTCCGAGCTACACCCCCAGTCCTGTGTTTTAGTCTTTTTATTTTTTGAAACAGGGTCTTACTGAGTTGCAAAGGGCCTTGATAAGTAGATGACACTTGCCATGCACCATGATCCTCCTGTCTCAGCCTCCCGAAGGCTGGGATTACAAGCATGTGCCGTTAGCCTGGCTTGGATTTATTTTTGTAGCCTGTTTTGTTCCAAAAACAATTTTAGGTGATTTATATAACATGAGGTTTTTAATTAGATGGGGGAGAAGGTGAATAGGAGCACTCTTGTGAGAGATATGTTTGTCTCCTCTTTCCTTCTAGCACCCTGAGTGTGTTTATTTTAGTATAAATATCTTTCTTAGAAAATGTTAAGGTATGCCAGATGTGGGGGCACAGCTTGTAATCCCTGAGCTTGGGAGGCTGAGACAGGAGGACCACAGGTTCATGGCCAGCTTCAGTTACTTAGTGAGACCCTGTTTCAAAATAAAGAATTAAAAAAAAAAATAGGGATGGAGGTGTAACTCCAAGGCAGAATATCCCTGGGTTCCATCCCCAGTACAGAAATAAAAAGTAATTTGATTTAGATTTACTACCTTTTAATTAATTAATTTGATAAATCTTTATTGTTTCTCTTTTGTGTGTGTGTGTGTGTGTGTGTGTGTGTGTGTGTGTGTGTGTGGTACTAGGGATTGAATCCAGGGGCATTCTAACTCCAAGCTACCCAGCCCTCTTATTTTTATTTTGAAACAAGGTCTTAGCTGGGTGTGGTGGCACATGCTTATAATCCCTGCGCTTGGGAGGCTGAGACAGGAGGATCACACAGGTTCAAAGCCAGCCTCAGCTACTTAGTGAGGCTCTCAGCAACTTAGTGAGACCCTGTTTCCAAATAAAATATAAAATAGGTCTGGAAGTATATCCCAGAGGTAGAAGGCCCCTGGGTTTCATCCCCAGTATAAAAATACAAAAAGAAAGTGTTAAGGTGGAAAAAGCACGTGAAGAGCTATATTGACATTTTAAATCTAAATGCCAACCTTTCCTATGTTTATCCTCCAGCAAGCCAAATTGTTATTAACATCTTCATGCGGTTAACATCTTAATCAACGGTAACATACTCCTGTAATTCCAGTACTTGGGAGGCTGACAGGAGAATGGCAAGTTCAAGCCTCAGCAACTTGGTGAGACTCTATTTCAAGTAAGGGGATGCTGGGGGTGTCCCTTAGAGGTAGAACAGTTAGTCCCTGGTGCCAAAATATATAAGTGCTATTACCTCCACTAACCACTAGAGGGAGGTCTTGTTTTCTTTTGAAATGTGTTCAAGTCCATCTCAGCTTGCTCCAAATTCATTTTCTCTGTAAGTGACTAAGTGTGAGGCTTTCCATAGTAAGATAAAGTGAGTATATGCGATAATTAGAATTGGCATCTTGGTCAGGATTTAGGACAGAAAAAAAGGACATTAGGTGAAAAATAGGGAAATATAAGTGAAGCATGGAGATTGGTTAATAAAAATATATCAACATTAGTTTGTAACAAATATACTAATGTAAACTGTTAATGCTAGAGGAGACTACTATGAGGTATGTAGTAACATAGTAACTCTATGTACTTGCTATCTTTGCAATTTTTCTCAAAATATATGTGTGTGTATATGTGTGTATGTGTGTGTGTGTGTGTGTGTGTGTGTGTGTGTGTGTGTATTGCTGGGGATTGAACCCAGGGGTATTCTACCTCAGAACTACACCCCAGCCCAATTTTTTTATTCTTTATTTTGAAACAGGGTCTCACTAAATTGCAGAGGGCCTCAATAAGTAGCTGAGGCTGTGGAGAAGCTGGATCCTCCTGTCTCAGCCTCCCAAATACTGGAATTATAAGCATGTACCACCACACCTGCTTCCACTGGTCAACTTGTCCTACATGTATGTATATTCTCCTCAAAGTATTTTACATGAATTCAAAAAGGAATAAATGGAGATTAGGTTCTAGTCTCATTTTTTTTTTTTAGATTGCTTTGTTCCTAGGGATTGAACCCAAGGTCATTCTACCTCCCGATACACTCCCAACAAAGAAGGACTTTGTTAAAAGCTGTAGGTATATGAAGATATAGTTGAATAAGATTTGATACATTTAAAATACTTAAATGTAAAAAAATTATATTTAGGTTCCTATCGGCAGAGGAGATGAAGCAGGTAGAGGCTCTCAGGACACAGTTCAGAGAGACCCTCTTCCCGCGCCCAGTGTCCTAGCAGTCCCTTGGGTTCTCTTGGTAACTAGCAAGGATAAGCCACTTGAGTCCTGTCTTAGCTTGGTGTTACCTCTGAAAGAAACCCAAAGCTGATACTACCAAGCACTGAAAAGTGACAGAAGTCAGTTAGCATTTTTTAAATGTATTTATTTATTTATTTAGTAGTATGGATTGAACCCAGGAACATTCTCTCTCTGAGCTACGTGCGCAACCCTATTTTAATTTTTTACTTTGAAACAAAAGCTCAATAAATAGCTGAAGACATCGCTAAGTGGCTGAGGCTGGCCTCAAACCTACGATCTTCCCGTCTCCCAAGTACTGGGATTACAAGCACGCGCCACCACGCCCAGCTCCGTTAGCATTTCTTGAGTAGCTAGCAAAGAAGTTCGGGCGGCACAGGACCTAACGAGCGTCCCTGCAAATCTTGTACTCTCCATACTTCCACTTCTCCCAGGACCTCTCTTGCTTTTCTATTGCAAAATCCAAAGCCCACTATCCCTTCTCCTTATCCCCTCCTCAGAATCCACCAGTTCCAGTGTGTGTGTGTGTGTGTGTGTTATTCGAGATTCAACCCAGAGGCATTCTGCTTTCAAGGTTCACGCCCAGCCTGATTTTGTTTATTTGGAAACGGGTCTTGCTAGGTTGCTGAGGGCCTCACTACTTGCTGAGGCTGCCCTCGAACGTGTGATCTTCCTGTCTCAGCCTCCCAAGTGCAGGTGTGTGCCGCCATGCCTGGTTTCTACTCCACTTCTTACACGGAGCCAGGGACCTTTCCTTTTCTGTGACAGGAGAGACCCTTTTTATTTTTCATTTTGAAATAGCGTCCTGCTAGTTTGTTGAGAGTCTTGCTATACTGCCGAGGCTGGACTCCGATCTGCAGTCCTCCTGTCTCAACCTCCCAAGTACCAAGCTTACAAGCGTGTGCCACCACGCCCAGCTCTTTTCTTCTTAGTTAACTCTTTATTTTGCTGAAAATTCCTAAGTGGCTCATAGGAAAAAGTACATGGGAAGTATCCTTTGAAGAAGGCCTTTCTTGAAAACTTAAAAATATCTTCTTTTCTCATTGCAAGGTTAATTTAGCTGGGCCACAGGGCCAAGATTTGTAGTCAAATGTTATTATGGACATTTCTGTGGGGTACTTTGGGTGATACTAACATTTACATAGGCAGATGATTATCTTCCATCATGTGGCTCAGTAAGACTGACCTCTCTGAGGAAAAGGAAGCTCTGTTACCAGCCAGCGTTCAGACTTAAACTGCAACACTGGTTCTTTTCTGGTCTCCAGCCTGCTGGCATACCCTGCAGATAGTGGACTGGTCGGAATCCATAAATACACGAGCCAATGCTTAAAATCTCTCTCTTTGCCGGGCGTGGTGGCGCACGCTTGTACTCCCCGCGCTTGAGAGGCAGAGACAGGAGGATCGCGCAGGTTCGAAGTCAGCCGCTCGCTGGCTTAGGAGACCCTCTTTCCAATGAAAAATGTAAAAATAGGTCTGGGAGTGTAGCCTGGAGGTAGAAGCCCTTCCAGGAACCCCAGTACCACCAAAAAAAAAAAAAAAAAAAAAAAATCTCTCTCTTTATCCACATCCCATTGGTTCTGTTTCTGTGGAGAACCTAATTACTCGTATAAAATTAATAGTTTGGAGAATACAATATACTCCCTTGAAAATAATAATTCCTCAGAATGCTAAGGATATCTCTCCATGGCCTTCAAAACTTTAGAATTCTAGCTAGACACAATGGTGCAGGAATGTGATCCATCCCAGTACTTGGGATCCTGAGGCAGGAGGATCACAAGTTCAAGGCCGGCCTGAGCAATTTAGTGAGATCCAGTCTCAAAACTAAAAAAAAAAAAAAGTAGTTCAATGATAAAGTGCCCCTGGGTTCAATCTCCTGAACTGCAAAATAATTTTTTTTTAAATTTAAGATTGAGGGGCTGGGGATGTATCCTAATGGTGGAGTACTTCCCTAGAATATAAAAGGCTCTGGGTTCAATCCCTAGATTGCATGATAGTAATAATAATTGTATTATTATTATTATTATTATTATTGTTATTTAGGGTGCTACTGAAAGCCTTGTCATTCTATTACCAACAATTTTTGTGTGTGTGGTACTGAGGGTGAGGGTGGAACCCAGGGGCTTTCTACCTCTGGGCTATACTCCCAGACCTTTTTTATATTTTATTTGGAAACAGGGTCTCACTAAGTAGCTGAGGCTGGCTTCGAACCCGTGCGATCCTCCTGTCTCAGCCTCCCAAGCGCGGGGATTACAAGCGTGCGCCACCACGCCTGGCTATTACCAACATTTTGAAAAGAAAGAGAGGGCCTTTTCCTCCCTCTCTTTCTCTAAAAGGAAGGGTGCATATTTTCTTTGTCCCGAGTGTTAGATATTTCTTTATTTGTGGGAGTAAAGTTCAGGTCTTTTTTAAAATGTGCTGTCCAAGCAGGGTGTGGTGGCGCACGCTTGTAATCCCAGCATTCAGGAGGCTGAGACTGGAGGATCACAGTTCATGACAGACAGCCTCAGCTACTTAGTGAGACCCTGTTTCAAAATAAAGAATAAAAAATAGGGCAGGGAGTATAGCTCGGAGGTCGAATGCCCCTGGGTTTCATCCCCAGATCCCCCCAAAAATCTGTGTTGTCCTGAACCCTCAACAGGTTTCTTTAACTTAGAGACTGTTGTAGCTTGGCTTTAGAATGTGCCCAGATCTGGTGTCATAGACAAGGCAGCCATGTTGGAGGCAGGGCTTGGTTGCTGAGGAGGGGCTCTTGGGAGTATGGCCATGGGGACTGTCTAGGCCTTGCCCTCTCTCTGCTTTTGGCCTCCGTGATGTAAGAGCAGAGCCCCTCCACTCATGCCTCCTCTGCTTCTGGCCACCATGCCCTGAACTCTGCAGACTTCACCTGCCCTAACATGGACTGAAACCTTCAGAACTGGAGCAAAGAAATCTTCCTTCCTCTAAGCTGTGGTCATTTGGTGTTTTGGGTCACAATAATGAGAAGGTTGACTGAAACAGAAACTCATATTCCATTCTGGGTTTGTTTGTTTTTTTGGCACTGGGTATGGAACCCAGGGGCATTCGACCTCTGAGCAACACCTCCAGTCCTATTTTTTATTCTTTATTTTGAAACAGGCTCTCACTGAGTTGCAAAGGGTCTAAGTAGGAGTAGAGGCTGTCCTCGAACTGTGATCCTCCTATCTCAGTCTCCCAAATGCTGGGCTGCACCACCATGCCCGGCTTCATATTCCACTTTGGAAATATTTCTTCCTTACTTATTAAGATACTTTGCTGAACTCTAATCTTTTTGGAAGCAGGAACTATATATGCCTTTGTTCATGATTTTTTTTTTTTTTTTTGGTGGGGTGATGGTGGTAGTACTGGGGATTGAACCCGGGAGTATTTTACCTCCACACTACACCATTATCAACATAACATCAGGCACTCATTAAATGACAAAGTGAATGTTTCATAAAAGACCTTCAAGAAAACATCAATAAAAATTTTTACTTAGTTTCAAATTAAAGATGTAAAAATAATGCAATTATTTTGAAAGCACTTGGTACCAATTAACAAATCATGATTCAATTCAGTTAAGTAACCACTTTAACCCTTCAAAGTACAGACATGCACAGATGCACTGAGGGCTTTATTTTCTTGGCAAACTTCCAGCTTGAAGCCTAACAATGGTTAATAAATTGCATGTGCCAGGGGGGATATTTATTCATTTCAGACTGCAGTAAAATTTCTTGACAGGGTTTTTTCCTTAATGGCCCGGGCTCTAAAATAGAACACATCTAGTGACATTATGTTATTATTGACCCCAGCTGGCTTTGTCCTACTGCTAAGTGCAGCCACTAGGATAGAATCCAGCGGCTAACACCAATGACAGTGCAGATTGAATTTTTGAATCTGATTTCCTGGAACCACCTGAGTCATTGGATTCTAACTGACCAATAAAACAAGCCGGGGGGGGGGCATCTTTTCAGCTTATGATTCTCAACAACGGGTGGATAGCCAGGATTTCTCACCAGGCATTCCCTCTCTGCATGGAGATACCTTTTAGTCTGGATGGCAGAAGTTCCCAAGAACAGGCTTGGCCACAAGCCTCCCGCTCACGGAGGCTCACCTGGCATTCAGCTCTGTGGCAATATTGCTGAAAGAAGGGATTGCTTTGGTGATATTTTCCTGTTGAAAGACCCCTTGGCATTTAATATCCCCGACGTCATCAAGTGCAGCCTCTCAACTCATTTTTCAGCTGAAATTTACAGAGAAAAATTTCTATATATATTCTTTAAATTATACCTGTGTAAAGTCTCGTATTACTTCCAGAAGCAATTGGGAGACATCAGAATGACATGAGGGGGTTTTGGAAAGAGCATCAAGGTTACAGGCTTGTATGCTGCAGGATATCACTGGGTCCATGTCGATGTACATAGTCAACTGCTTATAACAAGCCTATTAATTGTAAGGTGCACCAGTAAGTAGTGTTTTAATCATTATGCACTCCAATATGGGGATCTGTTATGTATATGCAAGTAGGTGTTTTACTGGGTTTAATTTTAGGCATTTAATCGATTTTTGAGAAACAGCTGAGCACAATTAGAGAATCTGGTAGGGAGACAGAGTGGAACATACAGATTGTCATAAAAATATTAAATCAAAGCTAATGGGATGCTGTTTCTTTTCTGCTTTTTTTTTTCTTTTTAAAAATATTTTGGTGGTACTGGGAATTGAACCCAAGTGTGCTCTACCACTGAGCTACATCCCCACCCATTTAAAATTTTTATTTTGAGGCAGGGTCTTGCTAAATTACCCAGAGTGGCCTTGAACTTGTGATCCTCCTAGTTCAGCCTCCAGAGTAGCTGGGATTATAGTAATGTGCCACCATACCCAGTTTGTATTTCTTGCTTATAAGGTAACATAACTTTTAGTTCTCAGGTTGGGATGAATTCTTCCTTTCTTCCTTCCTTCCTTCCTTCCTTCCTTCCTTCCTTCCTTTCTTTCTTTCTTTTGCGGGTCTGAGGATGGAATCCAGGGGACTTCAGCCTCCAAGTTATATCCCCTGCCCTATTTTTTATTCTTTTTATTTTGAAACAGGGTCTCACTAAGTTGCAGAGGGCCTCACTAAGTAGCTGAGGCTGTCTGCAAACCTCAATCCTCTTGTCTCAGCCTCCCAAGAATGGATCTAGGCAACAGGATATGGAGGTGGGGAAGGAACTTTGACAGCAATGACCAAGAAGAGTCGAGTACATATAAGAATATAATCAAGCAAGTTGGGCATGGTGGTGTATGCCTGTAATCCCAGTACCTGGGAAGCCCAGACAACTCAAGCCTCAGGAACTTAACTTTCAGAAACCCAGCAAGACCCTGTTTCAAAAGAGCAAAAAAAAATTTTTTTTAAGTCCTGGGGATATAGCTCAGAGGTAGAACACTCCTGGGCTCAATCTCCAGCAATACACACACACACACACACACACACACACACACACTAGGGGGTCTCACTGAGTTGTGGAGGGCTTCACTAAATAGCTGAGGCTGTCCACAAACCGCAATCCTCTGGGTCTCAGCCTCCCGAATGCTGGGATTACAAGCGTGCGCCACCACGCCTGGCCACACGGTAGGTTTTAAAAAATGAGAGTAGAATGATCCTGTGATAACAGCTTCACTGTGTATTTGCTGAGTCACATGGAATCCATATACACAAGTGTTCTCTGTATCTGTCATACAGTTGTCATCCTGGTGCCTTCTTTCAACAGAATGACATCCTCCTGGTAATGTTCTTTGCCTCTTATTTGTTCTTGTCCGTTGAACCTCCTGTTATCTCCTTCCTATATATTCTTGGTTAACTGCTTTTGGTAGACCACATACTACGAAAGCTTCATCAGAAAGGTTACACAGAAGCCGGACGTGGTGGGCACACTTGTAATGTTAGTACTTGGGAGGAGGAGACAGAGGAACACAGGCTTGTGGCCAGCCTCAGCTACTTAGTGAGGCCCCTTTTTTAAAATAAAGAATGAGCCAAGTGTGGTGGCACATGCTTGGAAATGCTTCCCAGCGTTTGGGAGGCTGAGACAGGAGGATCGTGGTTCGCAGACAGCCTCAGCTACTTAATGAGGTTCTTTGCAACTCAGTGAGACCCTGTTTCAAAATAAAAAAAATTAAAAAATCAGGAATCAGGCTGGGGGTATAGCTCATAGGTAGAATGCCCCTAGGTTCCATCCCAAAAAAAAAAAAAAAAAAAAAAAGGATGTAGGTAGGGCTTGGAGGTAGAATGCCCCTGGGTTCATTCCCAGTACTGAATAAAATAAAATAAGAGAATGAAAAATAGGGCTAGGAGTGTAGCTCAGAGGTGGAAGTTCCCTGGGTTCAATCCCTAGTACCTAAAAAAAAAGAAAAAGGAAAAAAAAAAAGAAGTCGGGCGTGGTGGTCCACGCTTGTTATCCCAGCATTCAGGAGGCTGAGACAGGAGGATTGCGGTTCACGGACAGCCTCAGCTACTTAGCGAGGCCCTCTGCAACTTAGTGAGACCCTTTTTCAAAAAATAAAGAATAAAAAATAGGGCAGGGTTGTAGCTTGGAGGTCAAATGCCTCTGGGTTCCATCCCCAGACCCACAAGAAAAAAAAAAGAAAGAAAGAAAAGAAAAGAAAGAGTACACAGGAAATAAATTTTTTGACACTTTGCCTTTTTTCTTAATCATAACATAATAACGTATTAATAGTTTAGCTGGGTATCAAACTTTAGTAATAATTTTCCTTTAGAATTGTGAAGGCATCACTTTCTACTGTCATTTATTTATTATTTATTTGTTTATTTATTGGTACTGGGGATGGAACACAGGGGCATTCTACCTCCAAGCTACACCCCCAGCCCTATTTTTTGTTCTTTATTTTGAAACAGGTTCTCACTAAGTTGCAGAGGGCCTCACTAAGTAGCTGAGGCTGTCTGCAAACAGCAATCCTCCTGTCTCAGCCTCCCAAATGCTGGGATTACAACTATGCACCACTGTGCCCGGTTTCTGTCTTTTATTTTAAACATACAGTTTTTGCTTCTGGAAATCCTCTTAGTCCTTTCTCAGAATTGCTGTCATTTCACAATTTTTTGTTTCTAAAGATATTTTGAAGTTGGATTCTCTAGTTCTAGAAGTTTGGCGAGCATAGTTGTTTAAAGTTTGTGACTGAGCCGGGCGTGGTGACGCACACTTGTAATCCCAGCATTCGGGAAGCTGAGACCAGAGAATCGTGGTTCGCGGACAGCCTCAGCTACTTAGTGAGGCCCTTTGCAACTCAGTGAGACCTGGTTTCAAAATAAAGAATAAAAAAATACGGCTGCTGGTGCAGCCCAGAGGTAGGATGCCCCTGGGTTCCATCCCCAGTACTGCAAAAAAAAAAAAAAAAAAGTTTGTGACTGACCATTCCAATTATATACTCTCAGTCAGGTACACATTTTGTTTGCTGGTTTGTTTCACCATCTTGTTGTTTGCAGGATGTTACTCTAAGAAGAATGAGGCGGTGGTTCTCTGAGACTAGGCCTCCCTCCAGAGTTTTGCATTTGTTTTTGCTGGGTGCCAAAGAACACTGTCCCGAGGGACCACATCCCGGTCCACTCAGGTTAAATATATTCTGAATACAAATTACATGGCACAATTTATATTGAGAATACATGTATCCATAGCACGAGCTCACCAGGACTGCTTCTTCGGCTTTTCCTTTCTGTTTTTCCTTCTCCTCTCCCCAAGACAGCCCCAATCAATCCTTTCTACCATTCCTGGCAGTTCCGGTAAAGGAAGGCAAGTCTAGCTCAGCTCGGCTATTCCTGCTCTGATGTACTGCTAGTCTCTCTGACTACAAGCTCTGATCTGAAAAATTGCCTGAGGATTTTGAACTGTCTTATTATACTCTGGATGGTTTTAAGATATTTTTCTTTTCAAAATATTATGATGATAGTAGTATATGCCTATAATCCCAGTACCTGGGAGGCTGAGACAGGAGGATCACAGGTTCAAGGACAGCCTCAAAAATTTAGTGAGGCTCTCAGCAACCTAGCAAGACCCTGTTTCAAAACAAAAACAAAGCCGGACGTGGTGGCGCACACTTGTAATCCTAGCATTTGGGAGGCTGAGACCAGAATTGCGGTTCGTGGACAGCCTCAGCTACTTAGGCCCTCTGCAACTCAGTATGACCTGGTTTCAAAATAAAGAATAAAAAATAGGGCAGGGGTTGTAGCTCGGTGGTTGAATGTCCCTGGGTTCCATCCCCAGACCCGCAAAAACAAAAACAACATAAACAAAAGAAAACAAGCCAGGTGTGATGGCGCACGCTTGTAATCCCTACGCTTGGGAGGCTGAGACTGGAGGATCGATCGCACAGGTTTGAAGCCAGCCTCAGCTACTTAGTGAGGCTTTCAGCAACTTAGTGAGACCTTTTTTCCAAATAAAGTATAAAAAAATAGGTCTGGGAGTATAGCCCAGAGGTAGAAAAGCCCCTGGTTTCCAACCCCAGAACCACACACACACAATTTTTTTTTAAGGAGCTAGGGGGTGTAGTTCAAAGGTAGAATGCCTCTGGATTCAATCCCTAATTCTATATACACACAAAAATTTTTTTTACTGAGATATAATTTACATATTGAAAAGTGCACAGGTCTTAAGAGTGAACCTGATACCTGCATCTTAATCAGTCCTATTTTGGCTCGTGTTTAGGCTCACCTTCCTGAAGTATGTGGTTCTGCTTGTTCATATCCTTCAGGGAGCTGTGGTGCCAGCCAAGTCACAGTGTAGACAAACTCCAGTCTGGGGGAGAGATGAGCTGGCTCTGGTCACTAGTTCTCTCTGGAAATATTATTTCCTTTTATCCTTCCCCAAAACCTAGGACAAATTACATCTTCCCATGCTTTGCCTTTGCTGAGGGGCAGAGAGTTTTCTTCCACTTTTGGGGGCGTGGCCCTTCTAGATCTTGGCTTTCTCAGGGGTCTCACTTTCTACTCCCCACCTGAGTAGCTCCAAGGCTCTGTCTCTGTGTACTGTCCTCTCTGCATCCTGTCCCAGACTCGCCGTGGGGCTCTGAGATCCTTGTACATGGATACTTTCTGCAGTCCTGGTGTTCAAAGGCTATTTATTATATTTAGTTCAGCAGTTTTGATGTTTTGTAGCCAGGGGATTTTGCAGAATATCTTGTCTGCAGTATTGCCAGAAACGATTCATATTGTTAAATCCTCTCCATCTTTAAAGGCTCAATTCAAAGGTCACCTCTTATGTAAAAGCTTTCTGTCCCTCTTCTGAAGGAGTTAGACTTTCTTCTGCTAATGGAAGAAAGCTCCCCTGGCCCCTTGAGATGCCCCACCTCAGTGCTGAAACTCACTGGGAGTCCATGTGAGCTGTGTGGCTCTGTGTCTGCCTCCACAACCAGTGAGAGGCTGCTCAAGGCAGGCACCCAATACTCATTAACTACTGAGAAGTGATTCATTGACAATGTGCTAATACCATAGTTTATTTATTTATTGGTGGTACTGGGGTTCCTGGAAGCCCTTCTACCTCCGGGCTACACTCCCAGACCTATTTTATATTTTTATTTGGAAACAGGGTCTCCTAAGCCACCGCGGATGGCTTTGAACCTGCGCAATCCTCCTGTCTCCGCCTCCCAAGCGCGGGGATTACAAGTGTGCACCACCACACCCAGATCTTCATTTTATAAAGAAAGCATGTAATGCAAATAACATAGTAGCATTCCCAGAACCTATAATCTTTCTAAAAACATGATAAATATTCAATAAACAATTTGTTGATCATCTGCCTAATACCTTTCATCTCAAGGGGTTTTATTTTTATTTTTATTTTTTATTTTTTGGTACTGGGGATGGGTCCCAGGGACATTCTACCTCCAAGCTACACCCCCAGCTCTATTTTTTATTCTTTATTTTGAAACAGGGTCTTACTGAGTTGCAAAGGTCCTCACTAAATAGCTGTGGCTGTCTGTGAACTGCAATTCTCCTATCTCAGCCTCCCAAATGCTGGGATTACAAGGGTGTGCCACCATGCCCGGCTTTAGTTTTCATTTTTTAAAACTCCTTGTGCTGGGAGTGGTGGCACACGCTTGTAATACCAGTGCTTGGGAGGCTGAGACAAGAGGATTGCACAGGTTCAAAGCCAGCCTCAGCTACTTAGTGAGGCCCTCAGCAACTTAATAAGACCCTGTTTCTAAACAAAGTATAAAATAGGTCTGGGAGTATAGCCCAGAGGTAGAAAAGCCTCTTGGCTCCACCCCCAGTACCACACACAAAACAACAACAACAACAACAACAACAAAATAACCCTTGTGCTGGGCGTGGTGGCACACACTTGTAATCCCAGTATTTGGGAGGCTGAGACAGGAGGATCGTGGTTTGCAGGCAGCCTCGGCTACTGAGTGAGGCCCTAAGGTTGCTGGGAGTCTCACTGTGTTGAGGTTTCTTCCAGATGGGCTGTGGTTCAGCCCACCAGTCTCTCTAGAGCCTCCACCTCTGTGCTTGCTCCTCTACTGAGGGTTGTGCACTGGGAGGGGCCGTGACCTTGCAGGTAAGGGGAGCACACTAGCGCTGGGATTTAGGAAAATGAAGCACAGGAGGCACCAAGGGTTAGTAGGGAGAGGAGGCCCAAGAAGTGGGCTAAAAAACAATGTAGAATTGAGCAAACCGGGCATGGTGGTGCACACCCACTGTAATCCCGGGACTTGAGAGGCTGGGAAAGGAGGTCTCCTTAGTCATTTAGCAAGCCCCTCAGCAACTTAGTGAGACCCTGTTTCAAAATAAAAAAAAAAATAAAAAGGGCTGGGGTATGGCTTGGAGATAATGCCCCTGGACTCAATCCCCAGTACCACAAATAAATAAATAAACAAACAAATAAATAAATGACAAGCAAAGTGGATATGCCTTAAAAATACCCAGGGGCATTCTGAGCTCTACCCACAGTCCTTTTCTTGTGTGTATGGTACTGGGGATTGAACCCAGGGGCATTCTACCTCCAAGCTACCTGGTTTTATTTTTTATCATGAAACAGGGTTTCACTAAGTTGCAGAGGGCCTCACAAATTGCTGAGTCTGGCTACGAACCTACAATCCTCCCATCTCAGCCTCCCAAGCACTAGGATTACAAGCGTGTATCGCCATGCCCGGCTCCCCAATCTTTTTGTTTGTTTGGTTTGGTTTTGTTTGGAAAGAGTCTCACAAGATTGCTAATATTGAGGCCGGGGTCAGTTCTGCTTAGAATGGCCTGAAAGCCTTCAGTTCCTCTTATATTGGCAAGAAATTGGTGTGCAGGTAGAGAAAGGAAGAGGGCAGAGGATGAAACGCTTTGGTCCTGGGAAGTGAGCCTCTTGCCTGGCAGGGATGTGGTAGAGCAGGGCATCGATTTCTCCTTGCCATTTTATATCTCTGTGGCCCCATGGAGATGTACACAGTCTCCTCCCCAGCCACACTGCCTGGCACCTGTCACTCTTCCTCCACTGCAGGAAGCTGGGATGATGGTATCAGGGCAGAGTTCGGCTGTGCATGCTAAGCAGGTGCACTTTGGAAACGTCCCTGGCCGTGTCTAGCCGCACAGGCAGGTGGCTCCCAGCAGGGATCCTTCAGCTCTAGTGCGCAAAGTGGTTTGTTAAAAATGCCAGTCTTCTTTAGCCGGGCGAGGTGGCGCACACTTGTAATCTCCACTCTTGGTTGGCAGAGACAGGAGGATGGCTCAGGTTCGAAGCCAGCTGCGCTGGCTTAAGAGACCCTATTTCCAAATATAAAAAAGTATAAAATAGGCCTGAGATTATAGCCCGGAGGTAGAAGGGCTTCCAGGAACCCCAGTACCACCACCCAAAAATGCCAGTCTTCTCTCAGGGGTTCTGAGTTGGTAAATTTGATGCCAGGTCCAGGTGTCTGCACTTCAATTAATACTACAGCAATTCTGATACAGGGGATTGTGAACCTCAGTAACATATATATGTGTGTGTGTGTGTGTGTGTGTGTGTGTGTGTGTGTGTGTGTATCTATATGTATATATATTATTCATTTGTGCCCTATCTCATTCCAAAATAAGTTACCAGTGTGAGTTCCTGCTACATATATTATGCAAATACCTAACATCTTGAATGTGATTCATATTGGCTTATAAGGTTGTTTTTTTTTTTTGGTGGTACTGGGGTTCCTGGAAGCCCTTCTACCTCCGGGCTCCACTCCCAGGCCTATTTTATATTTTTGAAACAGGGTCTCTTAAGCCAGCACGGCTGGCTTCGAACCTGCGCGATCCTCCTGTCTCCGCCTCCCAAGCGCGGGGATTACAAGCGTGCGCCACCACGCCCGGCTGGCTTATAAAGTTTAATTCATCCATTCACCTAGGTTTAGCTGAGGTAATTTTTTTTTTAATTTCTCACACAGACTATAACAATTATGTCCTATTGGAGATATCTGCTTTCAATCTCTTCTATGTTTTAATCCATTGAAAACAATTTTTTTTGTGGTATTGGGGTTCCTGAAAACCCTTTACCTCTAGGCTACACTCCCAGACCTATTTTATATTTTTTTATTTGGAAACAGGGTCTCTTAAGCCAGCAAGGCTGGCTTTGAACCTGTGCGATGCCCCTGTCTCCGCCTCCCAAGTGCAGGGATTACAAGCATGCACCACCACGCCTGGCTGCGAACAATTTTTTCAAAGCAGAAGAACACATTATTGAAACAAATTTTGGTAGAAGACCCACAGTAATTGCCAGGCGTGGTGGCGCACGCTTGTAATCCCAGAATTTGGGAGCTGAGACCAGAGGATCGCCTCAGCTACTTAGTGGGGCCTTCCGTAACTTAGTGAGACCCTGTTTCAGTAAAGAATTAAAAAAAAAAAAAAAAAAGGGCAGGGGCCGTAGCTTGGGGCTTGAATGCCCCTGGGTTCTATCCCCAGACCCGCAAAAAAAAAAAAAAAAAGACCCACAGTAATGATTTAGTGCGCCTGCTCTGGCTTAAGTGTGGGGGAAGAGTGTCTCCTTGGCTCGGCCCAGATCCCCCAAGACCCGCCCTTGGGCTCCAGGTATCTGTGGCTCTCTGATCTCTGTATGTATTATCAATTGCTTTATGTATTATCAATTATGGCACCTGACTCTTTCATGATCGATTGTATAGTGTGTTATAAATAGTCATAACTGAAGCATCAAAGTCTGTGACCAATTTGGCTTGAAATTACTTGGCGTGGATTCGAGTCCTGTTTTCACGTATTCAGCGTGCTCTCTTGAGGACACCCCCTGATACTAGTTACACTTGGGAAAACAAGGGTGTCTTGGTAGGCAGAAGTCGGGATCTGGCTTTCATGTCACTCTGAGAAACAGCTTCCTTAAAACCATGGCCCTCTTTGCTAATGAACTCCGCCCTCCACAGTCCACACAATGAAGACCAACCTGCTCACCCCAGAGCTCCTCTTCACTCCTCTTCAGTCCCCAGGACCCAGTGCCCTCAGACTTTTGTGAGTCTCTGTCTTCACAGGTGCTATTCCCTGGTCTAGAATCTTCTCTTGGCTTTCCTCTCCCATTGCTTCCCATGGTGCCCAGTCTAATGTCAGTGCACTTTGGATAGGGTTAGGGAATGGTGGGTGGGTGAATAAATGGAATGGCCCAGGGCGGTGGCGCACACCTGTTATCCTAGGATGTGGGAGGCTGAGACAGGAAGTCACATGTTCAAGGCCAGTCTCAGCAACTTAGCAAGATTCTGTTTCAAAATAAAACAGACTGCTGGGCGTGGTGGCGCAGGCTTGTAATCCCCGCACTTGGGAGGCGGAGACAGGAGCAGGTTCGAAGCCAGCCGCGCTGGCTTAAGAGACCCTGTTTCTAAATAAAAAAATATAAAATAGGTCTTGGAGTGTAGCCCGGAAGTAGAAGGGCTTCCATCAACCCCAGTACCACCAAAATAAATAAATAAACAAATAAATAAAACAGACTGGAGGTCTAGCTCAGAGGTAGACTGCCTCTGGATTTAATCCCTAGTAACACGACGTGCACACACACAGTTGACTGGGGTGTAGGAGGGTGGAGAGAGAGATGGCGAAAGAGAAAGGGAGGTGCGCATTCTGCCCTTCTACCCCTGACTCTGGTCCTTCCTGGGCACTGTTGCTTTTGCTCTGGGGCTCTGAGATCCTCTGTGCTCCCCTTGTGTTGGTATCATGCTTTTATACTTGTCTGTGAGTTCTCAGAGAACCTGTCTTCTTCATCTTTGCATCCTCAGGGCCTGCACCACTGAGGTCAAAGTGTTATTTTTTCCTTTTCTTTTTGGTGGTACTGGGGGTGGAACCCAGGGGCTTTCTACCTCCAGGTTATACTCCCAGACCTATTTTATATTTTACTTGGAAACAGGGTCTTATTAAATTGCTGAGAGCCTCACTAAGTAGCTAAGGCTGGCTTCAATCTCTGCAATCCTCCTGTCTCAGCCTCCCAAGCAGGGGGATAACAAGGATGTGCCACTACACCCGGCTATTTTTTCCCTTTTCTTAGTGGAGCAAATCAAAGACTGCTGCCTTATGTTTTAGGGGTTTTATTTTTTATTTATTTACTTTTTGCGGGTCTGGAGATGGAACCCAGGGGCATTCAACCTCCAAGCTACACTCCCTGCCCTATTTTTTATTCTTTATTTTGAAACCGGGTCTCACTGAGTGGCAGAGGGCCTCACTAAGTAGCTGAGGCCGTCTGCAAACCAGTATCCTCAGGTCAGCCTCCCAAATGCTGGGATTACAAGCGTGTGCCACCACGCCCGGCTTTGTTTTAGGGGTTTTAGATCCCTCTTTCTTTCCTTTGCTCAAGGTGACACTTGACATTATTCCCTTGAGGGAAAAATAAAAATTAAAAAAAGACAACATGTTCCTCAGAGCTCTGACTTCCACCAAGATTTTTCAAGTTCTAGTTTTTCTGTAGGAACAAGGATTATTTATGTCGACTGAAGAAGCAGCTGCACTTTATCATCCAGATCATATCCATTTGCATGAGACACACATTAGGAATCTCCTTCTTCGTGCCAAATCCAGCAGCGCTCAGAGCTAGGCTTTTAAAAAAGTAATTCATTAGCTTGGAAATAGGAAGTGACAAGAGGTAATTGATCTATTTCAATTTGCCCTCCAAGGAGATGGCTTTTATTTCTTTGGCCCACCGCCCCTTTTGATTTAGTATTTGTGTTTTCCAGAGAGGTATTTTTTTTTCTTTTTTTTGATTCAATGGGTAGCAAGTTTTAGATGATTTAGACTATTTTAAATTATCAATGCAGAGCTCTCAGTCTTCATCTCTACTTTTCCATTTGTAATTCAATATAGAAATCAGGCTGCACCCAAGCCTCGGTCTTGCCTGAGCTCTCGGCCTTCTGCACAACCTTCTTTATTCTCTGCTCTCCCCTCCCCCGCCGAGATTTTAATTTTGTTAAAATGTTTTTACTGCAGCTGTGACTCAGGCAGCTCAGCTAGCTGCGGAAACACAATGTCATTTAATATTCCGACCCGCAGCCCAGACAGCCTCACATCGGGTCACTAGGAGCAGAGCTGTTGAGGCTGCTTTATTTGACAATGATTGGCAACACCCTGCTGTTGAAAAAACAGGCAGAATAAAAAACAGGCAGTGTGTGCCCCAAGCAGGAGTCCTGCTTTCAATACCAGACCACGGATGGGAGCCGATTAGAGGTGGACGGAGCCATCAGGTGACCATGTAAAGGGAAGGAAGCCACACTCTGGCTGCCCTTCGTGCTGGTTGGTTAAGACACGGCCGGCCATTCATTGATCACAACCATTCACTCAGCTCTGCTGAAAGTGGGCGACTTCAGGATGGGCGCCTTGCAGAGGCAACACTTAGGACACGGGACAATACCCGCTCGGTCCTATCTCTACCACAAACTGGCTCGTTGGAGATTATGGATGTCAACAACGTGTGTACAGGTAGTCTGGAAAACCTAAGAAGGTAAAACCTAGCAATGGGGAGGAGCTGAAGAAGCTCACAGAGGAAATGAGGTTTAAAGTTTAAGGGATGAAGTGTGTTTTTTTTCCAGATTTAAAAAAAGAAGTGGTAGCCGGGCGTGGTGGCGCACGCTTGTAATCAGTCCCTGCGCTTGGGAGGCTGAGACAGGCGGATCGCACAGGTTCTAAGCCAGCCTCGGCTACTTAGTGAGACCCTGTTTCCAAATAAAATATAAAATAGATCTGGGAGTATAGCCCGGAGGTAGAAAGCCTCTGGGTTCCACCCCTAGTACCACCAAAAAATAATAATAATAATAAAAAATAAAGAAAGAAAGAAAGAGAGAAAGAAAGAAAGAAAGAAGTGGAAGCCAGTAGGGTAGTGTGAACCTATAATCCCAGTTTTTGGGAGGCTGGGACAAGAGGATGGCAGGTTCAAGGCCAGCCTCAGCAGCTTAGAGAGACACTGTTTCAAAATAAAAAGAATAAAAAAGGCTGGGGGTGCAGCTCAGCGGCAGGCTGCCCCTGGGTTCCATCCCCAGTTCCCACCCTGAGGGTTGCACAGGAATGGATACATTTCCCAGCGGGTGGAGGGCACGTGCTCTGCTTCCTGCTCTGTCGGTAGTGTCCAAGGTGGATCTGGAAACAGAACTTCAGGAGTCAGTGGCTCTAAGTCAACAAGAGCCAGGTGACGATGAAGTCACCTAGGAGCATGCAGTGAGGAGGAAGAAACCCACGCCGGAACCCCAGGAACGGTGGGATTCAAGGCTGAAGGAAAGGGGTGGGCAAGGGGGTCTGGAAAAGAGCAGGCGCACAGAGGAGGGAGACGCCATGCTTGCCCGTAGGAGGCGCCCTTCTCATCTGTCTCCTCATTTCTGCATCCGTCTTACGTGACTGTCACCCAGGTGTCTGTTAAATGATCTTGAATGTTTGCCAGTTCAATTCTTAGACATGAGAAAAATAAAGCTAAATGATGTAAGTTGCCTAAACACGTACTCTGTGTCTTTTTCTCATTTTCACTAGGCTGTGTCTAGTTATGGATTTATTTCTGTTTACCCTTCTCAGAACTCATTATGTTTCTTGAATCTGGACTCTTGTTTTTCTTTGAGTCTGAAAAATTCTTACACATTACATTTGTGTGTGTGTGTGTGTGTGTGTGTGTGTGTGTGTGTGTGTGTTTTACTGGGGATTGAACCCAGGAGCATTTGACCTCTGAGCTGCACCCCCAGCCCTATTTTACTTATTTATTTTGAAACAGTGTCTCACTAAGTTGCCAAGAGCCTCAGTAAGTTCCTGAGGCTGATCGTGAACCTGTGATCCTCCTTCTCAGGCTCCCTAGTACTGGGGTTACAGGCATGACGACGCTCGGCCCACATTACATTTTAGAATATGACAGTTGACACATACATGGCCTTGCGAAGCCTGTTGAGATGTATGTGGAGGTCTTTCCTTCTGCCCTCCATGTCTGTAATTGTCATATTGTTATTTCCTGATCTCTCTGTATTGCCCCGTGGGTTATTCTTCAAATCTGTTTTTCAATTCATAAGCTGTCTCGTTGCCTAATTCTAACCTATTATTTAACCTGTGACTGCATTTTGGTTTCAATGATTTCACTTCTAGAGGTCTTATATCTTTAAAGAAAGACTTGATTTGGGAGTAGTGTGCATGCCTACAATACCAATACTTGGGAGGCTGAGATAGGAGGATCACAGGTTCAAAGCCAGCCTCAGCAACTTAGTGAGGCCCTGTTTCCCAATAAAAATAAAATCAGTCAGGAGATGTAGCTTGGAGGTAGAATGCCCCTGTGTTCAGTCCTCAGTGATACACACACACACACACACACACACACACACACACACACTTTTGTTTTTCAAATCAGTTTGGTCTTTTGGGACCTATAGTCTTTTACTTGGTTTCTGATTTTTTTTCCTTTTGTGTCTTTAATTATGTATTTTAATTTTTGTCTCTAGCCAAATTATCTATTTAGTGAAGTTCTTGGGAATCTAACCCAGCTCTTTGAATGTCTGCTGTCACTCACCCAAGGCAGCATATTTTCTCATATTTGTATTTGTTTAAGGGGAACTGTAAGGCCTGGGATTAGGGTGAGTATCTCCAGAGAGGCTCTGCTTTATTTCTGCCAGGTACCTCAGGGTTTTCCCATCCTGAGGCCACAGGCTGTACTCATTTCTCAGTTTGGGAGCTCCCGGGCCACACTTGTAATATGACTAATATGACTGAATTGTAAATTCTAACTTCTAAGCCATATCAAGACAAGCCTATATAGTCTTGTGCTGTGAAATGTTTAACAAATAGATCTTGGAGAAAGAGCCCCGAATTACGGCCTTTGTCAAATCTGTGGCATAAATACACACGTGCTTACTGATTTCAGGCTGCCAACGTGACGTTACTGAAAGAGGAGCTACAAAGACACGTACTTTCCGCTCTTGCAAACTTTTGCAAACCCACTACAGCATATATTGGGCTTGTAATGAAAACTTCTCAGGAAAAGCACTTTTCTTTTCCTGACCCAGAAACCTGGGCATCTGAATCTGTTTTCTGTTGCTATAGCAAAACACTTGAGGCTGGCTAATTTATAAAGAACAGAAGCTTATTTGGCTCATGGTTCTGAAGGAAGTCCAAGAGCATGGTGCTGCTCTGGTGAGGGCCTTCCCGCTGCATCATCACGAGGTGCAGAGTACCATGTCCAGTAAGACAAGCACCGGCTCTGCTCTCCTGCTGGCTCCATCTCTCCCTCTCCCTCTTTCTTTCTCTCTTTTTTCTTTCTTTTTTGGTACTAGGGATGGAACCCAGGGGCATTCTACCTCTGAGCAACACCTCCAGCCCTATTTTTTATTCTTTATTTTGAAACAGGGCCTCACTAAGTAGCTGAGGCTGTCTGAGAACTGTGATCCTCCTGTCTCAGCCTCCCAAATGCTGCGATTACAAGCGTGCGCCACCACACCTGGCTCCCTCTTTCTCTTTTTATAATGGTACTGGGGATTTGACCCAGAGCATTCCACCTGTGAGCTACACCTCCAATACTTTTTATTTTGAAACAGGGTCTCCCTAGGTTGCTAAGAGTCTTGCTGAGTTGCTGTTGTTGACCTTGAACTTGTGATACTCCTGTCTCAGCCTCCCAAATACTGGGATTACAGGCATGTGCCACCACACCTGTGCCTCACCTGGTTTCTCTTCCTCTCTTTATAAAGCCACTAATGCCATCACAGGTGCCCTGCCCTCAGGACTTCATCTAAACCTAATTATTTCATAAAGGCACTATCTTATGAATTTGGGATTTCTGACCCAGGAACTTTGGAGGGACATATTCAAACTGCTGCACTGGGCCAAACAGAAATGAAAAACACAACAAAATGAAATTGTCGCTGAGTGTGGTGGAGCACACCTGTAATCCCAGTACTTGTCAGGCTGAGACAGGAGGATCAGAGGTTCAAGACCAGCCTCAGCAACTTAGCAAAACTCTCAACAACCTAGCAAGACCCTGTTTCAATAAAGTATTCAATAAGCTGGGCATGGTGGCACACACTGGTAATCCTAGTAGTTGGGAGGCCGAGACAGGAGGATCGCAGGTTCCAGAACAGCCTCAGCAAATAGTGAGACTCTGATGATCCTAGCTAGGAGTTTAGCTTGGAAGTAGAACATCCCTGGGTTAAAACCCCAGTAACACACACACACACACACACACACACACACACACACACAGAGAGAGAGAGAAAAAAAAGAAAAGAAAAGAAAAGAAACTTATTCCTCTGTACTAATGGGCAATATGATTTTTTCTTTACTTAAAGGAGTAATTTTTTGGGTTCCAGATTTCCATGGGGATCAGTGCCAACTTTTAGCCTACCATAGACTCAGGGCTCCACCTAATTTTTCCACACAGTCATTAAAGGGCAAGCCCTTCAGAAACAGAGGCCAGAGAACCACCTGCTTAGTCTGTTAGTCTTAAGTTTCTCTAGTTTTAGTTCCTGGAGATTTCTATCATTCTCTTGCGGCCTATGCTAAAAGGGTGTTTGCTATATTTCATGCAGCATGCCTGAATATTTTGGTAAAAAAAAGAGAGTTTTCAGTTTGATGATGTGGCCTTATTGCAAGAAATTAGACAGGGAAGAGCCGCCAGACACCTGTATGTTGGTTCCAGTTCTTTTCTTCAGGCTTCAGAACTATCGGTCATTTGCATATTAGATTCCCAAGTGGGACATTCTGAACCCCTTACACTCCCCGGGACTGAAACTGGAGCCTCAAACTTGCTCTTGTGCCTTTGTCCTCTATCTTAGTTAACGCAACCATTCAGCCAGTTTTTCAAATAAAATCCTGATTTCGCTTTATCACTTACCTCCACTACACATGTATCCCTCGGTCTCTACTCCTTCTCCACTAGGAGCTTCTCTACGTATTAGCTTCCTGGCTTGACTCCCTGGGGTCCTTTATTCCCGATCCTACCCACTTCCCTGGAGCTTCTCTGCCTGTCTTTCTGAGTCTTGAATCTGCATATGTCACTCTTTTGCACAGAAAACTTAACCAACATTCTGCTGTCAGCAAAACTATAGTCCAGGCTCTTTATATGGGGAACAAAGGTCCCAAATAACTCGCTGTCGTTGCCAGTTTCCCCACAGCTCGTTTCCTGCCCTTGCTGCTCTGCTCCCGTGTGGGAGTGATGTAGTTCCCTGACTTTTCGCGAGCTGTTCTCCTTCCCTGGGACGCCCTTGGCCTTCTTTGCACACTGAAGTCTAATGCGCACTGGCTAAAGACACTGAGACTCCACTGCCAGAACCTGCCACTCCCATCTCTATTTGAACCTGAATATATGACGTTCACCACAGTGTGTGTGGCACTGCAGTGAGCTGGCTATATACAGCGGCAAGCTCCCTGAAATAAAGCATACTTTACATGGGATTTACCTTCTCCGTCATTCCACTGCCTCCGTCATTCACTTTCCATCACAACTTTGGGAGCTGAATACACAGTTGTTAAATTTGTCACGCCAGGCGTGGTGGTGCACGCTTGTAATCCCCGCGCTTGGGAGGCGGAGACAGGAGGATCGCGCAGGTTCGAAGCCAGCCGCGCGCTGGCTTAGGAGACCCTGTTTCCAAAATGAAAATGTAAAAATAGGTCTGGGAGTGTATCCCCGAGGTAGAAGGGCTTCCAGGAACCCCAGTACCACCAAAAAAAAAAAAATTGTCATAATACAGTATTACAAAAAGAACTCCTAAATTTTCAGGAGTCAATGTTTATTAAACTGGAAATAACTCTAAAAGGTCTAGAGTAATAGAACAGAATTACATTCATTTGCCGCACAATGGTGTGTTGGTCAGTGACAGACACTGCATTCAGTGGTGGTCCAGTAATGCTGTATTTGCCCAGTGATGTTATAGCCATTATTAGATTGTGTAAATACACTCAGTGATCACACAATGGCAAACCGCCTATTGATTCATTTCTGAGAATGTATCCTATTGTTTAATGATGCTTGTATATAATTTCAAATATCCCCAAATATCAATTTTTTTAAAAAGTCACTTATAAGGCTGGGCATGGTGGTGTACACTTGTAATCCCAGCATTCAGGAGGCAGAGACCAGAGGATCGTGATTCACTGAGATACTTAGAGACGCCCTTCACAAGTCAGTGAGACCCTGTTTCAAAAATTAAAAAGACTAAAAAAATAGGACTGGGGGTGTAGCTTGGAGGTACGATGCCTCCCTGAGTTCCATCTTCAGTACTGCAAAAAAAGAAAGAAAGTCATTTATATTTGGCAACTGTTAAGAGAGTATTTGAGCAGATATGATAAAAATTCTAGAGCAAATTTTATGTGTGTGTGTGTGTATGTGTGTGTGTGTGTGTGTTACTGAGAATTGGACCCAAAGGCATTCTACCTCCAAACTACACTGACAGCCCTATTTTATTTTTAGTATGAAACAGGATTTTGATAGGTTGATGAGAGTCTCACTACTTGCTGAAATTGTCCTTGAACCTGTGATTCTCCAGTCTCCCAAGTACTGGGATTACAAATGTGTACCCCTATACCTAGCTTTAAGACCAATATTTTTTGTGTGTGGTACTGGGGTTCCTGGAAACCCTTCTACCTCTGGGATACACTCACAGACCTATTTTTATATTTCTTTTATTTGGAAACAGGGTCTCTTAAGCCAACACGGCTGGCTTCGAACCTGCGCGATCCTCCCGTCTCCACCTCCCAAGCGCGGGGATTACAAGCGTGCGCCACCACCCCCGGCTAAGACCAATTTTTAATCCTCCTCACACCATCCCCCCAAAAGTTTTCTCTTCAAATCATTAAGCTCAGTTTTGCAAAAATGGTGGGAAGAAAGCAGCAACATTCTCTCCTCTCTCCCAAAGAATATCACAGACAGAGCGGGAGGCTCATGTACACAAACTAGTGAGCAAGAGATTGTTCTTATGATTTGTTTCTTGTATAATGGGCAAGAAGTTCTTAATTATTCCAAAAAAATCTACCTTTGCAGAATGTTTCAAAATAACATTTCCTAAATCCAAAAATGTGAGTGCTTTTTTTTTTTACTTCGTATGGAGTGAAAAAATACAAAACAATCCAAATCCAAACCAATCCAAACCAACTAATGTTTTTTTTTTAATGTTCCTTTTTATTTATTTTACTTTTGCTACTGGTCGTGCTGTCTGGTTATTCAATAAGAAGTCATTTTTCAGTAGTGAGCCTTGAAATATATTACTGGAGATTGTTTTTTTTTTAATGTTTAGGTCAAATAAACCCTCAGTTTAATATCCTGCTAGAGCTTTGTAGACATTTTTTTCTTCCCTTTTGGGTTTAAGAGATGACAAATGCCTCTTGATATAAGACTTTCTGCCACATGAAGATAGTTATATGAAATCCCTAGGAAAACCTTCAAAAACAAATCGAAATACTGAGTTAAAGAACAGCGAAGGAGCCAGGCATGTGGCACATGTCTGTGGTCCCAGCTACTAGGGGTGGGGGAGGACCACTTGAGTTCACAAGTAGGAGACCAGCCTGGACAGCATAGCGAGAACATGTCTCAGGGGAAAAAAATGAAGACAAGGATGGGACTAATTAAGGCAAGGAAAATTGGCAGAGAGAGAAACCAAAATCAGTCTTCCTGTGTAAAGTAAATACTTGCCCTTACATTCCTGACAAGGTATGTAGAATTCTTTGTGCACATATGCATGTATCCCCAAGTCCCACTATTACATATAATTATAATGCACCAATAAAAGTTAATTTAAAAAAGAAATTACTTCTAGAAAGCTGAGGACTCCTACGGTGCAGAAGTGAAGACAACTTGATAAGAAGGCCTGGGTTAAATCAGCTCTCAACTGGTGCCTTTTTGGTCAGGACTAGGAAGTATACAATCGAATCACATGATTCAAGAGCGGGATGGTGCTTTTACAAAGCTGACTTCTGTATGAGATCCGACATGTTATCAGAGCAAATGCGACAGGCTGGGTGAGGTTGGGGGAGGACAGAATCAAAAGCTGTGATAGGAGCTTTGGAAGCAACAGCCACACACAAGCCAACTTTGAGATACCAAGATAATCTCAACACAAGAACAAGTGTAAGGCACAGAGTTAGGCATAGCTACCTGTTCTCTCTGGCTGCATTTAGAAGTGCTAAGATTGTCTCTGCGGAGAGGAAGCTAATCATACTTGATGACAGTTGAAGCTGTTAGCAATTGGTTATTGTGTTTAATAACATAACATAGCTTATTCTTCCTCTGGCCTTGTGAGTTTGGGGTTGTCATCTACGAATGTGGGTTACTCTGAAACTAACCAAATGATAGCCTTTGACTCCAGTGCCATTTGTAAAGTTACTGGATGTCTCATTCCCACTTGTTTACCACTCAGTAAAAATGGTCTTACTATTTAGAGACTCCTTTGGTTCCAACTTGAACTAGTGTGGTTTAAAGGGAAAGATTTAATAGCTAGATGACCTGAACGGTGCAGGATGCTCTTGGAAAGGACAGGAACAGCGTGGCCTGCACTACCTGGACTCCCCGTGCTTGTCACGGCCTGAGCACCTGCAGCAAAGATCCAGACAGGATTTCATGCAACATGGCTCCCAAACACAAGCTGGCCACTTCTCCTGGTATTCAGCTGTTCCGCTACAGGGGAAGGATGGTTAGGTGGCCTTTATGAGGAAAAAGATCATTGTCTTGTTATGGGAATTCAAAGGATTTTTTTCAAGGACAATCTTACCTAGAAGTGTATTTTTCTTTACAAGCTAACATTAAACTCTAAATCCTGCTGGGGACTACCCTGAACTCTACAGAATGGACTCGGGGTGGCTCTGGGAGCCCATCTGTTAACCAGTCACTGATGACTCAGAGTCATTTGACTTCAGGTGAAGGGCTGTTGGAAGTGTGATTCCTCCCAAAGGGAGGGCCCATCTCCCTGGAGAATAAAGGGGGGGGGGATTCTGGGAGCCAAACACTTGAGAGCCCCTATACTGGACTGATGAGAGGGACCAGAGGTGTCCTGTAGGAGAGCTGAGTCAGTCTCTCTCTCTCTCCTCTCTCTTATTAATGGTACTGGGGATGGAAAACAGGGGCCTTCTCCCTCCGGGCCACACTCCCAGACCCATTTTATATTTTATTTGGAAACCAGGTCTCACTCAGTTGCTGAGGCTGGCTTCAAACCTGCGTGATTCTCCTTTCTCGGCCTAACAAGAGCTGGGATTACAAGCGTGCGCCACCACGCCGGCTAATAGAGCTGAGTGACTCTAACCATCCTTCATTTTCATAATCTTGGAGTCCATGACCCTTCTCAGTTGCTTGCTGTGGCTTGCTTCAAGGTGTCCTGGTCTCCTTTAGAGCATGGCTGCTTGTCTTATGGTCCAATTTATGTTCCCTTCAGTCCTAAAATACTGCCTGCTATGGGATTTGTGTGTCTAAATGTTCACTGGGACATCCAGACATTCTGAGCAGGATTTCTCTCTCTCTCTCTGAGGTACTAGGGATAGAACCCAGGGGCATTCTACCTCCGAGCTATACCCCCAGCCCTATTTTTTTATTCTTTATTTTTTTTTTGGTGGTACTAGAGGTGGAACCCAGAGGCTTTCTACCTCTGGGCTATACTCCCAGACCTATTTTATGTTTTATTTAGAAACAGGGTCTCACTAAGTTGCTAAGAGCCTCACTAAGTAGCTGAGGCTGGCTTTGAACCTGTGCCATCCTCCTGTCTCAGCCTCCCAAGCGAGTGGATTACAAGCGTGTCACCACGCCCGGCTATTCTATATTTTGAAACAGGGTCTCACTGAGTTGCAAGGGCCTCACTAAGTAGCTGAGGCTGTCCGTGAACTGCGATCCTCCTGTCTCAGCCTCCCAAATGCTGGGATTACAAGTGCACGCCACCACACCCAGCTCCTGAGCAGGTGTTAACAAATGGAGGATTTTTTTTTTCTTTTTGGTGCTAGGGATTGAGTCTCTGAAATACACTCCCAGTCCTATTTTATTTTTTATTTTGAAATTTTGACTCATTGTTACTGAGGTTGGCCACAAATCTGCACTTCTCCTGTCTCAGCCTCTCAAGTACTGAGATTACAGGTACGTGCCACCAGGCCCAGCTATACAAGCAGGTTTTAACAAACAGCTCACCATGAGCAGACAATGCAGGGGCTTGCTGATTTAGATTATTCAGACTTTCATGCCAGCTGTATAAAGAGTAATATTGTGAATTACATACTTTTTAAGTATGATATGCTTTTTAAACATAGGAAATAGCTCCTACTTATATTTATCACTATTTATTAAAGAATAATTAATGTTATTAGAAACTGACAATCTGTAAAATGACTTAATTATAGATATACATTATAATCACCACACCATGTTTCCTTTAGATACAAATCAATGAGGAGCGATATTCTAGTCAATTCTAGCATTTGAAAGATTTTTTTGGGGTGGGTCTGGGGATGGAACCCAGGGGCATTCGACCTCTGAGCTACACCCCCTGCCCTATCTTTTATTCCTTATTGTGAAATGGAGTCTCACTAAGTTGTGGAGGGACTCACTAAGTAGCTGAGGCTGTTCACGATCTGCGATCCTCTGGTCTCAGCCTCCCAATTGCTGAGATTACAAGTGTGCGCCACCACGCCCGGCTTTGAGAGAATTTTATTAAAAAAAAAATCTTTCCAGGGGATAGGGGTATAGCTAAGTGCTAGAGCCCTTGCCTAGCATAGGTGAAACCCTGGCCTCCATCCTCAGCAAGCAAACACATAACAGACAGCCTTCCAGCATCCTTTGGACAAAAGAGGCCAAACAGTCTGAATCCTGCCACTTTGGTGAGCTTAGAAAATGTATAGGTTTTACAACATAAAGCCCACTGTATACGCAATATACTTGTTTGTTATAAACAGTTTCTTTGAGGGGATGGTGGTGGCATGGAGAGAGAAAAAGAGAATATAGAAATGTCAAAATCAACCGTCACCTAATGTATTTTTATATATATTGGACCAATCATTATTATCCTTTTTTTTTTTTTTTTGTACTGGAGATTAAGCCCAGGGACCTTCAGCTCTGAGTTACATCCCCAGCACCTGCAGAGGGGAGCAGGGCTGAGGAATGCAAAGAGACGGGGTTCTCACTATAGCCCTAGGAACCAGCCACACATGAAGATTTGTCATTTCTTTTTCTTTTTTTTTTTTTTTTGGTGGTACTGGGGTTCCTGGAAGCCCTTCTACCTCCGGGCTACACTCCCAGACCTACTTTTTATATATACTTTTTAATTTGGAAACAGGGTCTCTTAAGCCAGTGCATGCGGCTGGCTTCGAAACTGCGCGATCCTCCTGTCTCCGCCTCCCAAGCGCGGGGATTACAAACTTGCGCCACAAGGCCTGGCGAGATTTGTCATTTCTAAGATTCAACACATTCTTGTTTTGGCTTTAATAAATTTGAGACAGAGTTTCTAGCACTTCACTGGAAATAATCCTTTTTTTTTTTTTTTTTTTTTTTTTGCGAGTTTGGGATGGAATCTCTGAGCTACACTCCCTGCCCTATTTTTTTATTCTTTTATCTTGAAACAGGGCCTCACTAAGTAGCTGAGGCTGTCCGCAAACCATGATCCTCCAGTCTCAACCTCCCGAATGCTGGGATTATAAGCGTGCATCACCACACCTCACTTAGCCTATGCCTTTTGCATAACTCCCCCCCCCCCCCCGCCTCCTTGGAGGAAGCAGAATGGTCCAAGCCACTCCAGCAACGTCAACATACTTGGAGAATGAGCTTTGTTTCCTAATCCTGGGGTTTTCTCAATAGTGAGGAGATCAGGAAGAGGAGGGGAGGCAAAAGCACCTACCCTCTTTACATTGACAACAGCCACATCCAGGAATGACGACAGGTCTGCAGGTCCCCAGAAACCTGGAGAGTGGAGCTTTCATACAGTCCTAAGGATTTATAATGCCAGCCCACCCCTTTCTGTTTTCAGTCTTCACCCATTGCATTGCACACATTGCTTCCCCCACAGTCCTTCCCCAAGCCCAGAGAGAAGCTGGTTGGATGAGAGTTGGTCTGCCTGTAATTACTGCTTACCTAATTTCATTGTGGATTTAATATCCTTAACACAGAGGCATTCTGAGGCAAATGGGTTTGGTGCCTGTATCGCTGGGCTTCAGCTGGATCTTCTGTCATTTGTGCTCTCTGATTATCTCATTGTGGTTTCAGAAATATAGAAGTGTGCGTTAGTCAGCTTTACGTCATTATAACAAAGTACCTGAGGTGGCCAATTTGTAAAGAGAAAAGTTTGTTTTGACTCGCAGTTTTGGAGGTTCCAGACCATGGTTGATTGGTCCTGTTGCTTTTGAACCTGTCACGAGAAGCGCACAGTGCAGCAAAAATTGCACCTCATGGCCAGAGAGCAAACGAGGGAGGAGGAGACTAGGGTCCCATGGTCCCCCTTTCTGTGTGTGTGTGTGTGGAGGATTACTGGGGATTGAACTCAGAGGCATTCTACCTTTGAGCTACACCTCCACCCCTATTTTTATTTTTATTTTGAAATAGGGTCTCACTAGGTTGATGAGAGTCTCACTACTTACTCTGGATATCCTTGAACCTGTGAACCTCCTGTCTCAGCCTCCCAAATACTGGGGTTATAGGCCTGTGCCACCATGCCTGGCTTTATGATCCCTTTTGAAGGTACACTCTAATGACCTAAGACCCCCCCACTGGGTTCTACCTCTTAAATGTTCCATGATACTGGGCATAGTGGTGCAAGCTTGTAATCCCAGTACTTGGGAGGCTGAGAAAGAAATATCACAGGTTCGAAGCCAGCTTCAACAACTTAGCGAGGACCTCCACAATTTAGCAAGGACCTCTGTTACTTAGTGAGACCGTGTTTCCAAATAAGAAATACAAATTGGGCTGGGGGTTTAGTTCAGAGGTAAAATACCTCTTGGTTCAATTCCCAGTGCCAAAAAAAAAAAAAAAAAAAAAAAAAAAAAGCCGGGTGTGGTGGTGTACACTTGTAATCCCAGCATTTGGGAGGCTGAGACTGGAGGATCATGGTTCGCGGACAGCCTCAGCTACTTAGTGAGGCCCTTCACAACTTAGTGAGACCCCATTTAAAATAAAAAATAATAAATAGGGCAGGAGGTGTAGCTCGGAGGTCGAATGCCCTCCTGGATTCTATCTCTAGACCCTCAAAAAAGAAAAGAAAAAAGAAAGGAAAAAAAATGTTCCATAACTTCCTGGTAGTTCCACCATGGGCAGGCACAGTGGGCAAACCTGTAATCACAGGCACTTGGAAGGCTGAGGCAGGAAGATCACAAATTCAAGGCTAGTCAGGGCAGCAGCTTAGTAAGACTCTGTTTCAAAATCAAATAAATAGGGCTGGGAGCCTGATGTCGTGACACAGGTTTGTAATTCCAATACTTGGGAGGCTGTGATAGGAGGATGGCAGGTTCATGACCAGCCTCAGTTACTTAGTGAGGCCTTCTGCAACTTAGACCCTGTTTCAAAATTAAGAATAAAAAAAATAGGACTGGGGGTGTATCTTAGATGTAGAATGCCCCTGGGTTCTAAGCCAGGCTGGTGGCGCAGCTTGTAATCCCTGCGCTTAGGAGGCTGAGATAGGAGGATCGCATAGGCTAAAAAAGCCAGCCTCAGCTACTTAGTGAGGCTCTCACCAACTTAGCGAGACCCTGTTTCCAAATAAAATATAAAATAGGTCTGGGAGTATAGCCTGGAGGTAGAAAGCCTCTGGGTTCCACCCCCAGTACCACCAAAATCAAAACAAAAAACAAAAAACTGAAGAATGCCCCTGGGTTGAATCCCTAGTACTAGTACCACAATAAAAATAAATAAAAATAGACCTGGGGATATAGCTCAGTGGTAGAACATTCATGCATAAGGCCCTGGGTTCAGTCCCTAGCACCAATACTACTACTGCTGCTGCTACTACTACCAATAGTAATAATAAGCAGCAAACAGTGCCGCCTTGGGAAGCAAGCCTTGATCTAACACATGGGTCTTTGGGGATATCAAGATCAAGAGGTCTGCAGTGCCCCTCTTCATCTTGTCCGTTTTTCCACCCATATGCTCTGGGAGGTACTCAACATTAGGGTAGAGTATTTCATTGTATTCCTGAATCTATTTCCTTTACCTAAAAGAGCCTATATGAAAACTCAGAATTCTTTTGGTCACAACTCACTTTCTCACTTTAAATGTCTCCAGATGTTACTGCATTGTTTTCTGGGGTTTAGGTGTTTTGGAAACGTGGAAGGATACATAGTCTTTTTAAATGTTTGCAGAAGCTTTGCCCTTATGGAATTTATAGCCTAATGGAGAAGAAGTAAGTTACTTGAGATTAAAAGTGCAATATGGAGCCAGGCCTGGTGGCGCTCGCCTATCATGCTAGTACCTGGGAGGCTGAGACAAGGAGAAGCGCAGATTTGCATCCAGTCTCCGTAATGTAGTGAGTCCTTGTTTCAAAATACAAAATAGGGTGGGAGAATGTGGCTCTGAGTTAGAATGCCCCTGGGTTCAATCTCTAGTCACACACACACACACACACACACACACACACACACACACTGCAATGTGGTATGAATTTAGTCTTATTTTTTATATTCTTGGACATTTTCCTGAGATTTGGGCAAGAGTGCAAACACCTGGCTCTGTCCAACACTAGGTGATGGAATTCACCCAGTTTCATCTGCATCAGGGCAGGGGACAGAGACCAATTTCTGGGAAGCATTTGTTTTATCTTGGCTCCACTCAAGAGTAACCCTGGCCTAAGACTGAGCTGCGATTTCCGATTTCTGCCTGAATGCGCCTGTGTTGACTTTCACAACTCCAGTGGGGGAAAGGTCTATGGACCCTCTGCAGAGCTCAGTGCCTATGGGGCAGAGAAGCCGCTGCACACCTTCACCTCTGGTATGCAGAGTTCTTTTCTTTCTCTCTGCACGGAGTGACTGACCAAAAGTGGTTGAGTCTTTATCCTTAGAACTCTGAATTAGATTTGTTCGGGGATTAATGAGTCTGAAGCAGGGAATCTCAGCACTTTGTTTCTTTTCAGACCTTTAATCCCAACACCAAGACTTTATTCGCAGCACTTCATAAATCTGTGGCTACTGAAATATCTCCTTTCCACCTGCCAATAACTTCCTTAAAACACACATTTCATGAAGACTTTTCTTAGCTGAGCTCTTCACTGCCCTTTTTGAGGCCAGAGCCTGGTGCAGATTCAGCCAGGTACTTGTGGGGTGGTTGATAGAGCTGAGATATGCCTGATCCTCAGGCTTCTCCTTTGTGGAAGTCAAACTTGTCACAGTAGGAAGCTAGGGTTGGACAATAAATATGTTTGAATATAGCTAGTAGAGAGGATTTTGAATGTTCCCAACACAAAGAAATGCAATAATGTGCCAGCTGCCCCAATATGATCATTGACATTATATGCATGTATTAAAATGTCACACTGTGCCCCATACATATTTACAACTACTATGTATCAAAAACACATATTAAAAATTAAAAGTGGATTCTCTTATTTTGAGGATGGCCTGCATTCTCCCTTGAAGGTGTTTTCCTTACTTTCCTCAATAAATTTCTGTCTCAAAAAAATAAAAATGTTTTTAAAACTTGAGCTTGTGGGAATAGTATCTTTCTCACGACTTTTCTGTGAGAATCAAGTGAAATAATGCTCACAAGCTTGCACAGTGACTAGCTCAAACCACATCAATATTGTTATTACTTTTTACTTTAAGACTGAACATTAAAAAAAAAAAATTGTTTGCAAAGTCGAGCTGGCTGTCTTGTGGTGCTGCCAGGGAATGGCTCGCATCGTCACACACCCCGCTCGGCGCTTAGGGCTGCAGGCCCATGAAGCAGTTTATGTCTATGGTTTCTGTGTGTGCCTAGATAAACAGCCCCCGCTGTATGTATCTGGCGCTCCAAATTTCATTATCAAAGAGGCAGCGGCTCTGGTGTGCTTCTGCACAGCAGGGCGACCCCAGATAACAATTATGCACTGAATAGTTCAAAAGAGCTAGAAGAAATTATTCTGAATGTTTTCAACAGGAAGAAATGAAAAGCGTTTGAGGAGATAAAGCTATCCAGCCCGATTTAAACATTACTCAAGTGTTTAAACCGAACATCACACAGTGCACCATTAATACGGACAACTTGGACTGTGTTTGTGTGTGTGTGTGTGTGTGTGTGTGTGTGTGTGTGTGTGTGGCAGAAAAATAAATTTAAAAATTATCGAAAGAGAAGGAAAAAGAGGAAGAGGTCATCCATCAGAGAACTTGATGGGCAGCCAGCCGGTCCCCCCCTCTCCATCTGTCCGTCTCTCTGTCTCTCTGTCTCTCTCTCTCTCTCTCTCTCTCTCTCTCTCTCTCTCTCTCTCTCTTTCTTGTCCTTTGTCGGGTCTTTGTTCCGCCCCTGGCTACACTCTCGCAGAACCACTTAGTGGTGATTAAAAGGAGGACCCAGGGCGGCGGGGCGGGGCCTGCGGGCTGCGGGCTGGGGCGCGGGCGGCTGCAGGAGCCGGAGCCCACGGCCGGGAGCCGAGCTTGCTGGACAGCCCGGGTGGACGGCGGGGCCCCCGACCGCGCCATGGACGGCGCCGACAACGCCACCCTGCTCTTCGACCGGACCTCTCTGCTGCCGGACAACTACACCCTGCCGCCCAACGCCAGCAGCCCGAGCCCCGGCGCCCACCTCCTCCCGCAGGCTCCCGCCTCCAGCCCGGGCGCGGGTCCGAGCCTCAGCTTCAGCCCCGGCCCGGCGCCCACCGCCTTCCCTTGGCCCTGGGCGCCCCTCGAGCCCGCCTTCTGGGACACGCCGCTGAGCCACGGGCTGAACGTGCTGGTGGGCGCCGCGCTGTGCATCACCATGCTGGGCCTGGGCTGCACCGTGGACGTGAACCGCTTCGGGACGCACGTGCGCCGGCCCGTGGGCGCGCTGCTGGCCGCGCTCTGCCAGTTCGGCCTCCTGCCCCTGCTGGCCTTCGTGCTGGCCCTCGTCTTCAAGCTGGACGAGGTGGCCGCCGTGGCCGTGCTCCTGTGCGGCTGCTGTCCCGGCGGCAACCTCTCCAACCTCATGTCCCTGCTGGTTGACGGCGACATGAACCTCAGGTACGGACGGACAACGGACCGATGGACGGATGGACGGCTCCATCCCTGGGGCCGCGGGCCTCTAACCACGGGAGCGCAAGCGGAGGTGGTTAGGCTGGAGCCCGGAGGAGGAGGGAAGGAAGACTTGGAGGCCCGGGCTTGAGAAGCAGGGTGGGCACAAAGTGGTCCTGAGACAGGGAGGCGTCTAGCCCAGGAGCTAGGACTCCCCGGAAATTAAGCAAATTAGGGCCATTGGCCCAATACAGAGTAATCGCGTGTGGAGCGCGACCTCATTGAGTTTTATCCAACAAGTAGCCTCCAGCAGCTCTGCCATGCCCAACATTTCAAGATTCTTGGGAGGATTAAAAGAAAAACAAAAAAGCTCCTGGTCACCAAAATCATCCAGACTCGTTGGAGTTGTTGGGTTCATTTATTTATTGTGGTACCGGGGATTGAATTCAGGGGCATTCTACAACTCTGAGCTACACTCCCGGCCCTTTTGTTTTTGTTTAGTTAAAGGGCCTCTCTAGGTTGCTGAGCCTCTGGCTTCCCTTGCCAAGGCCAAGGCCGAGTCGGATGGAAACCGCCATCCTCTCGTCTCCGCCTCCCAAGCCCTGGGATTACAGGCATGAGCCACCGTGCCCAGCTTCAGTTGGCTTTATAGAGCCCAGGGCAACAGTACTTTTTGTTGTGGTTGTTTCTTCTAACTCTGGCTCATGTTTCCACTGGGCATAGGCACGGCAGGCTCTCTTGGCACTGTCCTCGGAAGTAGGTCTTCCCCAGACTTCCACCCCCAGGACTTGGGGTCTTCCCCTTTTCTCTCTACCCTGCATACAAGAAAAAGCTCGGCTGGCTCTTTGGCTCAAAGCCCACTCTGTCTTCTGCTCATTTCCTTTCTGCAGTATCATCATGACCATCTCCTCCACACTTCTGGCCCTGGTCTTGATGCCCTTGTGCCTTTGGGTCTACAGCAGGGCTTGGATCAACACTCCTGTGGTGCAGTTATTACCCCTGGGAGCAGTAACCCTGACTCTCTGCAGCACTCTTATTCCCATTGGGCTGGGAGCCTTCATTCGCTACAAATATAACCGTGTGGCTGACTACATCGTGAAGGTAAGCTCCCTTTTCCTCTCTGTAGGAGTGCTAGGAAATTTGGGAAGGAAAGAGAAAGAAAGAATAGGACTTGGCATGATTTGCATGGATAAACTTAAAGTTTGTGCAAACAAGTCAACCTCCACCTTTTGGAATCCCTAGACGATAGATAGCTCTAAGTAAAATACAGCTTAATTAAAACAGCATAAGAGGTCTATCAATACTCATGGGCCGGATACAGGGTCACGACAGGAAAGTGACAGTACATGGCAACAGATTCCACTAACTGTAAATACTAAAAATCAAGGCAAATTTAAATAAGGTTATTTTAGTAGAATGTTGCAGTATTTAAGAAATGCATTTCTATATTTTCAAAAGCAGATTCTGATTCTGAGAAACATTGTAGCAGCCTCTCTTAAAGCTGTTTTATTAATTAAAAATAAGTTGACACTAATGAGACAACAATTGAAAAGTTAATATTGTGGGAATAAATAGTATACACAAAATACTATCTTTAAAGCACACAAAAAAATTGGGTTCTTAATAATGTAGATTATGTTGTCCTTACTAAATTTGTGTGTTTCTTGTTCCTTCCCCATTGCATTATTTAATATGGTTTATAAAGCTAGTGAAAGGATGGGGGATTTTTATTATTTTATGCAATATTTCCAATATCGCTTTATATTTTAAAAACATTCTTTGTAGCAATAGAAATCAAATAGTTGACTAAAAATTAAATATTTATAAACTATTTTAACTCAAAAATAAGAGTGAAAAGGAGTAAACCATATGAATGTTCATTTTAGGAAGTTAGTAAAATGAAACATATAATTGTTATAAAATGCAGAGGCAAATTCCTTTAGACAAATGAAGAGAAGAAGCTATCCTAACATTTCAGTTATACTATTTTCTAATCTGATTATACAGTGGGGCCAACTTTTATTAAATGGAGGCTCCTTTACTTTTTTTTCTCTATCCTTTTTTTTTTTTTGGGGGGGAGGTAGGGAGACCTTCTGAGCTAATCCCTCACCCTTTTTATTATTATTATTTTTTAATTTTGAAACAGGGTCTCATTAAGCTGTTGAGGCTGGCCTTGTTCCTGCAATTCTCCTGTCTTAGCCTCTCAAGTACTGGGATTACAGGCATGTGCCACCAAGCCCAGCTAGAGGGTTTTTTTTTTCCCTGTATAAATCCAGCCTTAGTAAAAAGAAATCCTGTCTTATAATAAACATGTCTATGTAAATATTATTAGTATATATGGATAAGTAAACTTACAAATATTTACGCATATTTTATACAATATACCCATAAGTGATCTTGAGATGCATTAAGAATTTATTAAGCTTAATTATTAAGCTAATACTATTAATTAAATAAAAAATTACTATAAATTTTTAGAATTTGGCGGGCACAGTGATACATACCTGTAATCCCAACTATTGGAGAGGCTGAGGCAGAAAGATCACAAATTCAAAACCAGCCTGTTCAATTTAGCAAGATCCTATCTCAGAATAAAAAATAAAAAGGGCTAGGAATATAACTCAGTTGTAAAACACCTTTGGGTTCAATTTCCAGTATTACAGAACACACCTGTGTGTTGTATAATACTGAAACCTAACAACCTTCAAGACACACCTTCAGGAAGTTTAAGAGAAAAATCAATCAAATAAGGTTTTTTTTTTTTTTTTTTTTTTTTTTTGGTGGTACTGGGGTTCCTGGAAGCCCTTCTACCTCCGGGCTACACTCCCAGACCTATTTTTACATTTTTATTTGGAAACAGGGTCTCCTTAAGCCAGCATGCGCGGCTGGCTTCGAACCTGCGCAATCCTCCTGTCTCTGCTTCCCAAGCGCCGGGATTACAAGCGTGCGCCACCACGCCCGGCTCAAATGAGGTTTTTACACATTAAACACAGAAGGATATTTAAATACAGACAGTCCAATGATACTGGCTGCCTTAGCATTTATAGTTAGCCTATATGTAGTATTTATGTAACACACTATTAAGAGGTGGTTTATATTATGGTTATACTTTTGCAAACACCTTAAAATAAGCATTCAATCTAAATGCTTATCCAGTTGATTTAAAATAGCTTAAAGGGGCCAGGTGTGGCTGTTTACACCTGTAACCTCATTACTTGGGGGTCTGAGACAGAAGAATCCCAGATTGAAGGCCAGCTTCAGAATTTTAGCAAGACTTTCAAATTAAAAAAAATAATAATAATAGGGGCTGGGGATGTAGATCAGTGGGAGAGTCCTTGAATAGCATGGACAAGATCCTGGGCTTAGTTTCCAATATTGCAATAAATAAATCAAATCACTAATTTTTTTTAATCAAAAAGGCTGGGGTGTCACTTGGAGGTAGAATGCTCCTGGGTTCAATCCTTGGTACCCTGAAGAATCAGATCCCCTGTCAATGCATTCAATGTCGCACACTTTGCAACAATAAAATACGAGTTTTAATTTGTAACAGTTTGGTTTCTGCCAATTGTGCATGTGTAGTATGCATGCCTTATAATAATTATTTTTTTCAGCATCGTTTAGGGTAGAAATTTTGATGAATCCAGGTGAATTTTAATTAATTTTCAAGAGCATAAAATGTATAGCAATCCCATGAAGAATTCCCTCACAGATATACTGGAAAGCAGATGCAACAAGGCTTTTGGCTAAGTTTCTCTCTCTTCCCTCCCACCCACCCACCCTCATTATAAAAAATGAGTTAATTGCCAATCTGAAAGGGGAGAGAGGGGAGGAGATTTTAGGATTTTTTTTTTTACTATGCACACAGCTTTTTTTACTTGAATTGAATGACATGTACCAGTCAGAACATCAAGGTGACATGTTTCATGCAGTCAGTAGCTCTATACCTAAAACCCATGCATAATAACAATTTCTAAACATCATTAGAGACCTACTATTGGGAGGATAAGAAAAGAATTGCCAAGTTGCAAAGAATTCCTCACACCTTACACTGACGTTTTTTCTCATATAATCTAAGAGTTGATCATTTGTTTCCATATTGCTAATAATCCTTTGTGATATATTTTGAAGGTAAATCACACAATAAGTTAATTTTTTTTTTTTGTAGAACTGGGGATTAAACTCAGGGGCATTTTTATTTTTTAATACTGGGGATGGAACTCAGGGACCTTCTACCTCTGACCTACACTCCAAGCCCTATTTTTTATTCTTTATTTTGAAACATGGTCTCACTGAATTGTAAAGGGCCTCACTAAGTAGTATTTGAGTCTGTCATTAAACCACAATTCTCCCCTTTCAGTCTCCCAAATGCTGGGATTACAAGCATGTGCGACCATGCCCGGCTCTAAATTAATTTTTATTATAAATCTTAGCCTTTTGTTTCAGGTGTAAAATACAAATTCACTTCATATGGAAAACACGAAGGCCTCTTCAAGGAAAATAAATGTCCACTTGTCCAAGCTAGACCCCACCCCAATGGAGTATTAGGATCAATTTTAACTGCTCAGCTTTCAAGAGCCGTGTTCACAAATGCACACTCAGAATAGTCAGGAGGTCCAAACCAAGGATGGGGATGGGGGATGAGGGCTGAAAACAGTCGCCCTGGAGAAGAGTAGCCTTCCCTGATAACTAGTGTATAAACTTTCGAAGCACTAATTTTCAGAAGGAGTAGGCTGGCCTTATGTTGCTCCTGAAGGCCTATCCCAGGCCATCGCCAGAGGGTACAGAAGGCAAATTGTCACACAAACAATCAGAGCTTTCCAACATGGATCGGGATGCCGCCTGAAGAGGTGACATGTCCATCTTCGGAAATACTGTCAAAAATCTCATTTTGGGTAGGAGGTCAGACTAGAGGTGAATATTTTTTTCCAAGAGCCTAGGAATGTCTTGCCTGAATTCCTCTTCAAGGATCTCCTTGCTGATGGCTTGTCTGTCCGTTTTCTATTATTAGGTCTCCCTGTGGTCTCTGCTAGTGACTCTGGTGGTCCTTTTCATAATGACTGGCACTATGTTAGGACCTGAACTGCTGGCAAGTATCCCTGCAGCTGTTTATGTGGTGGCCATTTTTATGCCTCTGGCAGGCTACGCCTCAGGCTATGGCTTAGCTACTCTCTTCCATCTTCCGCCCAACTGCAAGAGGACTGTGTGCCTGGAAACGGGTAGCCAGAATGTGCAGCTCTGCACTGCCATTCTAAAACTGGCTTTCCCACCACGCCTCATAGGAAGCATGTACATGTTTCCCCTGCTTTACGCCCTTTTCCAGTCTGCAGAAGCAGGGGTTTTTGTTTTAATCTATAAAATGTATGGAAGTGAAATATTGCACAAGCGAGATCCTCTAGATGAAGATGAAGATACAGATATTTCTTATAAGAAACTGAAAGAAGAGGAAATGGCAGACACCTCCTATGGCACAGTGAGAGCTGATAATTTAATAATGATGGAACCCACCCAGACTGCTCTCTAAACATGGAGATACACAGGAGCTTCTCTCTTGCTGAAATAGCACTTTGTATTTATGGTCTATGGTAGCGCATATGGTTTACATAAAGGAAAATAATTGGTTAACATCACATGTAACAATTTTGATCTTCTCTTTGTAAAGCTGCATTGGTGTACTAGCCAAGTGTTTTCATAAGTTACAAATCAGTGTTATAATATCATTTGCACCAAAGTCAGCAACACAGTAACTGCTTAAACATGCCATTTGGTTTTCCACACGATCAATTTCTATGACTATTGCACACTTAGAAACTTCTGTATCAGAAAACAGGGTTTGGAAATGTAGAACTTTGATGCACTATCATATATGAGTAAAAACAAGCTATGTGTAAAAGCATAACTGAATTTAATGTAATTGTAAAACAAAAAAGTGTGCTTGCTCAATTTATAAATGCCTGACAATGTTGAATTTCGGCCTGTACTCAGAAAAGTCCAAAATGGGTCACTGACTCAGTGAAATATAGCATTTTATTGTCAGATCAGTGTCCAATCAGAGAAAATTATACTAATTTATTTGATTATTTGATTTGGTATCTATTTATTGGTAACGGACCACCATTTTTCCAGTGCATAAGGCATTTTTCTTTTTAATTGTTTTTTTCTGCATTTATGTAAGTCCCAAATCAATTTACCTTTGGTGAAATGGTTTGGCTAGAAAAATTTTTAGTAGTCTAAAAGAGCACATCCGTACCTCCTGGTGACCATTAATGGGAGTGGGGGAGAACGTGCTCTGAGGGAGAAAACAATTAGCCTTGAAATAGATGCCCTGGGGCGCTTCCGGGTACATTTATTGAAAGGGCTCAGTGAGCTCGAGTCTCCGAGCAGCTGAGAGAATTAAACTAGCATCTGAGATAACAGCCCCGAGGCAGTTCCCAGTCCCTGGCGTTTTGCTCCCTAGCGGAGGCACCTGCCCGCTCCCGGCCTCGCCTTCCCCGGAGGCTTGCACACCTGCAACCGTCGGGGCACGAGGACCACCTGGCTCCGCGGCCGAGGATCCTCCTGTTGGCAGCCTTCACACCGGCATTTTCACCGCCAAGGAATCCCGCCTGCGGATCACCTAAGGGTGTCTGCGCCCACCCCGCGCGCGCTCGGGGAGGGTGCATTCGCGGGGACCGAGGCTGGAGGCGCGAAGGCGGCCGGGGCAGGGCACCCGGGTCGGGCCGCGGGGCGAGCCGCCTATTTAGGGCGCGGCCGCGGGCGGGAGCGGTCGCAGCCGCGTTCGCCGCAGCCCTGGGCGCCGGGTGCGGGTCGCCGCCATGTACCCCTTCCTGCTGGCGGCCAAGGGCAAGGGCGGGGACGGCTGGCGGCTCCGCGGCGGCGGCCCCCCTCCCGGCTCCTTCTCGCTCGCTGCCGCTGCCGGGGCGGCCGCGCCCTCCTTCCCCGGCTACGGGCTGCTCTCGGCCGCCGAGTTCCTCGACGGCTGCCCGCGGGCGCCCCTCGCCGGGCTCCTGCCCCCCGCCGGCCCGGGCCCCGCGCGCGCGGCGGGCAGGCGGGACGCGGCGGTGCAGGCGAGCCCGCGCAGGGACGCGGCGGTGCAGTGCTCGCTCGGGCGGCAGCCGCTGCCGCGCAGGGCCCGCGCCCCCGCCGCCCCGCCGCGCAGCCCCCCGGCCGGCCCGCGGCCCGTGCGCTTCCCGCGCTCGCTGGCCGTGTACTCGCCCGTGGCCTCCCGCCGCCTGCCCGCCCTGCTGGAGGGCGCCCCGGGCGAGCGGGGCCCCGAGGAGGCCGAGGCCGCCGACGGCGCGGGGGCCCCGCAGCCCGCGCCCCGCAGCCCCGAGCAGCCCCCGAGGGCGCAGGACGGCGGGGGGAGCACGGCCGCGCAGGACGGGGCGTCGCCGCAGAGCGCGGAGCTGGACCCCGAGCGCAGGCGCTTCCAGGTGAGGCGAGCTCTGCGGGCGCCCGCCGGGGATGCTCGGATGCTCGGGATGCTGGGGGATGATGCTCGGGATGCTGGGGGATGATGCTCGGGATGCTGGGGGATGCTCGGGATGCTAGCGGCACCGGGAGATGCTGAGATTCTTCGGGCGCGGGATTTCGCAGCTAGGACTGAATCAAATGGAGTGAAGGTTTATTCGCAGCGGCTGTTAAGACGTGGGCTCCACACGGTTGGCCAGGGAGGTGCGCTGATAAACATCATTCTGAAAGTGATCGTCTTTGTGCTAGAAACCCGTGGGCTCGTAATCCAGTCCGGACCCTGCTTTCGGATGACCCAAGACACAGCAGCACATCCGAAAGCCGGTGTGCTGGCAGGAGAGTCAATTTCTTCGAATCCCTCTTGCATTCCCCCAATAAACTGTCAACAGATGCTCAACTGGGCTCCTAATTTGTAGCCCACCGATTTCTTATCTCCGTTTCTAAAACTGGCAGCTTACTGGAAGCTGAACTTCTGAGGTTCCCCTAGAACCTTGCCTGTTCTGGTTTTTGTTTTGTTTTTTTTTTTTTTTTTAATTGTGGTACTGTGGTGGAACCCAGGGGCTTTTCTACCTCTGGGCTATACTCCCAGCCCTATTTTATACTTTATTTGGAAACAGGGTCTCACTAAATTGCTGATTGCTTCGCTAAGTAGCCGAGGCTGGCTTCGAACCTGTGCGATTCTCCTGTCGCAGCCTCCCAAGCTCTGGGATTATAAACTTGCGCCACCACGCCCAGCTCTTTTTATTCTTTTTTTCCTTTTTTTTCTTTTCTTTTCTTTTTTTGTACTAGGATTAAACCCAGAGCATTCTACCTCTGAGCTACATACACCCCCAACCCTCTTTGAGTCAGTCTCATGAATCTGAGATCCACCTATCTCAGCCGCCTACAAGCATGTGCATGGGCCATCACAGAGGGCTCGCCTTGCTTCTAAAATGCATCCTATTCATGGGCTGGGGTTGCAACCCAGTGGTAGAGTGCTCGCTTAGCGCACGGGAGATCCTGGCTTCAGTCTCCAGCACTACAAGAGGAAAGAATAGGCACCCATTCTGTAGCCCAGCACTGCCAAGCGCTTTGGGCTATGCTGTGTTGCTGCCTTAACCCTAAAGGGCTGGGGCCCCTGGAGGGCAGTTGGGCTCTAGGGGAAGTGAAGGGGCCCTAAGGAGTCCTTAGGGGGGCCCACTGGTGGACCACCTGTGTGGTCTTTTGGGGGTGGGTTGGGGGAGGAGAATCAAGCTAGGGCTGGCCCTCCCAGTGTTCCTGGCCCTTGTGATGCTTATGCACCTGTGAAGCTGCAACGTGCTGTCCAGCTTCCCCCTACTTCCAAAGGCCTAACTCAAAAACTTGTTTACAACTCGCTTCTGCCTGGGAGAGAAGGGAAGGTTCATTAGCTGCTAAGTGAGCTGGGTTACAGATCTGTAGCAGACTGCTTGATGGAGCCTTAAGTAGCAGCATGGAGCACTTAAGCTGGGGTGAATGTCCTGTAAAGTCTTTTTCCTTCAGTGTAATAATTTTCATCTGTGCATGTTCTTGGATCTGACTTTACCCTACAGAGAAAAGACTGGTTTAAAAAATTGCAAATTTCAGCCGGGCGTGTTGGTGCACGCTTGTAATCCCAGCATTTGGGAGGCTGAGACCGGAGGATCGCGGTTCGCGGACAGCCTCAGCTACTTAGTGAGTCCCTCTGCAACTCAGTGAGACCCGTTTTCAAAAAATAAAGAATTAAAAATAGGGCAGGGGGTATAGCTTGGAGGTTGAATGCCCCTGGGTTCTATCCCCAGACCTGCCAAAAAAAAAAAAAAAAAAAAAAATTGCAAATTTCGAGAATCCTAAATGTTTGGCTTTTTTTTTTTTTTTTTTTGCCAGTCTGAGGGAAACCACCTATTTATTTATTTATTTATACTAGGGATTGAACCCCAGGACATTCTACCTCTTAGCTACACACACAGCCCTTTTTAATTTTTTAATATTTTTGAAGATTTAAAGAAGATTATTAGAGAGATAGAAATACAGAAAATAGAAATACAGCCCCATGCCAAAATGGCATGGGGGAGGTGACTCGAAATGAATACACCCAGCCCTTTTTTGTTTTGACAGAGGGTCTTGCTAAGTTGCTGAGGCTGGCCTCAAACCTAAGATCCTCTTATCTTGGCCTTCTCAGTACTGAGATTATAGGCATATACCACCACACCCAGCTAATGAACCACATTAATCTGGTATAGAAGCTGACTGGGGCCCAGGCCTGCTTATTTGTTAGATTAAGCTATTCACTCCATTATCACGGAGGCTTATCCAAACCTGATGCTGTTTTCCTCTGTAATGAGTATGCGAATCTTTAGTGGCAAGTAGATCCTTCCCAGTTTCTGAAATAGCATAATCCAGGTATGTTGGTTAAACTCTGGAATCCTGTTGTTTAGTTCTTAGAGCAGAAATACGGCTATTATCACTGCAAGGATTGCAACATCCGGTGGGAGAGTGCGTACGTGTGGTGTGTGCAGGGCACTAACAAGGTAAGACACATGTGCTGACGTTTCCTGCCGGAAGTGCTGAGGAGCCTTTGCTTTAAGTTGATTCCTCTTTCTCATCACAGGTTTATTTCAAACAGTTTTGCAGAACTTGTCAGAAGTCTTACAACCCTTATCGAGTGGAGGATATCACCTGCCAAGTAAACCAAACATTTCCATTTTGTTTCTAGATTGGGTAGTGGTAGAGGTTTTTTAGTATACTTTTTTTTTTTTTTTTTTTTTTTTTGCTCATAATACTGGAATTGAACCCAGGGACATTCTACCTCTAAGCTATACCCCCAGCCCTAATTTTATTTATTTTTGCGGTACTGGGGATGGAACCCAGAGGCATTCTTCCTCCGAGCTACACCCCCAGCCCTATTTTTTGTCTTTCTTTCTCTCTTTCTCTCTTTCTCTCTTTCTCTTTCTTTTCTCCCTTTCTTTCTTTCTTTCTTTCTCTTCTTTTCCTTTCTTTCTTTCTGGTGGTACTGGGGTTTCTGGAAACCCTTCTACCTCCGGGCTACACTCCCAGACCTATTTTTAATATATTTTTTTTATTTGGAAACAGGGTCTCTGAAGCCAGCGAGGCTGGCTTCGAACCTGTGCGATCCTCCTGTCTCCTCCACCTTCCGAGCGTGGGAATTACAAACGTGCGCCACCACACCTGGCATATTCTTTATTTTGAAACAGGGTTTCACTAAGTTGTGGAGGGTCTCACTAAGTAGCTGAGGGTACACACGAACTGTAATCCTCCTGTCTCAGCCTCCCAAATGCTGGGATTATAAGCATGCACCTTCATGCCCGGCTCCTAATTTTATTTTATATAGGGTCTTGCTAAGTTGCTGAGGGCTTTGCTAAGTTACTGAAGCTAGCTTTGAACCTGCGATCCTCCTATCTCAGCCTCCCAGGTACTGGGATTGCAGGTGTACACCACCAATCTCGGTTTAGTAGACTTTCTTGAATGCATTCAAGAAAGAAGCTAGGTTCTCCATGACCTTAGGTTTTGCTTGCTTTTTGCCGTGGAGTTGTAGAAATCATACTCCACTGGGAAATGGGGGCTGGGTGTTAGCTTCCTTCTGCCTTCGCAAAACTTGGTCATGTTGTGAACCTCTTTTGAAGTGCTGCTTCACTTGCAGTATGGAATAATGCTTGCCTCGCTGGCTACTTAGTATCTGAAGTAAAAGGAAGAAAACTGAAAAACAAAACAAAAACCTTACTACTAACTTGTGGTGGTAAATGTTGGCTATTTGACTCAAATGCTTTTTAGGAAGCACATACTCAAATGAAGTACTTAGTTGTAAACCACGGGAGTTCAAAGTTTCAGTCTTGCCTGAGAGTTCAGGGGGTTTGTTTTATGATCTAAGTTGTCCAGCTTTCTGGGGTTAACTCATAATGTGGCTTGTTTATTAAGTGCTACTAAGTGCTTGCTATTAATGTAGCACTGTGCTTAGGGTCTTAGCTGATGTTTAAGAGGAAAGAAGTGACTAAGAGTGCCCATTACGAACAGCTAATGGAGCCTGAATTACGATACGAGGCAGCCTAATCAATGCACTTGAGTCAAGCTGATCGGTGGAAGCATCAACACCCTAGGGCGCAGGTGTTCAGGAAAGAAACTAAATATGGAAAGCCATTGAGAACCACTTGGGTCAGGGCACCTTCCTCTACAGTTAGATGCCCTGACCACTCTGCTCTTGGCTTTTGTTGACCAGCTTGTCCCTTTGTGTTCATTCTTCCCTCTCCTCCACTCTGCAAGTGCAGGAAAAGATCTGCTCTTTGTGTTTACAATTGGAGTCGATGCATTACAGCACCACAGCAGCAAGGTTGAACCCCTTTATTCCTAACCCATCATCACTGGGTAGGGAGGTGGACAAGACCTTGCTTATAGCTTGTTCAGGAAGGACTTGAGTGGACTAGAAAACTCACTCTGACCTCCCAGGAGATCCCCAAGTGTTTGTTTTGTGTGTACTTTTTCATTTTTACTTTTCAGAGTTGTAAAAGAACAAGATGTTCCTGTCCAGGAAGACTTCGCCATGTGGACCCTAAACGACCCCATCGTCAGGACTTATGTGGGAGATGCAAGGGCCAGCGCTTGTCCTGTGACAGCACATTCAGCTTCAAATATATCATTTAGTGAATGTAAAAAAAAAAAAAAAAAAAAATTCTGCTGAACGGGTGCTCCTGAAGCAGACAAGTGAGCTGCTTTCATGCCCCCCTTTTCCTATCTCTCCCTTCTCAAAACATTTTGTGAAAGGCAGTGTATTTTGACAAAGCCTTTGAATAAAGGTATTGTAAAGCAGTTTATAAATTGCATAAAATCTATCTCTTGTAGTTGGAGAATTGGTCTTGTGATACCAGTCGCCCACCTTAACTTCATTAACATCTGTTGCTGATATAAGTGGTCTGGGCTGAACTACTTTACAGGCATTTGAGAAATATTGAAGGGCTGGTAGATGTAAGATCTACTGATAAGGTCTTTAGGGCTGGAGCTTATCAGAAAGATGCCAATTGAATTAAAGCCTTCTAAACATGGGCATGGTGGCCCATGCCAGTAATCTCAGTACTCTGGGAGGCTGAGACAGGATCACAGGTTCAAGGCCAGCCTCAGCAATTTAATGAGACTGTCAAAATAAAAAATAGGGCTGAGGTATAGCTTGGAAGTAGACCGACCCTGGGTTCAATCCCCAGCATAACACACACACCACACCACACCTGCTTCTAACCATTAAAGCAAGCATTCCTCCAGGGCAGGCCGAATGGTTCTCTGATGTGAGGAGACCCTGGAAGGGAAATTGAAAAGTGGCTGGTGGAGGGTAGGTGTGTCAGTGGACAGGTGACCTTAGCTTAGTTGGTAAACTGCCAGGGGAGCTATCCTGATTGATCACAACTGCACAAATGAGGAAGGCTTGGATATGAGTAGCTCTGGGCAACTTTTGTAAAGCGAGTAACAAATTAAGTGAACTTCAGGTAGTGACTTTGAAAACACAAAACACTGTCTTTAAAGTAGGCCTCCTAGCCAGGCATAGGGTGCACGGTTGTAATCCCAGCATTCGGGAGGCGGAGACTGGTGTAATGCGGTCTTGGGGGCAGCCTCAGCTACTTAGCGAGGACCCTCGCAACTCAGACCCTGTTTCAAAAACATGAAGACAAAAAATAGGACTGGGAGCTGGGCATGGTGGCGCACGCTTGTAATCCCCGTGCTTGGGAAGCTGAGACAGGAGGAGGATCACACAGGTTCAAAGCCAGCCTCAGCTACTTAGTGAGGCTCTCAGCAACTTAGACCCTGTTTCCAAATAAAATATAAATATGTCTGGGAGTATAGCTCAGAGGTAGAAAGTCTCTGTGTTCCACCCCCAGTACCACCACCACCACACACACACACACAAAATTGGACTGGAGGTGTAGCTTGGAGGTAGAGTGCCCCTGGGTTCTATCCCCAGTACTGCAAAATAAAGTCGGCCTCCTAGCTGGGCATGTGGTGCATGCCTTGTAAACCCAGTACTGGAAAGCGTGAGAAAAGAGGATCGTAGCTTCGGACCAGCCTCAGCAATGTAGTGTGACCTTATTTCAAGATAAAAAGAGCTGGAGTTGTAAACCAGAAGTAGAATGTCCCTGAGTTCAATCTCCAAAATCCCTCCCCCACTTAGAACACAAATGAACTTAGAGACAGGCTGTAGCCCTCATCTTACTGCCCCATAGTCGTAGAGTGTTAGAGCCTCCCTCTCTTTTTTTGCGGTACTGGGGATGGAACCCAGGGGCATTCTACCTCTGAGCTACACTCCCAGTCCTATTTTTTTATTCTTTATTTTTTTTTTTTTTGTTTTGTTTGGGTGGTACTGGGGTTCCTGGAAGCCCTTCTACCTCTGGGCTACACTCCCAGACCTAATATATATATATATTTTTTTTGAAACAGGGTCTCTTACGCCAGCAAGGCTGGCTCCAAACCAGCGCGATCCTCCTGTCTCTGCCTCCTAAGCGCAGCGATTGTAAGCGTGCGCCACCACACCCGGCTTATTCTTTATTTTGAAACAGGATCTCACTGAGTTGTAAAGTACCTCACTAAGTGGCTGAGGCTGGCCGCTAACCAAGATCCTCCTGTACCAGCCTCTCAAATGCTGGGATTACAAACATGTGCCACCGTGCCTGGCCAGATCCTCGTATTCTAACTGCACATAATAGCGACATAAATGATTCTATGAAAATGGAGACCCCATTGCTGGATCTCTCCCACTTGTGGATGGCACTGAGTCTAGAGCTGGTGGTGTTTAATGAAACTGGAATCAGTTGGGGGGCTCTTGGTCTAATGATTACAGAAACCTCACAGTCAGAACCAGGTGCTAATTATTATGCCTTCCGATTTTCTAAATATCCCATTTATGTTAACCCTTAATATCTGAGAAAGGTCATAGAAGTCAGCATGTTAATATCTTGGGCACTGGCCTATAGTCAAAAGGGTTAAAACGTAAAGTAGGGTTGTCACCACTCTAGAGTTCTAAGGGGAAAGGTCCACCTGCATCAATATGGATGGAAGACTGCTGTCCTGGGTCTCTGCCCCTACTGAATTGCTACCTGGGTGAACTAACAGGTACCCCACGCTGCTGATAGAACTGAAGCACGAGTGTCACTAATTCAGTCTTGTGCCTGACGGAGCCTCCGGTGCAGGGTTAGGTGGCCATCCATTTTGACTTAAATGTAAAATGGAGGCTTGTCATATGGATTGTGACTTAGGTCACACAGGTGTACCTAAACGATTGACACTTTGGCTGAAGTTTGGGTGAGTTGAAGTAGGCAGAGAAGGAAAAAATTTTCACGCTAGGGCAACATGTGCAAAAGTCCTACATAGACAAAACCAGAGGCCGTGGAGGATTTGACAGCAGGAGAAATGAGCAGGGCGAAACTGGGAGGGCTTGTCAGACTTTGCTCAGGACTTGTCTTTAGTTATCAGTAAAAATCCACTAAAACATCTTAAATGTGTGATAGGGATAATGGATGGGGCACAGTGACGGATTTCCTTTTTTTTTTTTTTTTTTTTTTTGGTGGTGGTACTGGGGTTCCTGGAATCCCTTCTACGTCTAGGCTACACAGACCTATTTTACACTTTTTTTTTTTTTAAAAATTTGGAAACAGGGTCTCCTAAGCCAGCACGGCTGGCTTTGAACCTGCGCGATCCTCCTGTCTCCGGCTCCCAAGCGCAGGGATTACAAGCGTGCGCCACCACGCCCGGCACGGATTCACTTTTTAAAAATATTTCTGGTTGTATTGCAGAGACCTGTAGACAGGAAACGTGCGGGGACTAGATCACGTGGTGGCCCAGGAGGCGTGGAAGCACCCTCTGTAAAGCCCTGATGGTTTTACTTGACCTGCTGGGGTAGGTACAGGGTAGACATGTGACTCCCAGGCACGCAAGAGGTACACAGTATGTGCCCAGTAAGCATTTGGTGAATAAATGGCGAGCCAGCTATGGCAATCTACCTTCAGGGAGACAAAATCGCTAGAGTAGGTATTTGAATCATTCTTTTAATAGGTTGTCAGTAATTTCCTAACAGAGCAGCTTATCATTTAAGTTGAGGAAATCAAGGATAGGGTTGTGTTTTACTTTGGGCATTTGGATACTGAACAAAATGGCAGGAAAACTTTGTCTTGTGATAACAACATTCTACCAATGAGGAGGCACTGCTGAGCTGCTCACGCATACAAACTCCAATGACAAAACACAGATTCGAAGACAGATTGAGACGCTAGAAGGAAACACTCCGAAATGTTCTCTCTGGGTGCCAAGGAAATGATGGTGATCTTTGTCACATTTCCTACATTTCTTGAGGCAAGCCTGAATGCTACAAAGCAACTCTGTTGTGGTTCTGTTTTCTTTCATTCAGGTTGTGCGGCCGTGGCACAGAAGCAGTTGGCGTTCATGGATCTACACCAGGGGACTTGACTGGCTTTGGTGAGTTATTTCCAAGAGAGGACATCTTGATTTTCTCAGTTCAAGGCTGGTTGTGGATAGTAACTACGCCCTCTATCTTACACCACTGAGAATAGAAAATATTTTCTAAATTGTGTGTGAAATTCCTTTGGCTTTCTAACTTATAGGCAGTATAAAGAAACTGCCAGATTTTTTCTTTTGCTGTGATGAACTATTTAAAAAGAGCCGGGCGTGGTGGCGCACGCTTGTAATCCCAGCATTCGGGAGGCTGAGACAGGAGGATCGCGGTTTGCGGACAGCCTCAGCTTACTCAGTGAGGCCCTCTGCAACTCAGTGAGACCCTGTTTCAAAAGAAAAAAAAAAATAGGGCAGGGGGTGTAGCTCAGAGGTCGAATGCCCCTGGGTTCCATCCCCAGACCACCCCCCCAAAATATAAACTTGTTCTGTTAATAAATGCAACCTTTGGATTCAGAGGATGAGGGGCACAGATAGGTTTTAAAAAAGTCTTAAAAGAATCCTATCCACCAGGTGAGGTGGCGCACGCTTGTAATCCCAGTGTTTGGGAAGCTGAGACAGGAGGATCGCACAGGTTCGAAGCCAGCCTCAGCTACTTAGTGAGTTTCTCAGCAACTTAGTGAGACCCCTGTTTCCAAAAAGTATATATAAAAAAAATAGGTCTGGGAGTATAGCCCGTAAGTAGAAAAGCCCCTGGGTCCCACCCCCAGTACCACACACACACACACACACACACACACACACACACACACACAATCCTAGCCAGGTGTGGTGGTGTATGCCTGCAATTCCAGTACTTGGGAGGCTGAGACAGGAGGATCATAGGCTCCAGCACAGCCTCAGAAGCATAGGGGACTCTTAGCAACCTGGTGAGACACTGTTTCAAAGCAAAATATAAAGAGGGCTGGGGTGTAGGCTCAGCAGTAGATACCCCCTAACACACACACACTCTCCCCAAAACGTAATGTTTATATCTTGCTTCCTACAAGTGTATTTATTTTTGTTAGATTATTACTAGATTAGTTGTATACATATAAGTAAATTTGATAAACTTAGTCTAAAAGTTTTGGTTTAGCCAGTCAATTTAACTACTTTTGTTCTCGTTTTAAAGGAAAATCATACTTGAGAATTATGTAGGTAACATTTGAAAAGTTCTTAAACAAAGTACACCATAGTCTGTCATTCTTTTTAAAATATCACACAAACCAACAGCTACAATGCTTTTTTATTTTTAACAAAAAGGCTGGAAGGAGGGTGAGAATAGGGGAGAGAGAGAGAGGACGTAAAGTGTGGTGTCTCAACACCAGACCCCTGCCTGCTCCATACCCAGAAGTTATTAAATAATTTAAAGGACACCACTTACAGTACCAGAACACTATTAAAATAATTATTTTTTTTATCAGGGTCAAAAAATACAGTGATTATGAATGTGCCGTGACCAGTCATGGAATCTTCCAGGAAACATAACTCCAGTCAGCAGTCCAACGGCGTGCACAGTGCCCTCAATTAATGCACTTGAGCATAATTACATTTCTGGCAGGGTCCACACCCCCAAGAAAAGGCAAAGCTAAGCATTTCATGTCTACATTCCAAACTCTGGAATCACAGAGCCCAGCTTTAAAACAAGAGTCACAGTGGATAAGAGATGCATATAAAAAATACAAGGTGTTCCTTTCAAATCAGAGGACTTGTGGGACCACATTCTTTTTTTTTTCTTTTTTCTTTCTTTTTTTTTTTTTTTTTACAAAATGCTAGTTAAAAAAGGACAGAGAATCCAGTTCGTGTGATGCTACAGACTTAGTGAATAAGGATATTGCGTGTTTTGGTAGTCGGTCTTCGGGCTGCATTGTGTTTCCCCCCGGAGCCCGGGTTCCTTTAGCATGACACGTGCGAGTCCTGAATGACCATGTACAAATGCGTTTGCATCTCAAGAGTTGTGCAGACGTCGCGACCTGCAAACCCTGTGTTCTCCCAGCAGTGACCGTGGTTCTTCCTTGAGCTTTGTACACCTATTCTTGTATAACAGTGCATGGCACAAATGTACAAGAAAATACTGGTTTTAGTCTCTACAGTTTCTATAATAATTATGGAGTAAAATAAGTTAACTTTTCTAATGAGAAGAGCTGACGGGCAGCATACATCTTTATTTTACATTTTAAAGTCTCTGCAGGCATCTACTTTGGTTAGTTATCAACAATCTCAACATAAGCACTGATCAGAGAACTGAGCAGCATTCCAAATAACGTTAACAGATATATTATTTCTTTTCAAAAGGCTGGGAAAGCCCAGTTTTAAAATATTATTAAAATGTTCTAACATTTACACACTATGAAGAGTTAGAGCTAATAAAATAAAATTTCTTCAAAAATAATCTTGCAGTGCTCTTTTAGGCATGCTCTGAGACATTATCACCAGACATCCACACCTTGAAAATAGGATTATCACATATCCACACATCCCAACTCACACACACACAATTCCTTACACAGACCAAAAAACAAAAACACCCCCAAACCCTTATATCTCATAAATTGAAAAAAAATTAATGTTTTTTTTTTTTTGTGTCTTTTTTTTTTTTTTTTTTTTTGCAAAAGAGTCTTTCTGCATGTTATCTATCTGAGCGGATGTTCATGTAGATGATTAAGCATTGGTCAGAAGTAATGTTGATGACAGCCAGAAATCCAAGCAGCTTTGCAGGTCTTCGGCTAAAATGAACCCGCCTCAGTTCACCTGCTACCCGATGTGTCAGTATTAGAGGCCATTATTGCAAGCATTCGTGAAATTCTTTCCTTTCTCCAGAAAGTAATGTATTTGTATGCATCACTTTTAGCCCTTTTCTTTTCACGTAGGTTAAGTAATTTAAAAAAAATCCTTCTTCATACAGTTATTGTGGGAGGTATCAGCAGCTGTTCGACAATTAGATTTGTTTTCCTTTTAATCTCTGTTTTTGATATAGTTTGACATTACTTTATAATTGTAGATGCTGCCAGGAAAGTTATCAGTGAATCACAAGGGTTCATAAAAGGTGCTTGGCTAGTAATCTTAATCATCTTCAGTTTGTTTCTCTTCAGAAGGCCTGAAGTTTCTCAGAATCCAGTGCTCACCATATTTCCAATCGGCTTGGTCTGTGCTACAAGTTGGTATGAGTGCACCATGCGTAGAGACTCTCTGATCTCCAGGTTCAGCTCCATCAGTTTGTAGTTGGCTTCTGACGTGTCCAGGCTGGAGCCTATAATGGCAAAGCTGCCCGTCTGACCCAGTGTCTGATGGTGGAAATAGATGTGTAACAGCGTCTGCACAGGGTCATCTTCACAGCTGCCGAAGATGTCATTGGGCCAGAGCGATCTGCGAATACAGTGTCTTTAAGTTCTGAGATATAAGCAGTTATTAAGAGGAACTACATTTTAAGTTAATACCAACACAATTTCCTGGTGAATAACTGTTGATCTGTCTTATTTGAGCAAATATGTTACCTGAGGGTGAAAAAAAATCTAAAACTTGGTAGCATTTCAGTAACTGCTAAAAACAAGGTCAAAAGCATGATATTGAAACACCAGCGAACCCAAATCTGGTAAACTTTCATGCTAGTTCTACAAAGGCAACTTTAAGGTCCTTGCAATTTACCTGAAAGCTTTGACTTGTGCTACAGCTGATATAAATTCCTTATTTTTCAAAGTTTCAATTAGAGAATGAATGGCAGTTTCTATAGTGGTCTGTGCAGCTTTGGAAATGTCGATTTCTTCACTTTCAGAAGCAGCCTCAGCTTCTTTGAGGATACTTTCTAGCTGGGCAAGTTCCTCTGACATGTTGATGACCTAAAATAAAATAAATAGACTTTTAGGAATCTATTTCTATGTTCAGTAACAAAAAGCATTTACTTGGCTGCAAGGATATACTTGATGGTAGCAACATTTTCTCACATTTTAAAGTCCATTTTCAAATGTTAAACTTAGAAGGAAAGGCAGTTAATATTCCAAGGTCTCTATTCCATAGGATTAAATAATTTCACTTACCAGACAGCAGTCTTTAAAAATTCTTGATTAAGCAACAAGATGTAATAAATATATACACTGGTAATATGTAACTACCAGTATAATTTTGTATATTGGTTTTATTTTTTTTATGGTATTGGGGATTGAACCCAGGGGCATTCTACCTCCGAGCTCCACCCCCAGTCCTATTTTTTATTTATTTTGAAACAGGGTCTGACTAAGTTGCAGAGGGCCTCACTAAGTACCTGAGTCTAGCTGTGAAACTGTGATCCTCCTGTCTCAGCCTATCTCAACTACTGGGATTACAAGTATACACCACCATGCCTGGCTTAATTTTGTATATTGGTTTTAACCTATGGTTACATATTACATTTTGGATAGTAAAGATACATTTACTGTTATGGGGGAGGGATCATAAAACTTTTTTGGTAGGAAAATATATTTAAAAATTTTATTTTACCTGGGTAATTTTACTCTTAACTATATCCTCAGCCTGATTTTATTTTTTATGTTGAAACAGGGTCTCACTTGGTCTTGATCCTGTGATCATCCTGTCTCAGCCCTGGGATTACAAGCATGCCACCACACCCAGCCCATTGAGGGTATATATGTACATTTCTTTTCATATATTTAACCCTTAAAAAAAACATTTTCCCAGAGCCAGGCTTGGTGGCGCATGCTTGTAATCCCAATATCTGGGAGGCTGAGGCAGGAGGATTGTGGTTTGTGGACAGCCTCAGCTACTTAGCAAGGCCCTTTGCAAGTCAGTGAGACTCTGTTTCAAAATAAAGGATAAAAAAATAGGACCGTGGGTGTAGCACGTAGGTACCAACCCCAGTACTAAAAAAAAAAAAAAAAAAAAAATCCCTAAATGGTAATTTTAGTACTAGGAGACAAAGTGTGGCTGTGGGGGAGGGAGGAAAGATATTAGTGATTTTTAAACCTTTAAAGGGTTAAAAAAAAAAAAAAAAACATGTTTCTTAGCCAGGCCTGGTGGCGCATGCTTGTAATCCCAGTCCTTGGGAGGTTGAGACAGGAGGATTGCAGGTTTTTGGTCAGCCTCAGCTACTTAGGCCCTCTGCAACTTAGACCCTGTTTCAAAACTAAAAAAGACTAAAAATTAGGGCTGGGGGGTGTGGTGTAGCTCGGAGGTAGAATGCCCCTGGGGTCAATCCCAAGTACAGCAAATAAAACGTGTTTCTTCTTATGTATATTCATAGAACTAGAGAAATAAAAAGTGGATAAGACATTAGGGGTTTCATCATACACGTCTGTTGAATTTTGCTTTGAATTACAGATGATTGGTTTCTGTTACTGAAAGCTTTAGGGTCTGGAACCTCTGGACACTGCTGGATATCTGCTGATTTACTAATACATGCTGAATTAGCACATCATTTAAAAAAGATAATTTCTCAACTGAGCAATACAATCCAGTGTGAGTTTTGACTTAAGTCTAACAAGGAATATATGTACATGACTTGTAAGTTTTCTGGAATGAGTTACTGATGCCTGGATGACATAATACTTACCTCTGCTTCATTTTTTATTGTATTTACTTGGTTGATAAGTTTACAGTAGGCTTGGAACAGAAGCAGCAATTGGAAGTGTAATTTATATAACCTTCGGCAGAGCTCCAGTTCCTAGAAATAAACAATATTAAGTTTAGGCATTATTTTCCTATACAGCATACTTCCAATAAAAATTATAAAAGAGTATGTTAAATTGTCTTGGCATCTGTTTTTATGCAGTAAGAAAGTTAATATGGTGTGAAGCTGATGAGAGGCAGTTGAAGGGTGCGCTGAGGACGGGTATTAAAATAAAAATAAACAAAGGCCATTGTTGGTTATATATTTCATTTTAGTACAAAGCACATTTTTCACATTGGACAGATAACGTGTCAGAAAACAATATATTGGATGCTTTAAAATGATTTGCTATAATTAAAAACTTTAAATTCATAACGAAAGAATTTGCAAAGGCACAGACTTTTGCCCCCATCGAGACAATGAAGCTCTCACTGCATATGTCAACTAGGTCTTGATAAAACAGAGTGGAATTGGGTAACCCTCTTACCTAAAGGGTGGTAGAGTCTGTCTTTAAAGTGAGGTCATTGTTCTAAAGAAAATCACGTGGTAATCTCATTGAGACAAGACTGAAATTAACATGTGCACTTTGATTTTTAAAATTTAAAGGGAGATGTGTTAGTTATAGATGTAGAAAGTGGTGACTGCTAGTTGTACATACATATACAATCTCAGTATTTTATAGAATCAGCAATTCACGGATCAAGGCTATGCAGAATTGAAGCACATACTACTTTTAACGTCGTCCATGACAGAACATTGCTAGGTCACAAAAGGACAAATGGCAGATGAAAACCGGTCTGTCTGGCAAGGATAAGTAGTCTATAAATCAAGACATGTCACTTACTGCTAGAATTTCCATTTGCTAAGCAAGAAGGTGATCGGGTCACAAAAAATACAAAGAAAGAAAAAGACCAAGAATTAGTGTAAGAAATCATTTAAATTAGGGTCACAGATGTCCCAGGCAAACCGAAGAACATATATCCACACCCCAAAGAAAATTTTATGGTATCTTCAGAATATAACTTTCTAGACATTTATTTATTATTGCAATAGTTCAGGGTGTTTTAAAAAATTTCTTTGCCAAATAACAAAATACATTGAGGCTATGGTTTATTTCTGCATAAAAACTATAAAGAATAAAATAGAACTAATATGATATTGGGAAATTTGACTAAGTGTTCTTTGATCTAGGTTTTTATAGCCTTTCTGAGAAAAAAAAAACCCATCTGTAATAAAATTTGTATATTTTGTATATTGGAAACTTGGAAAATAAGTGATTACCATTTTTTAAAGGACTGAACTGGCTTATAAGCTTATATAACATATACTTACCCACGTGAAGACCCACTGGTGTGGCTCATTCTAGGCTTCCTACGCTTTAATGTCTAATTAAGTCCTAGGTTCCCTCAGCTGGTGTTGAGCCACGGGGCGGAATATCAAAGCAGATGTGTGTTTGACATTCCATTCCAAGTGTACTTTGGTAGGTTTCAGAAATTTCACCTAACTAGGTTTGAATCAAAGGAGATAATGTGCGTAAAACAGTGAAAATAAAAAGTCTTCATTTATGGACTATCATAAAACTTACTACATAAAAATACTAACAGCCACTTGGATCCAGCCTTCTGAAGAGAAGCATGGCTTCTCATGAAATCAGAGTCGGTATCCTGTAAACACGGCTTCTAAAAGTCATTCTTAAGCCTGCTTCTCTAGATAGCTTCCTGCAAAGGACTGTTTATATAACATCTATTCCTATCAGTTTAGAAAGGATTTGCTAAGTAAAGGTGAACTTTAGCTCTGCAGTGCTTACCATAAATTACTTGCGCAGCCAGCCGATCAGAAGCAGGAGCTGAGCACGAGCTTCTGCATCTGAGGCTTTATCTTTATAGTTTGTTTCATGTGGAAATTAATTTGAGTGTTAAATATTTTCCTCACTTCTGTTAGAATAAACAAAATTGAACTGACTGCACATGTACATATCCATAGCCTCGACTTGAAGATTTTTATTGGAGATTTTTAGTGGAGAAAAATCACTGCTATCAAGCTTAAGAGCATCACAATTATAGGAAATAGCACAAATGTAATTCTGTAGCTCCCAATTACTAAAAATTGTTCTATCCATACAAAAAGTAGTTTTTGAGGCACATTTTAAATTGTTGCTTTTTTTTTTTTTGGTGGTACTGGGGTTCCTGGAAACCCTTCTAACCTCCGGGGTACATGCCCAGACCTATTTTTATACTTTTTTTTATTTGGAAACAGGGTCTCGTAAGCCAGCGAGGCTGGCTTCGAACCAGCGTGATCCTCCTGTCTCCGCCTCCCGAGCGCAGGGATTACAAGTGTGCACGATGGGCTAAATTGTTGCTTTTAAGTACACGAAATTTGCATATACATTCTCTTCATTAATTTGTCCAAGTATTTACTGATTGCATATTGTGCAGAAGGCAGTTCTGGCATCTAGTTATGTAAAAAGGCTCCTACCCGCAGGATCCAGATACGAAGGGAAAGACAAGACAGAAATGAGTCTTGAAGGTAAAGTTGTCAGGTTTTGGCTTAGTAGTAGAAAATCTCAAGCTATGTGAACTGACTTGGAGTGGCTCTCATTTTCCTTAAGGTATAAGAGATATAAGAAATTACTTATCAGCTGGTGTGGTGGTACACACCTGTAATCGTAGTGCTAGGGAGGCTGAGGCAGGAGGATTGAAAGTTTGTGGTCAGCCTGGGCAACTTAGTGAGACCCTATCTCAAAAAAATAAAAAAAATAGGACTGGGAAGCCGGGCGTGGTGGTACATGCTTGTAATCCTAGCAGTTGGGAGGCTGGGACAGGAGGATGGCGGTTCGCGGAGGGCCTCAGCTACTTAGCCAGCAAGACCCTGTTTCAAAAATTAAAAGACAAGCCGGGCGTGGTGGCGCACGCTTGTAATCCCAGCATTCAGGAGGCTGAGACTAGAGGATTGCGGGTCGCAGACAGCCTCAGCTACTTAGTGAGGCCCTCCGCAACTCAGTGAGACCCGGTTTCAAAATAAAGAATAAAAAATAGAGCACAGGGGGTGTAGCTCAGAGGTTGAATGCCCCTGGGTTTCATCCTCAGACCTGAAAAAAAAAAAAAAAAAAGACTAAAAAAATAGGGCTGGGAATGTAACTTGGAGGTAGAATGCCCCTGGGTTCCACCCCCAGTACCAAACACACACATACATACACACACACCAAAAAAAAAAAAAAAAAAAAAAAAAAAACCCACAAAAAACAAAACAAACAAAAAACCCAAAGGGCTGGGAATGTAGATCAGTGGTAGTGCACTCCTGGCTTCCAGCCCCAGTAGCACAAAAACAAAAATGAGTTACTATATGTACCTAATTTATATAGGGGGAAAAAAAGGTTCTATTACTTGCTCAAATGATACATTTAGATACTGGCAAATAGAATTAGAACCAAAGGATCTAAGTCTAGTCTAGAGTTAATTTCGTATCTTGCCTTACTACTACTACTACTACTACTACTACTACTACTACCACCTCCTCCTCCTCCTCCTCCTCCTCCTCCTCCTCCTCCTCCTCCTCCTTTTTTTTTGTGATACTGGGGTTCCTGGAAACCCTTCTACCTCTGGGCTACACTCCCAGACACCAATTTTTTATATTTTTATCTGGAAACAGGGTCTCTTAAGCCAGAGAGGCTGGCCTTGAACCTGCGCGATCTTCCTGTCTCTGCCTCCCAAGTGCAGGGATTACAAGGGTGCGCCACTGCCTGGCCTTGGCTCATTTCTTGACTCAGATGATTCAAGCTTTTTTTCTAAAATAGTGCAGGATTTGGAATCACCCTGCAGAGGTTTAAATTTCTACTTATTAGTTTAAGATAATGGGATTGGAAAATCCACTGGACTGAGATATAAGAATAATGAATGTGAAACACATATTAGCATAGCACCTGAGAGAGTTAACACTTATTAAACTACATTAGGATTTTTCTTAACATTTTAAATTTTTTAAAACTTCAGGGTTTTTTTTGTGTGTGTGGTACTGGGGATGGAACCCAGGGACCTTCTACCTCTGGGCTTCACCCCCAGACCTATTTTATACTTTATTTGGAAACAGGGTCTCACTAAGTTGCTGAGAGCCTCACTCAGTAGCTGAGGCTGACTTCGAACCTGTGCGATCCTCCTGTCTCAGCCTCCCAAGGGTGCACCACCATGCCTGGCTCAGGTGTTTTTTTTTTGTAGTGGTGGGGATTGAACCCAGGACCTCACACATGCCACTCTACCACTGCGCTACATCCCCAGCATCAGATTTCAAATTTTTACTATAGTACTCTAACTTTAATAAAGATTAGAAATCTAATGTCAGTTCTAATGTCAAATGTGGAGATTGTTCAGTTGGTGGGTGCATTTTTTCCATATGAAGTTGTTCCCATTACAGTAATTTGTAGCTCTTAACATATTCATTCTATCTCCCCCCCCTCCCCTCTCTCTCTCTCCCTCCCTCCATGTCCGTCTCTCTCTCTCTGTCTCTCTCTCTCTCTGTCTCTCTCTCTCTCTCTGTCTCTGTCTTTCTCTGTCTCCTCAATTGAAGCCCAGGGGCATTTTACCTCCAAGCCGCCACACACCCGGTCCTTTTTGTTTTTTGAAAACAGCGTTTTGCTAGGTTGCTGAGAATCTCACTAAGTGGCTGAGGCTGTCCTCAAACCTGCGATTCTCCTATCTCAGTCTCCCAAGTACTGGGATTACAGGCATGTGCCACCAAGCTGGGCTCATAATCCTCACTTTCTATGATGTTTGTACTGTGTATGTGCACCTTTCTGTAAGAAAATATATTACTATGATTTTCACTGACTTTATACTAGAGAAAACCATTGTACTTTATACCATTAGAATTTCACCTTTAGAAAGACTAGACATATCACACCCTCTTAGGTTTGCTTTCCTTACCTATTTATCTGCAGAATACTAATGTAGAACACATTTTTTTTTTCTTAAGCAGCAGATACAACTAAAAGCCAACCTGGACTGTCCAGATATCCATCAGGCTTATCTATTGAATGTTATTAAGCTTCAGTCACAAGCTGGCCATTCATTTTGATTAAAGTGAGGTTTTCATTACTAAGCCAATATTTCACTGAATATAACTTTAACAGAGATTGTTCTGATAACCAAAATGAAAAAGTTTACAAATAACCTCTATTTTTAGGAATATCAAGTGAGGATATTTGATCCACACTGTCTTAGCTGATAGAAATACAGCAAGAGAGTAATAGACTTACTTGTGCGTTGGTGTTTATCCCATATATGTCCTCTTTAGCACCAAATGTCCTCTTGCAATTGTCTAACCACTGAAAAAATAAGTAACAGTAAACTTTAATACAGAGATTACAGAACACATGATAGAATTACCAATATTATAGCCTGTCCATACAGGGCAAAAAACTTCAAAAGCAATGTGAAGTTCTGAGATTGGTTGTGGACACAGATTTTCATCTCCCTTTGAGGCTAATCATTTATAGGGAACTAAAGCAGGATATTAGCAGTATAACCACACACACACACGCACACACACACACACACACTCATTTGTGAAAACACCAGCTCTATTCCAGAGGCATGTGCTGCAACATTTCAGTAAAGATTCTTGGTTTGCAGATTTTATTGAAAATTTTCACAATCTATATCTGACCTTTGTGTAATGCAAGATGAGGAAATGAAAGATTTGCTTTCCCTCTCATGAATTTAATAAAGGCAACTTAGAAGTAACGGAGTCTGTTTGCTTATCAGAAGTGCAATTCTCTGAAGACTGGTGTCAGTGTTCATTAGTGAAACAGAAACCAAAATCCACTTAAATCTTGTTTTTATTTCTTTTTCTTTTTGGACAGTAATGAATGACAAACGTGTTATCTCCAAAGAATATTGGATATAAAAGCCAAATGTAGTCTTTCTTTACCTAAGGGCTACTCCTAAAGTTGATATTAACTTAAAGGACATTTTCTTCAGTCAAATAAAAATAATAGCATTCATTGTGGTACAGTAGAAAAGAACACTGGAGCCACTGATTTTCCAAACTCAAGTGCAAGCTAAGAGCCTGCAAGGTAAGCTGAAAGGTTTTGACAATTTGATGTTGTCAGTTCTCTTGATTTCCCATTTTTTTTTTTTGTGTGTGACATTATTAAGCATAATATAATTAATATATCAGTCTCATAATACAATATATATGTTATTAGAATTTTTTTCTACTAGGACTTTGATCAAAACTATTAGCTACATTAAGTAGTCACTTTGGAAATATTTTAGTATATTAGACATCTAAAATTCTCAATTATTTAACATCCTACATGGCAAGAATTAAAATGAGACATCTCGGTTATTTCAAGAACAATTTATTTCATGTTCTGTCCCTTTTATCCCTGTCACGCAGACTGCACTGGCCCTTAGGCTCTTTGCTTGACAGCGACTCTGAAGAAAAACATGTTAAGCTCTTCTGGTGAGAGATGGCTGGCAGCAGTCATTGTCAAAAGCTATCAGCAGATTTCTTTATATATCAGTGAAATTCAGCTGACATCTATCATGGAATTTTTGCGCATTAATCTGTTTGTAGAAAAACATCAAAATGCTTATACACTACATTTTTATCACTATTCTGGTCCAGTTTGCCCAAGTACACTAATGAATTGGAAAAGATAATTTGTTGATTATTTAATGATTTATTCTGATTATTTTTATATGGCATATTTATTTTTATTTATTTATTTATTTATTCTTTTGGTGGTACTGGGGTTCCTGGAAGCCCTTCTACCTCTGGGCTACACTCCCAGACCTATTTTTACATTTTATATTTGGAAACAGGGTCTCCTAAGCCAGCACGTGTGGCTGGCTTCGAACCTGCGCGATCCTCCTGTCTCTGACTCCCAAGTGCGGGGATTACAAGCGTGCGCCACCACGCCCGGCTATATGGCATATTTATTGATTCCCCATTGTGGGGTCATCATTCAGTGTTATCTGCTGCACACTGGTCAGCAGAGTACAGGTCCACACCTTTCCAGCAGCGTGTGCGAGACAGCAGAGAGTATATGGAGAACACCCTCCAGTTCCCAGTCAGCTTCTTTCTTGCCATGATGTTTTCTTTACTCAAATTCAAATGAAGGGTTAAAGTTTCACTAGTGAGGGAGGCTGTGCTTCTGGGTATGATAGAGAAGCTTATATAATACTTGTGAGCCGAGCGTGGTGGCACACGCTTGTAATCCCAGCATTCGGGAGGCTGAGACTGGAGGATCGTGGTTCGCAGACAGCCTCAGCTACTTAGTGAGGCCCTCTGCAACTTAGTGAGACCCTGTTTCAAAATAAAATAGAGCAGGGGATGTAGCTCAGCAGTCACATGTCCCTGGGTTCCACCACCAAACCCACAAAACAACAACAACAACAACAACAACAACAACAACAACCAAAACAAAACAAAAAACAACTTGTCCACCAAGGACAGCTATACAGCTAAATACCATGAGAAAATGACTAAAGTGAAGTCTAGGTTTATTCACTGATGACTATAGTGGCACCTGCCTGTTTGTGTTCCTGGGCATGGAGGCTGGACACAAAATGGCAGCCTCAACTTTGTGCCCTATAGTTTCAGTGGGCTGGAAAGGCTTGGTTATCAAAGATAGTGAGGTATTGAAGGCCAAGATGCTGGGGAAAAGGGCAAAGGAGAAGTGAGCCCAACAGGCTGCATGCAGTTTTCTGTGGGGCACTTGCTGTTCTTCTCTTGGTCATGCGCAGTAGGAGGAAGGCTAAGAAGCCAAGCAGCAGCATGTGGGGCTATAAAGGTGAGCAGAGATTTCTGGTCTTACAGTGCTGGGAACACAAACATCATCTGATTCCTGCTAAGCTGGCAGAGTCCTGGAAAATACCTCAGGTCTTCACTTGTGATTCTCAGAACACTTGAATGATAAAAAAAATGTATATAGGAAAAACACCAGTGGAGGCTGGGAGTGTAGTCAGTGGTAGAATGCTTGCCTTGTGTGCATGTGGTCCTGGCTTCAATTCCCAGAAGTGTGAACAATAACAAAAAATGCAACAACAACAACAACAACAACAACAACAACAACAACAACAACAGAACTGGTAGACAGGGAAAACTGCATAGATTGTTGGCTGAGGAGCTGGGTGTGGTGGCACACGCCTGCAATCCCAGTTGGGAGGCTGAGGCAGATTTGAGGCCAACCTTGGCAACCTAGAGAGGCCCTTTAACAAGATGTTATTTCAAAATAAAAAATAAAATGGGGTTGGGGGGTGTAGCTCAGAGGTGGAATGCCCTGGAGTTTAATTCCCAGCACCACTATATATATAAAAAAAAAGATAGATGGTTGGTAGAAAAAAAGAAAAAAAGACTAGATGTGACAAAAATTAGGGAGGTGGTAGCTGAGGAAGGAATCGTGTTCATTTCCCCCCGTGCAAAGAATTCAATTGATTTAACAGTTTATCGAGAAGAACATTCTTAACCCACCATATTGCTACAAAACCTTCTTATAAATTATATGATCATATGTGTGTGGATCTGTTACTGGAGCCTCTATTATAGCCCATTGGTCAATTTGTCTGTTGTTAGGCAGGTAGGACCCTGTTTGAGATTTATATACCTTTATTGGTACATTATAGTCTCACATCATAACGCAGCACCCAATGACTGACAGTGACACACATGCACACAGCACTTGGCGAGCTCTTCCCTGCCCTGCCTCCTCCCCTATGCAGGGCATTGAGATTGGCATTGTTCTTCTCCCACGTGTGTATAACGTCAATGGAAGGGATTCCTTTATTGATGTTCCCTACTGTCCTCCCCTGCCTTCCCCTAGACCGTCTCCCTGGCTCCCCTGGAGTGTCTCCTCTATTATTCGAAGTCCCTCTGGTATCCTGATTATTTTTCAGCTTCTGCATTTGAGAGAAAACATATGACCCTGAGCTTTGGGCATCTCATTGAGGAAGTTTCTACCTGTACCTATATGATGGAGTGCTGAACCTATGCCCTCTTCTAGTATTTTCAAAGTCTCTGGTCTAATTTCCAGGTCGTTGCTCCATCTTAAGTTGATTCTTGTGCAGGGTAAGAAGTAGGGACTTAATTTCGTTTTTCCCAGCACCATTTGTTGAAAAGGCTGTCTTTCCTTCAATATAGGTCCTGCTAGCTAGAAATCTAAATCCTAACTAGAAGTTGTTTTTGTGGACAAAGCCTGGAACACTTTTCTGTAAAGGGCAACAGTAAATATTTTATTTTGTGGTACTGGGGATGGAACCCAGGGGAATTCTATCTCCAAGCTTCATCACCAGCCCTATTTTTTTTATTTTTTATTTTAAAACAGGGTCTCACTGAGATGCAAAGGACATCACTAAGTAGCTGAGGCTATCTGAGAACCGCAATCCTCCCGTCTCAGCCTCCCAAATGCTGGGATTACAAGTGTGGGTCACCATGCCCGGCTAATGGTAAATATTTCAGGCTTTGCAAATCATAATATCTTGGTTATAGATATTTAACTCAGCTTTGTAGTGTGAAAAGAGCCACAGTCAGCATATAAACAAATGGGATGGCTATGTTCCAGAAGAACTTTACTTACAAAGCCAAGTGTTGGGCTACAAATGTCTGAAGGCTGTAGTTTGCTGATCTATGTTCAGAAAATTATTTGCACTATTATCTTTTATACTTTTATTGACACATTGTAATTATACATAATAATGAAGTTCAAAGTGATACAAATATACATGACACATACACTTGGTGTGTTTCCCTCCAGATCCCAGCCCATCCACCCCTCCCCATACACATTAGTGACATTTTTAGCGACACCTTCACACAGGGACATAGCATTATTTGAACTGGTTCCTTCATCAATTCTCCCTCTTTCCCTCCCAACCTCCCTCCTCCAATCCCTTCTCCCTATTCTGCTGGTCTCTTTCATCATTTATCTCAATCTCTTTTGTTCTCTATTTTTCCTCTTTCACATATAGTAGAAAACACATGATTCTTGACTTTTCTGTGACTGATTTCCCTCATTAGCATAAAATTCTCTAACCCATCAATTTTCCTGTAAATGACAGAATTTTGTTCTTTCTTATGGAGAGTAATATCCCACAGTGTGTGCAGACACATTTTCGTTATCCATTCATCTGTTCAGGGATACTAGGCTGGTTTCATAATTTGGCTACTGTGAATTATGCTACCATAAATACGGATATGCATATATTGCTATACTACTCTGACATTAATTCTTCTGGAAAGATACTGAGGAATGGTATAAATGAGTAATAGGTTGGTTCTATTCTTCATCTGAGTGTGTGTGTGTGTGTGTGTGTGTGTGTGTGTGTGTGTGTGTTACTGGGGACTGAGCCAGAGGCATTCTATCTCTGAGCAACATCCTCTGTCCTATTTTGTTTTTGAAACGGGGTTTGAAACTAATCTACATAGTGGTTGGACTAAACTGCAATCCTACCAACAGTATATAAGAGTTTCTATTTCCCCACATCCTCACCAGCATTTATTATTGTATTTCATAAAACATAGTAACTTAATCCCCTTCACTTATTTGAACAGTCTTCAATTTCTCTCCAGAATGTTTGTGATTTTTTGTGTAGTACCTTTTTAGCTAGGTTTATTTTTAGCACATGATTATGTGGTATTTTCCCATTATGAAAAAAAAATCTATTGTTATAAAACCAACTACCCAAAAATGTAATGGCTTAAAGTGACAGAGACAGAAAAAAATATTTGTAATATGAATATCTACCAACAGATGAACCTGTGTGTTGGATCAGTTCCTTCTGATTTTGCCTAGGGCCGGTCGGGACTGACAGTCAGCTGGTACCCTGACCAGGCCTCACCCCTACGTGGACTTGCTGGTGGTCAGCTGTCTCTTTTCCATGTAGCCTCTCCTCCTTCAGTAAGTGAGAAGTCAAATAATTTCCCAGTGTCTGCCCCAATTTACACTCTAACATGAAGGCAGAAACAGCTGCAGAAGGCGTCTCAAGGACTAGTTCTGGAAGTCCCGTGGCATCGCTTCTGAACGCCATTGGTTAGAAGAAGCTTCAAGGCCAGCCCCGGCTCCAGAGGTGGGGAAACAGACTCATCTCTGGATGGGAGGCGCCGCAGAGCCATGCTGCAAAAAGGGTGTGGACCCGGAAGAGGCACGATTAAGCGGGCCGTTAATTTAACAACCTACCAGAGTTTCTACAGTAGGTAATGATTTCTGAAGATACAAAAGGCATGACCATAGTGGGAAAGGCTGATAACCTGGGCCTAATTAAGATTTTTGGTCATCAAAAGATGCTAAGAGAGTAAAAGTGCCACAGAGAGGGAAATGTATCTGCCATACATGTATTCAATGAAAGGCTTCTATTCAGAATAAAGAATTCCTACAACTACCAGAGAAAAAACCACAAATAACCCATTTACAAAAACGTGCAAGGTACTTGAAGACATAATCTGCAAAATGTCTAAATGAAGAAAGACACGAAAGGGTGTACAAACATTAGTCATCAGGACAACGCAAAATAATACGAGATACTCCCACACACCCGCCACAATGACTAAAAATTTAGAAATTGGCAATACTAAGTGATGGCAAAGTATAAAGTAAACTCTGGGTACACTTCTGATGTTGATTATAAATTGATACAACCTCTTTTAGGAAACTGCTTGGCATAATCTACTTAAGTAGAACATATATACACATGTATATACACGTATTTATATATGTATTCAAGTAGAATATATAATATATATATATATATATATATATATATATATATATATATATATATATATATATATCCTGTGACCCAGCAATTCTATTTCCACATATTCAACAGATATCTTGTTTAAGAAAGTACCCAGCAGTGTACTCTAAGATGACCAGATCTCGCCTGACGTTCAAAGCTTCCTTTTCTCCAATCTTATTTTTTCAATTCAAATACAAGATCACTCTCCCCTATAAGGAGTGAAAATCTCAATACAAGCATTTTCATTCTTTGAAATGATCCCTCGACTCAAAATTTAGTTACCCAAAATCTAAGATCGTATCCCCATTCTGTGAAATTTTTCTATTAGCCCAAAATAACTTTTCTTTGGAATTCATAGTATTTGATCTATAACAGTTCTGTTAGACCTATTTGACCCTGGGAATTCTCTTTCATGCCAGTACTTTTATTTATAGCTCTAATTTAAGCAAAAGACACTTTACTTTTCTTACTAGTTATAGCTTCAGAATCCTTTATCCAAAAAGATTGAGACCAGAAGGGTTTTGGATTTTGGACTATTTGCATATGCAAACTGAGATACTATGGGGGATGTAACCTATGTCTAAATGTATAATTTATTCGTGTTCCATATTTAATCTATACACATAGCCTGAAGGTAATTTTACACAAGTCTTAATAATTTGGTATATCAAACAAAGTGTATGTACACTGGACCATCAGAAAGCAAGAGTCACACTATGGGCCACTGACATGGACAGCTGGGGTGGTTTGACATTGTCATCATTCTGGACTCTTAACTGATGCTTCTGATAAGCAATCACTTTCTTATTACTCTGTTTTTACAGATTAAACCCAGGGACATTTTACCTCTGAGATACCCCCAGTCCTATTTTATTTTTATTTTGAAACAGGGTCTCACTAGGTTTATGAAAGTCTCACTGCTTGCTGAGGCTGTCCTCGAACCTGTGATCCTCCTGTCTCCTTCCTGGTAGTAGAATTACAGGTGTGCACCACCACGTGCAGTTATTCATCTCTTTTGACTGAGACCTATCACATGAGATCAGGTGTGAAATATTCCATTGTGGTAGCATGTTAGTGCTCAAAAACTTGGATTTTGGAGCATTTTGGATTTCAAGTCTTTGAATTAAGAATGGTCAACCAATTTCCACATACAACATGTGTGCTGTATATTCCTATCAAGAACACTTAAAGAGCAAAAGTCAAGTATTCAAATTTTCATACGTATTTATATATAGTATGTATTTAGCCGGGCGTGGTGGCGCACGCTTGTAATCCCTGCGTTGGGAGGCTGAGGCAGGAGGATCACACAGGTTCAAAGCCAGCCTCAGCTACTCAGTGAGGCTCTCAGGGACTTAGTGAGACCCTGTTTCAAAATAAAATATAAAATAGATCTGGGCGTATAGCCCGGAGGTAGAAAAGCCCCTGGGTTCCACCCCCCTCCCCCCAAAAAAAGAAAAAGAAAATATACTGCACATACTCTCGGGGTACTGAGCTTGTCTGTTTTACATGCCAGATTGGAAGATTGGAATTGAACATTTCTTAGCAGGTGATATCTGTAATCTATAATCTATGATGTGTTCCCTCTTTGGTGGCCAAATGACAGACACACACACACACACACACACACACACACACACACACACACACACAGAGGATGGTAAGAAGATCATGGTTTTGCCAAAGGTTTTAGGTTTTCCAGCTCACAAGCTTATAATGGACTCTCTGAGAAGCACTGCATCTATTTCCCATCTGCAATGTTGACAGCAGCTGTGTGGTCTCCACATAGAAGCTTTTTACAAAGCTAAGGTTTTGCATTGTGTAGGCTCTTAGAAAACCAATTTCTTTTTCTTTTTCTTTTTTTTTTTTTGTGGTACTGGGGGTGGAACCCAGAGGCTTTCTACCTCCGGGCTATACTCCCAGACCTATTTTTTTTTTAATATTTTTTGTTTGGAAACAGGGTCTCGCTAAGTTGCTGAGAGCCTCACTGAGTAGCTGAGGCTGGCTTTGAACCTGTGCGATCCTCCTGTCTCCGCCTCCCAAGCGCAGGGATTACAAACGTGCGCCACCACGCCCGGCTTAGAAAACCAATTTCTAAGAGCACAACATAGGAAGTAATTGGACAGAGAAGGAAGCTCACAGCACCCGCGACAGCTCAGAGCTATTCTCTCCCGTCTGACTGCTCTGCCACCAAGTCAACAGTTTCGGTGTCAAAAGCAAATGGCTTTATTTTTTTTTAACATAATAAAAGGAGACTGACCTGCTCAGCTGCTTCTCTTTTGGCATTGTACGTATCCAGGTGTTCTTGCAACTCCAAAACACTAAATTTGAGTGTTTCTAGCAAACCGCATGACATAAGCTGTCAAATCAGAAACACATTGATCCAGGTTACCATTCCTGATCAGTGCTGAGTTGGGCAACGTTTGGGTCACAGGCTCTCGCTGAGCAGGGTGTCATATACTCTCTTTCTACGTTTTTTCCTCAGGTGCAGACTTTTTACTGAAACAGTGGGGTAGCACTGGGGAATCGGAGGGGCGGCAGTGCACCTTCAAATGCTTTAGCAAACTTGCAGGCAAGAAATGGCACGTCACACTAGAACACACTCGTCAGGCACCACCCATGAGGGTTTTAAACCTTAGATCTTTAACTATATTGCTATATATTCTATAAGTGGGCTTGGCAACAAGTCAAGAGGGAACAGGGAGCTCTGGGTACTTCACAGGTGAAGGTCTAGCTGTCTCCTATCCATTTTTATTCAAGAATTAGGGAATAACATAAGAGTCTTCTGGGGGCAGGACTCTTTAGCTTCCCCACCCAGGGCTGCAGAGCGCGAGGACAGGCAAGGATCAGAACCAGGAAGTCCCAGGGCATGGCGTCCATACACTGGAACATTTTGCCAGATATTTATAATCAAGTTGAACACAGAAACTTGGACATGTTAAAATTATGAAATGCTCTGGGCAATTTAGCAAGACCCTGTCTCAAAATAAAAAGGCTGGGGGTGTAGCTCAGTGGTAGAGTGCTGCTAAGTTCAATCCCTAGTCCTGCAAAAAATTAAAGACCAATAACTGGATGACACCAGTCAAATACTCTCTGTAATAAAATTGCATGTAGACTTACTGTTTCAGCATCCACAAAGACTGTTGGACATTCTGAACACATCATCATCACTTCTAATGAACTTTTAAATTTGGTACCAATGCGCTGCAGGCTCTCACCAAGAAAGCTGACTGCCTCGTTAGTTATTTCTCCAAACCTTCTTTGAATTGTCTATGGAGAAAAGCATAAGAAAAAGTTGAGTGTTACATAACAGGCTATTTTCCCACTTTTAGGTAAAGAAATATAATTTACATTTATGGCAAACTCATTGTAAAATTATTGTAGCGCTATATAGAATTCTAAGAACTGGCTGCTCAAGGTTTTAAGCTAAGCATGGTGGTACACCATGAATTACACTTGTAATTCCAGTACTTGAGAGGCTGAGACAGGAGGATCTCAGGTTAGAGGTCAGCCTTAGCAACTTAACAAAACCTTTAGCAATGTAGCGAGACTCTTTCAAAATAAAAAATAAAAGCTGCGGACTTCCGGGAAGATGGCGACCGAGAAAAGCGGGGCTTAAGAGCCCCGCTAACAACAAATATCCATTACCACAAAATCAGCGCCTTTCAAAGCCAGAAAACAACATCACCAGAGAAACAAAAAAAATCACCAGGCTCCAGAGAGAAAGCGGACTGAGAACAGAGCCACAGAGGAGATCCTCACGCCCGAGGACGCGGCAGACGCGGCAGCAGCGCCATACTGCCGGCGAATTCACGGGACGGCCACAGCAAGCCGAGGGGAGCCGCTGCGGAACAGCCAGGCGGGATTTCTCGGCGCAGAGGACATCTAAAGCTCCCAGTGTCTGAGCTCAGCACACGCTGCAGGGATTCAGAGTGGAAATCAAAACCAAGGTAAAAAAAAAAAAAACGCCAGCCCAACAGCCGAGGGCGTAGCAGCGGCGCCATATTGCCACCGGCGGCAGCAGCAGCGAATTCGCTACAGCTACATCTGCGTACTCAAGAACAGTGAGTCAAATTGCGGGCCACAGCGGAGAAATCCCAGTACTGTACTCACTGGGACTTGACCCAGTGGGAGAGGGGCGGTGGCAGTGATATCACACCAATAGGAGAACGTACAACCTGGCACCCCCCACGGCCTAAAGCAGCCTCTATCGACTCTTTGGGTTGTAGACTCTGTGATACAACCCAGTAAAGGAGTAGTGGGGTCTGAGATACTACTGACTCGAGATCCAGAGCACCTTAAGTGAAGTCATAGTGACCCAAGGGAAGAACCCAGAGAAGGCACAAACTTCCGAAATCATGGGAAAGAGGAATAATACTGGAGCAGTGAATGCTCACAACCCCACAACATCAGAACCCGATAAAACAGAAAATCAGAGATTTCTAGAAGATCAAATCAGGAAAATAACTGTAGAAATAATAGAGGTGCTTCGAAAAGAACTCAGAGAGAGCCAAAAAGAGATAAAGGATGCAATTAATGAAGTAAAGGCCTCAATTCAAAGCACAAACAACCGATTAGAACACATGGAGAACAGAATCTCGCTCTTAGAAGATGATCATTCCAAAAATGAACGCATAGTTTCTAATCTAGGAAAAAATATCCGACAGCAGGAATCTGATATTGAAGAAATATGGGCCCATTTTAAGAGAGCTAACCTAAGAATAAATGGAATAGAGGAGGGAAAAGAAAGTGATACCAAAGGGATCAACAATCTCTTCAAGGAAGTAATAGCAGAAAATTTTCCAGACATAGAGCAAGAGGTCGATATGCAGGTCCAGGAAACTTATAGAACTCCCTTTAGACAGGATCGGAGAAGAGGATCCCCACGCCACATAATTGTCAAAATGACCAATGTGGAAGCCAAGCAGAGAATCTTAAAGGCAACAAAAGCAAAGGGCCAAGTGACATTCAGAGGCAAACCAATTAGAATCACTCCAGACTTCTCAAACCAAGTTATGAGAGCCAGAAGGGCTTGGAGTAACATATTCCCAATTTTGAAAGAAAACAACTTCCAGCCAAAAATTTCCTACCCAGCAAAACTTTCTATCAAATTAGATGGAGAAATAAGAAGCTTCCATGACAAACAGAAACTGAAGGAATTTATGTCTTCAAAACCAGCACTAGAGAAAATACTCAAAGAGATTAACTACAAAGAAGAAATAGGTAACACACATCAGAACTAGAGAAACAAGATTTTCCATCCAACAGACAACTAAGATTGGTTATCTGTGGAGATTCATTATTTATTTTAGTCTGTTACCTACCTCTAAAGGGTATTGTTTGCCTTCATTGTTGTTAATTTTTAGGATTTCTAGTTGGAATATTAATATACCTTCAGATATAGCATTTGGAAATATTTTATCTCATTCTATTAGTAACTGTTAACTCTGTTTACATTGTCTTTGGATATACAATATGTTTTTTATTTTTTAGGGAGTTTGTATACTCTTCTGTTGCCTGTGCCATTGAAATCATAACCAAGAAATCACTGCCAATTTCAATGTTGTGAGGTTTTATGACCCAGATTTTCTCCTAAAAGTTTATAGTCTTAAGATTTATATTTAGGTCTTTTTTCTATTTTGAGTTAATATTTGTATATGGGATTAGGTAAGGGTCCAATTTTATTCTTTTCCATGTAATTATTATGTTTCAACAATATTTAGTTAAAAGATTATTATTTCTACCACCAAATGTTCGTGGAAACCTTGTCAAAAATAACGACAATATAGGGAAGAATTTAGGTCTAGGCTTTTATTTAACTCCAATGGTTTATATATCTGCCTTTAGAATAGTACTACACTGTTTCAATTATTGTAGCTTTATATGGTTTGAAATCAGAAAATATATATCTTCTAGCTTTGTTCTTTTTCAAGATCTATGTGGGTACCTAAAGTCCATATTCCATATTAGGATAGATTTTTTTTTTCTGAAAAATAAATATATAAATATATGATAGTTTCACCTAAAAAATAGAAAAAAATAGATTCTCTGGTAAGAAAGAAAGCAAAAAGAAATATTGAAATGTTATATTTAAGTCATCAAAAGCTTGGTATCAGACAAATGAAACTGTTATGTGAGATTATCATTTTTAATTTTGGATAAATTGCTATAATACTAGATTTCAACTACTAAGCCAAGCATAGGAGGGGGGGATAGGGAGAGAACGGGGTGGGGATCGGGTGGGGGCTGACTGGGCAATGTGTGCATATATGTCTACAAAAGTATGTATCCCACTATGATGTATGAATACAGTGCACCAATTAAAAATAAATATGAAAAAAAAGAAAAAAAAAAAGAAAGAAAAGGTCCCTGGCAGGCTCCTGCACAAGCAGAAAAAAAAAAAATAAAAAAATAAAAGCTGGGCGTGGTGGCGCACACTTGTAATCCTCGCGCTTGGGAGGCGGAGACAGGAAGATTGTGTATGTTTGAAGCCAGCTGAGCTGGCTTAAGAGACCCTGTTTCCAAATTAAAAAAGAAAAAGTATAAAATGGGTCTGGGAGTGTAGCCCGGAGGTAGAAGGGTTTCCAGGAACCCCAGTACCACCAAAAATATAAATAAATAAATAAATAAATAAATAAATAAATAAATAAATAAAAAATAAATAGGCTGGGGCTGTAACTTGGAGATATAATGCCTCTAGGTTCAGTCCCCTGTATCAGAAAAAAAGACTGTCCTTTTCATCCAGGCATGGTGGTATACACCTGTAATCCCAGTACTTGGATGTTGAGACAGGAAGATTGCAGGTTTGAGGCCAACCTCAGCAACTTAGTGAGACCTTGTTTCAATATAAAAAGGGCTAAGGGAAATAGCTCAAAGGTAGAATGCCCCTAGGTTCAAAAACAAAACAAAAAACACAAACAACTAAGTGATACTATTATTTAGAAAAAAATTTGTTACAGGAAATCAGTAGGAATATTAAAATGTGAGAGCCTGAGAGGAAAAGCCCGTAACCTTATCAGGTAAGTATAGTGAGTCCAGAAACCATAAACCTCGCTGACCTGAAACAATCTAGAAAACACATGGAAAGTAAACACCGCGCAGGATCCATCCATGTCGGATAGCATCTGGTTGACGTGGCAACGCCAGGCCTCCTCCTCATCGTCATAGGCCACTGGCTGAAAGGCTGCTATGATGGCGGACAGAAAGGGCGATGGGAGAGGCGAGGTCTGCACTTCTGGAAAACCATCTTGCTCTTCTTCATCCTGACTGTTAACACAAATATCACAGGAATCACAATACTCCCTTGGAAAAATACAATAACCTAGGCTTTGTAAGTAAGCACGAACAAGCAAATCCACATTCTTTCCGCTTAAGCATCTTTAGCATTTGAACTCTTTCTTTCTCTTTCCTTCTTCCTTCCTTTCCTTTCCTTCCCTCCCTCCTTTCTGTCTTCCTTCCTTCCTTTTTCTTTCCCTCTTTCTTTCTTTCTGTGGTACTCAGGAGTGTTCTGCCTCCAAGCTATACCCCTAACCCAATTTTATTTATTTTTTATTCATTTATTTTTGGTACTGGGGTTTGAACCCAGGGGCATTCTATCTCTGAGCTACATCCTCAATCTGATTTTATTTTTATTTTGAAACAGGGTCTCGCTAAGTTGCTGAGGCTGGTTTTGGACCTCCAATTCTCCTGTCCAAGTACTGGGTTTTAAATTATGAGCCAAACCGGGCGTGGTGGCACATGCTTATAATCCCAGGACAGGAGGATCACAGTTAGCAGCTAACCTCAGCTACTAAGTGAGGCCCTCTGAAACTCAGTGAGACTGTTTCAAACTAGAGAATAAAAACTAGGGCTGGGGATGTAGCTCAGAGGTAGAATGTCCCTGGGTTCTATCCCCAGTACTGAAAAGAAAAAAAAAATAGTATGAGGCACCCTGCCTGGCAGAACTCTTCATTTCAATAGATGACCTCCAAGTCTTAGGGTATGCCACCACTGTGACTTCCCTGAATCAGAACAGATCAGAATGTATTTGCTTTAAATGGTCGATGCTGGATACCTTTTATTTGAACAAATGATGGTGATAATATTGAAAACACTTTGATCATGTGCTTTTGTGTCAAGGGCTCTGTTTGGTACCTTATATGGATCATTTTATTCAGTCTTCACAGCCCTAAGAAGGTTAGGTTCTATTATTGGCTTGATTTTATTTATTTATTTATTTATTTATTTATTTATTTATTTATTTGGTAGTACTGGGGTTCCTGGAAGCCCTTCTACCTCCGGGCTACACTCCCAGACCTATTTTATATTTTTGAAACAGGGTCTCTTACGCCAGTGCGGCTGGCTTCGAACCTGCGTGATCCTCCTGTCTCCGCCTCCCAAGCATGGGGATTACAAGTGTGCGCCACCATGCCTGGCTATTGGCTTGATTTTATAAAAGCGGAGACAAAGAGTTCACTGAGGTTTAGTAACATGCCCAAGCTTTCTGGACAGGAAAGGAGAGTGCCAGAATTTGAATCCAGGACCACCAGTTCAAGGCTGCCATCAGCCTGCGCGCACGCCGCCAGCTCACTGTGGCATGACAGCACACCGTGCACCGCGCTGGGTGGCAGAGTAGATCTGACTCAAAAGAAACACGAGAGCCGGGCGCAGTGGCACACGCTTGTAATCCCAGTATTTGGGAGGCTGAGACAGGAGGATCACGGCTCGTGGCCAGCCTCAGCTACTTAGTGAGGCCCTGTTTCAAAATAAAGAATATAAACAAAAATTAGGGCAGGGGGTGTAGCTCGGAGGTAGAATGCCCCTGGGTTCCATCCCCAGACCCGCAAAGAAACAAAAAACAAAACAAAAAAATGAGGCCTGGCACCCGCGTCGGGGAATTTAGGATTCCAAAGTCAAATCATACATACAGAAATGGAACAATGAAAAAAGATGACGATGTGTTTGGGTTGGATGTTCTGAGACTGGAGAAAATATCAAAATAGAGCAGACATCTGAAGTGAAAAATTACACTACACCTCAAAGAGGTTAATTTTTTTTATTTGGTGTATATGTGGTACTAGGGATTAAACCCAGGGGCATTCTACCTCCTAGCTATATTCCCCAGCTCTTCTTATTTTGAAACAGAGTCTCACTAGGTTTCTGAGAGTCTTGCTAACTTGCTGAGGCTGGCCTCAAAATTGAGATTCTCCTGTCTCAGCCTCCCAAGTACTGGGATTACAGGGGTGCGCCACTATGTCCAGCTCAACAGGTTAATTTAAAATATGGTGCTGAGGTGACTGATTTTTACAATAGGCATCTTGTAACTAAAGTAGATGTACTTCTGAATAAAAGAATAAAAATATAGGGCTGAGGGTATAGCTTGGAGGTAGAATGTCCCTGGGTTTTATCTGAAAAAAAAAAAAAAAAATTTTTTTTTTGCCTTGCATGAGCAAAGCCCAGGCTAAATCTCCAGTATCGCTGAACACACACAAATACACATGCAACCAAACCAAAACAACAACAAAAAACAACTATAAGTAACAGTTCATTAGTCAGCTTAACACAAGTGAATAAAAAGTCCTATTTCTTTTTCTTTTCTTTTTTTTTTTTTTTGTGGGTCCGGGGATGGAACCCAGGGGCATTCGACCTCCAAGCTACACCCCCTGCCCTATTTTTTTTTATTCTTTATTTTGAAACCGGGTCACACTGAGTTGCAAAGGGCCTCACTAAGTAGCTGAGGCTGTCCGCGAACCGCGATCCTCCGGTCTCAGCCTCCCAAATGCTGGGATTACAAGCATGCGCCTCCACGCCCGGCTATTTCTGAATTCTTCATACTTCTGATAATAAATCTGGAGTCTATGAAGCATCAAAATTTAAAAGGAATCATCTTGCACCTGAGAGTACTGAGAAATAGCCATTTTTGCATTTTATACAAATCTAACTTTAAACTCTGGCCACTGGTAAGGAAACTATAATTTTCTTGCTATATCTCAGATTTATTTTGATTTCACAGAAGTTCATTCCAATATTGATTTTAACACTTGGCCATTTGGCATTCTCCCAAAATACGGATCTGGTGTGCTTGTCAATGTAGACTGCCACCCGGTCTGCTTTGGGAATGGCCTACTTGTTTTTCTTTATGTGGATGTCAACAGAAAAAAAGACCTATCATAGTAAGTCATTTTATCTTTACAAATGAAGAGAGAGAGCCAGGCGTGGTGGCACACACTTGTAATCCCAGCATTTGGGAGGCCGAGACAGGAGGATCGCAGTTCGTAGACAGCCTCAGCTACTTAGTGAGGCCCTCTGCAACTCAAAATAAAGAATAAAAAATAGGGCTGGGGGTGTATCTCGGAGGTAGAATTCCCCTGGGTTCTATTCCCAGCACTGCAATAAATACATACATACATACATACATACATACATACATACATACATAGTATGATGTAGACAAAAACACACAAGAGGAATGACAGCAAGTAAAAGGGAATCAGCAGGTATCTGGGGACAGGATGGAGAGGACGCCACCTTCTTACAGTGTTTGTGATTCTTGGTTCTCACCTGGACAGGCCTGAGAGATCCGCTTCTTCTTCTTCACATCTTTCATCCAGCTCTTTCAGAGCTAGCGTGACATCCTCTTCACAGACCGACTCAGGGCAGCTCTCAAGAAGCTGCGGCTCAGTGTCTTCTAAATCGAGAATGCCTTGACACACCTGAGAGTCCTGCTGTTCTTGAATAATATATGACCCTTCATCTTCAAAGGCTGTAACATGTTCCTCCTTTAATACTGAACCTGTACCCTGTAAAATGTTCAAAGTTTTAGTGGACTTTAAGAACATTAAAGAATTTTATCAATACAATAAATGATGATTGCTACCCAAGTCTGTTTTATCAAGTAGTCTTCATTATATGGTCTAATTTCTAGAGCTCTTGAATTTTCATTATGCTCAATTCTTTTTTAAGAAGTGGTCCTTGGTTTTTTTTTTTTTGGGGGGGGGGTTCTCTTTTATTGGGGGGAGTAGTGCTGAGGATCAAACCCAGGACACCTTATACATGCCAAGCAAGCGCTCTATTACTGAGTCACAACTACGGCCCTAAAATTTTTTAAAAATTATAATATATAGCCCACTGCTGTATAAAAACATCAAGGAATTGTTGTTACTCCCTTTACTTATCTCTTTTTATATACAGAATAATAATTCTAATAATAATTCTCCTAATAATTCTTTCCCTTTTCCCCCCTTTTTCTATTTTTGGTAGTGGGGATTGAACCCAGGAGCATTCTTCCTCTGAGCTATATACATAGCTCTTTTTATTTTCTATTTTAAAACAGTCTCACTAAATTGGCAGGCTGGCCTTAAACCTGTAATCCTCCTGTTTCAGTCTCCCAAGTACTGGGATTACAGGTATGTACTCAAGCTATATAATTTAATTCTACACAAGTAAAATTTGATATTCCTGTAAACTCTCTTAATGGAATCACCATTTCTTTCTTTATACCAGAACAGAGTGAATTCTGGCTATCAGCAGGGGAGAAGGTTCAAAATAAGGAACCCACTGGTCCTGGGGCTGCCCATTGTCAGGAACAGGAACTGCCCAACTGGATGGATACTGAACCCAACAGCCACGACGGCCTTCCGGGATCAGGAACCTAAGTGCTGGAGATGGAGGGGCTGTTTTCAGCTAATACAGTAAATCATTTCAGTTTTACAGACTACAAGGCTTCACTGACAATCTACAATCTAGAAAAGATTAAAAAATTTTTGAACAGTTGTACTTCTAAAATTAATTACAAATTCATTTATCAAAAAGAATGACTGTATTCTTCCAACCTTAAGTAATTAATAATGCAAGTATATGTTATAAAGTATAATACTAGCGGTTTCCTCTTCCCATCCATTGTTAATGTTATTGAAATAATGTTGCTATATTACTGGCATCAGGTAGAATCTCAACAGGTATTGGTTGGACCGATGAACTACCACTACTGAAAAGGAAAAATACTTCCAAAGTATATGCTGTTGGTGGGACTGCAAATCAGGCAGCTGCTATGGAGATGAGCATGGCGATTCCTCAGGAGATGAGGAATGGAACCTCCAAGGGATCCAGTTCTACCACTCCTGGGGATCTTTGCAAAGGAACTGCAGTCAGGATATTATAGTGATAGATACATGTGTATCTATGTTCACAGCAGCACAACTCACAACAGCCAAATTATGGAATCAGCCTAGGTGTCCATCAACAAAGAATGGATTATAAAACTGTGGTATAGGGTCGGGCGTGGTGGCGCACAATTGTAATCCCCGCGCTTGGGAGGTGGAGACAGGAGGATCGCACAGGTTCGAAGCCAGCCTTGCTGGCTTAAGAGACCCTGTTTCCAAATAAAAATATAAAAAAAAGGTGTCTGGGAGTGTAGCCTGGAGGTAGAAGGGTTTCCAGGAACCCCACTACCACCAAGAAAAAAAAAAATGGAGGAAAAACTGCAGGAAAATGGATGGAACTAGAAGATATCAAGTGAGATTAGCCAATCTCTGAAAGTTGAATAGTTTTATGTTGTTTCTCATATGTAGAAGCTAGAGAGAAACTGGGTATAGATCTCGAGAGAGATCTCGAAGGAATAGAGACTTCAACGGAGTAAAGGAGGGCATTTAGGGGAGGCAGGAGTGGGGAAGGAGAAGTAATGAAGGTAACAGTTTAAATAATGCCATGTACATAGACAGGATTATTAATACCAATGCCAGTGACATGTATGGGAAGAGGAGGGAGATGGGTAGGATGGAGGGGAAATACCAAGTGCTGGGCATGTATATTCCTGTCACACTACAACTCATTATGATGTGCAATATAACGCACCATATAAGTATATTAAAACAATATAATAAAGTCATTTATGAGTCATCCTAATAGTTTTATTCAATATTCTCTATATTTTCCATCTGAATTCCTTCTTTTCTAAAGATTTGCCTATGGAAGCGGTAAGTATTAGTTGTTGGGAAAAACAATTGATGAGAGCGTGCAAAGAGATATTTTCATACCTAGAATTTTTACTAGTATTAATCTTTCATTCTACATCAAATTAAACAAGTTCCATATTGCAAATGAAATATGTTAACCCCAAGTCCTTATTTCATTAGTTTATACCTGTATTTGGTCATCATTTGCTCTTGAACTGTAGTTTTAGATAATGTTACATCTGTAATTATTATGCAATAATATACTGAAAGTTTTCTAATCACATTTACGTTTCATGAAGAAAGTGCTTCGGGGCTAAAGGAATGGATTTCACTATTTATATGTAGATTACGAGAATCAAATTTCCTTGGACTTCATCTTACTAGACACTGATGCACACATATGCTTTGTAACCTCCAAAGATTCATTTCCTATAAGGAATAGTTTTTGTGGTACATGAATTAGATTCCGAAAACTTAATTTTTGCCAGAGATCAGAGTGTAATTTGCCTATGTCACAGAGGAAGGGACCCACAGCTCTAAAGTTCTGCCACGATATAAAATATGTTAAACTGCTCTCTTTTATCTTCCCAATATTAAATAAGGGGGAATTTCAAACACTTAGAAACAGACTCGTTCCTTTAATTTATGAACCATTTCACCTACTGAACTTAATTAGATTAGTAGCTAGCAGCAACAGCAGCAGCAGCACTCATGTGCCTCCTAAGAACTGAAAGGAGCGTTGTCACTCCCCTTCCCATCGTCACTCTCCTGCCAAGGCCATCACCGCCACGCCTGGTCTCAGTCCCGTCTTCCTCTTCTCTCGCTCATTTTCTCCTGACTTAACCTTTCTAACTCACGCCCTCACATCTTCAAGAGAGACTAGAAAACCCAAGTGAGACCGTAGCCCCCTCCCCATGACAGGCACAAACCGCGAGCTCCAAGTGGCACAGATACGAGAACCCACTTTCTATTTTCCATGAAAAAATATAAACCCAAAGTTGAAAAAATAAACAAACATATTCAGATCATGTCCTTCTGCTTACGAGCATCTGGTGGGTGGCTACCGTGTGGCGCCTCCCTGCCAGCCAGCTCTGTCCTCCTGCCCCAGGGCCTTCTTAACCGCTGCCACCCCACACCTGCGAGCCGTCTCCCTGCTCCCTCCCCCCACCCACAGGACTGCTATCTTTTCATTGCAGTTAATGAGATGACCACTTTTTGATAGACTGCTTTTACCTGTTTATTACTTGTCTCCCCTGTGGTTAAGCTTTCCTAACCCGGGAGCCTTTGTCTATTTCATGTGTTGTATACCCGGATCTTGGAATTGTGTGTAACATGACATGGGCAATGACAGGATGAAAGCTGTGTAACCATGTCTCCATCTGGGCCCCTGGCACAGTGCTGGTCACATAGGAGGCCCTGCTACAGTTTAGAAGGGGAACGTCCTCAATGGCCCCCATCTGTGGCAAAGCTTGCTCCCAGGATGGCGCTACTGGGAAGTGGTTAGACTTTTGGGGGCCTGGTAGGAGGGCTCAAGTCACTGGGGGTGTGCCCTCCAAGGGGATACTGGGACTTGGCCCGCTGTTCCTCTGCTCAGGAGGCCAACGGCTTTGCTCTGCCTCACACTCCTGCTATGATGTGTGACACGGGCCCAGAGCAGCAGGGCCCATGGGTCATTGAGCCTGTGGGCCAAATAAGCCTCCTTTTAAATCTGCATGACTTCTGTTCTCCCAGGATAAAGTCTAAGTCTTGACAATGATCCAGAGGTCCCTTCATGTCTTAGATCCCATTCATCTCTCTTGCTGTTTCTCTTCTCCCTCTACCCACTCTATCCTCTTAGAAGCACTGAGCTTCCTGCAGTTCCTAGAGCGTGCCATGCTATCTCACATGGCCCTGCCTTTTCTTAAGGTGTCCCTCTGTCTCCAAGGCCCCAGTTGCTGTGAAATCTATTCTTTGCCTCTATTGATCCCTCCCATGTCCAGCCGTTCAGTCTCCTCGGGATTTTCACGTAGCCTTGGACATACTACTGTTCCTCATATTGAAATGTATTTTTCTTTCTTTTTTTCTTTTCAGTACTGGGAATGGAACCCAGGGGCATTCTACCTCTGAGATCCACCCCCAGCCCTATTTTTTATGCTTTATTTTGATTTTTTTTCCCTTTTTTTTGGTTGGTACTGGGGTTCCTGGAAACCCTTCTAATTCCAGGCTACACTCCCAGACCTATTTTTATACTTTTTTATTTGGAAACAGGGTCTCTTAAGCCAGTACGGCTGGCTTCAAACCTGCGCAATCCTCCTGTCTCTGCCTCCCAAGTGCAGGGATTACAAGTGTGCGCCACCACGCCCGGCTGGCTATTCTTTATTGTGAAAAAGGGTTTCACTGAGTTGCAAAGAGCCTCGCTAAGTAGCTGAGGCTGTTCACGAACTCGATTCTCCTGTCTTTTTCTTAAGCCTCCCAAGTACCGGGATTACAAGCATGCGCCACCATGCCCGGCTCTGTATTTTTCTTTTTAAAAAGGCTCTCTTTGAGCTGGGCGTGGTGGCACACGCTTATAATCCCAGTGCTTGGGAGGCTGAGACAGGAGGATCGCACAGGTTCGAAGCCAGCCTCAGCTACTGAGTGAGGTTCTCAGCAACTTAGTGAGACCCTGTTTCAAAATAAAGTATAAAATAGGGCTGAGAGTAGAGCCAGAGGGAGAAAAGCCCCTGGGTTCCACCCTCAGTACCGCAACAACAACAACAAAAAAGGCTTTCATTTTTCCCCTTAATATAGACAGCAAAGTCCCTAAGAGCATTTGTGCCTTACTCTTTTCTAGCACCTCGCTAAATACCGGGCTCTATGAAATCACAACAAATATTGATTAAATAAGCCAGGCCTTTGCCATCTTAGTTTCAACATTTGAAAGGTGCCAAATGGCTTCACTTCAACATATATCTGCTCACTGTTGATAAGGATTCAAATAAGTAGTAAGAACAGCCTAATAAGAACAGGAGAATTTACATGCTAAAATAATAACACCTACTAGCTAGATTATTGTAGACCTAGTAACCACAATTAATTAATCTGGTTAACACTGACAAAAATATAGCTGTCTCTAATACTTACCAAAGCATCAAAAATACATATCACAATGATAGCAATTACAATTTTTAAACAGTATCTATAATAATCTTTAAAAAAACTAAGAAAAACACTAAAAAAACTAATACTTACTTATTTTTGGTCAGTCAATAGCTTGGAATCTGGCTTACTTCTCCCAGTCTTTTTCAAAAAAATCATAACACTAGTGGTTCCAAAGTCTTTTTAAAAGATTTCTTTGAACCAGTGGCTAACACAGCTGGCCTGAGGTCCGAATCCCAATCACAGCACCAATCACATACACCCAGTACAAAGCAACAGGGGAAGGGAAAAACCAAAGCGGTCCTTCAAAGGAAACGCAGAGCCGCCAACGATGCCTGCCACTCCCAGAAGCGCCGCACAGGACCCGGCGCGCGCGACTGCAGTGCAAACGCGCATCCACACACTCGAGATTATTTTTAACCTGTAGGTCATTTCCTCAGCCTACTGAGTTTTTGAAAAAAAAAAAAAAATCATATTTGACCATTTTGTGTCAAACAACCCAACAGGTTAGAAATACTAGGAAAGAATCAAATGATTAGCTCATCAGATGAAAACTCTTTGGAAAGAAAAGCAAGGGACGGAACAGGGCTGCGAGGAGCCTAGATTGGCCGTGCACCAGCCCCATCTCTCCCCACCTCAGGCAGCTGGCTGCCAGCATTATCTAGACAAGCCTCCAGGCCTGGGGTCTGGTCTCTGATCTGAAGCACTTCTTCTGTCGTGTTGCTGCCGGTGGAATCCTGGGACTGGAGGAGAGAGTCAGGGTGCTCGGGCGTCACCTCCTCGGCTGCAGAGTCATTGTTTAACTGTAAGGAGAGAGAGTAAAACAAAGAATTCTTCTAGGAGCCAGTGATGGGCTGGTCATAAAAGCCTCAAGAAACACATCATAAAACACTTAGGGAAATAATTATAAAAGAGCTTCTGGGACTTCCTAAAGCTGTCTACCCCCTTCCACGCCCAGTCTATACCCGAATGGGCATTAATGCAAGGAGCTAACTGCTCAGCAGAACCAAGGATACATTAGTATAGGTTAACTTTTGCTAAGTGAAAGTGGACGGGCTTTATGTAACTCTGTTAGCCTCGAGCTAGAATCTGATTTTTATAGTTCTGATCTGTGCCTCAGTTGGTGTGAGGACAGGAGCTCTTTGACGGCCCTGAGGTTTCAGTGCCAAGCATGGCATGCATTCTCAAGACAGTGTCTTGAAGGAAGGGCGGGCATCTACATTTCAACTGGCTGTTCACTTACATAAGCAGAGGTTAACCCACACAATTTCAGTTACGACAAAAAAAAGTAAAGTTACTAAAATAGCAAACTATCATCAATGAAGTTTATTGTTTTTGAAAAGCAGTCGTTATTAATTCAGGGAAGGAAAATTCTTTTCAAGAGGGTTATAGTTTTCTTGGTGATAATGGAACATCAACTTTATGAGTACATGGAGGGAAATCTAATCTTTTTCCACGAGTAGGAAGCAACTTGAAATGATTCTTTTAACCTCACCACTATGACTAGAGTTGGCCTCTAGAGAGTCAGCTCTGCTCCATGGCTCTTGTGAGAGCTCACCTTCATTAAGCACTTACTGTATGCCAGAAGGCTTTCCTCCTCATAACACTCCCATGAGGCAGATACTCTCAGGGGTCCTGTTTGCAAGGAGAAGTTAGGTTATGCCGTGGTGATTAAAGCTGGAACCCAACCCTGTGGCTGCAGTTACAGAGGCAAAGCCACAGTTTGGGTCACAGTTTGTGTGACTTGGGCCATAGTCACACAAAGGCAAAGCCAGCCTCCGAGCCTGGTCTGCCTCCTGACTGAACCTCACTCAGTCAGTCTCTGTGGCCACAGAGAGTCTCCATCAATCCTTTAAGTAAAAACAGGCCCTTGAGGACCAAGCCTCAGGTGCCGTGGTTCTGGAAACAGACCAGAGGGTTAACCTCCACTTCCTGGTGGTGTGTCCTACCTTGCTTTCCCTGCACAGCTGGGCTGGGAATCATGGTGACGAGTCATGGGAAACACCAGGCACCGAGCCCGGGCACCTGGGTACTCTGCAAGGGATGACTAGTGCTGCTGTTATCATTTCACACTTAATGTGGGTGGTATTTGAAAGACATATTGGGGCAACAAGGACATGTCAAAACAGGAAGCCAACCACACACTGACAGCTCTGCAATCTCAAGGCAGATGGGCGCAACCTTGCTGCAGGCATTAGGCCGGCAGGGTGTGGGATACTCTGGTCCACATTAAAGCAAGGCGTGGTCTGGATTAACATGAAAGAGGCTTTCATAGAGGAGCTGCGCAGCCTCCGCTGACCTCGGGATGCTCTGCTGGCTTCCCCTGCGCACATCCCTGGTGGGGGTTCCCCACACTGCCATCTTCCCGTTCCTACACCACTGGGCTGCAGATGCAGCCTTTTCCTGCACCCTCGCATATCTGAATAAACAGATGAGTCTTACAGCCTTTATTTTCTCATTTTTTCATGCGCTCTTTACTAAATCTGCCATCTGGCCCTTGGGATGTGAACCAGAATTTCCACACGACTGACTTGCTCTTGAGAGGGACTAGGGTTGCGCTCAGTCTCTGCGCACCACTAACTGGGTGTGAATGCTGCGGTACAGTGTTCACATTGATACCAAACAATATGCCCAGAGCAACGCACCATATCCAGGAAAGAAGCGAGATGAAATGTGTCCCAGCTGCTACTGGGTGCACAGTATCCACTTTGTAAGTTTAGTTCTGTTGTAAATAACGGTCTACTTTAAGAGAAGTTTTCTATTTTCGTGTCAGTGTGTGCATTTTGCCAATAATGAAATAAAAATTGTAAGCGCAAGAGACAGTAACTAGAAGGCTGAAAGTCAAGGGTGGAATGGGACCACTGTGTCTGTGTGCAAAGGTGACAGTAGTATACCATCTGGGTACGCGACAGGATCTGGCTTGCCGTGAGGGCCGCTTCCTCTTCAGAGGACTCATCCGTGTCCTCCTGGTTTGTTAGGTTCAGGCTGGGGGTGCTGCTGGAACACGGGTATTCCTGGAGGGATGGAGTGTCCCCTTTGTCAATACTGTCCAGAGAGCGCCGGCGGACTCCCCAGTTGAAGTTGTCCATACTTTCACCCTGGAAAAACAAGACATGACTTCTAAGTCATGTGCTTAAACATACGCTGATATATGTAAATATAAGACACCAGGGAAACATATCAAGATGGGAAATACCAAATACATCGTCAAAAGCAGAGTTTCAATCAGCCCTTCAATTTCTTTAAACTTTTAACACATCCTTAAATCTCTATACTTAAGGAGATGAAAAGTATTTGGTTGATGACCTATTGTCCCTAAATAGTTTTCTTGATGTTCAGTATCTTGCAACACTGGGGCCAACTCAATCTCCTCTCTAGGCCATTTCTAGTCTAACACACAAACACGAATGAGACCACGGGGGACAAGCACGTCACAGGTGACAACGAAGGACAACCCACCACACCAGGCTGCAACTTACCTGCAGCTCCTGGTTAGCAAAAAGGAAAACACACAAAATTAGAAAGAACGAAGACAAACATTTAAATATACGCTACACTTCTGTGGCAAACTCTTTTGGGATTTTGCAAACCCAAAGACTGATTCAAGCTCTGGATTAAGCTTTTCGCAGGAAGCCAACGTGATTCCAACTACTTTCTTATGCAAAATATACTGTGAAAAAGTCAGAGACAGACACTTAAACAACGTTTCTGGGATACACTTTGGTGACACAAACTTTAAGAAAATCTTCAAAATTTACACAGATTTAGTACTTGATACAATGCAAAAACTGACTTAAAAATACCCACATTCAAGTTGACAACATAGAGAGTCACAGTTGTTTTAATCTGTAGGAACAGCTCTGCTCAAAGACGATCATTTTTTACTACAAAATAATTTAAAATTGAGATCATAGCTATGAAAAGATAACGGTTGCCAATTTCACCCCAGGTACAGATTTTTAGAAGTTCTGTTATTCTAAAGAGATTTCTTTTTTTTTAAATAAGGATATAATTACTACAAACTTTCTTTTTCTTGTGACAAATTACACTGAGTTGGCTACCATAAATATGGTCCCTTTACACAGAAAGGGGAAATCCAGAATGGAGGGTTTCAAGGTCTTTTTTCCTTTTTTAAAAAAATAAAACAGAGGAATACTTATCTCAAATGAAAGTTTGGATGGAAGTCAACTGTGCAAAACCGATTAACAGCACTGGAGAGGTTCAGGCTGAGGTGTATGAGAGCGCTGCTGGCAGCCTTTGGACCTCTCCTGTCTTAGAAGCCGTAGGGCTCTTCAGGGCAGAGTTTGAGAACTACCCCTTTTGGTCATATTGTTTCAGATATTATTGTTCAGCATATCACACAATAATGGCAATAGCTCTCATAATATATTTGATGAATGAAAGAACATACACTGTGGCCTTCTGAAGGTGGGGGGTGGTTTTTGTTTTTTTTGGGTACTGCAGATTGGACCCAGGAGCATTTGACCACTGAATCACAGCCCCAGTGAGGCAAGGCAGACATGGGAGTAGGAGGGGTTGAAAAAGGTCATCTACATCACCTTCTGTGAGGTAGGGTGAGATGAGAGACTGGTGTGCACCAGGAGATCAGGGCCCGTCCGCTCACAAGATGACAATTCAAAGTAAAGATGGAAACGGGCCAAAAGACACTGGTTCCCCCAAACCCAATTCTGACCAATCATAAAAATGCAGATGAAGAACCTGAGTATGGTTTAAAAGCCCAAGTCCCAAGAGCTTCGGTGGTTACTCCCTTCCTGGTGTGAGGGGAGGCACTATTTTTCTCTTCTTTTTTTTGGTGGTACTGGGGATGGAACCTAGGGGCATTCTACCTCGAGCTACACCCCCGGCCCTAATTTTTAATTCTTTATTATGAAACAGGGTCTCACTGAGTTGCAAAGGGAATCTCTAAGTAGCTGAGGCTGTCTGCAAACCACGATCCTCCTGTCTCAGCCTCCCAAATGCTGGGATTACAAGCGTGCGTCGCCACGCCTGGCTATTTTTGTCTTCTATCTTTCCTCGAAAATAAACTTTCTTATTTCTATACCCTTTGTTAGTTTTTGGACTTCATTTATCAAAATCTACTGGACAAGAGCCCTATAAGATACCCATATTCATTAGCCCTTTTTTAATATTTTACTTTAAAATGGGGTCTTAATAGGTTGCTGAGAGTCTCAACATGTTGCTGAGGCTGGCCTTAAACATGTGATCCTCCTATCTCAGTCTCTCAAGTACTAGGATTACAGGTGTGTGCTACCACCCTCAGTGTGGGATAATTTATAAAGTGTATTAGCAAATGAGACTTTGTTTTTCCGCCTCTGCCACCTCCTCTTTCTTCTTCAGGTAGTAGGGATTGAACCTCGGGGCATTCTACCTCAGAAAAACACCCCCAGGCCATGTAGCTGCATGGACTTGAGGTGGGTCAGCAGGCCTCTTGAAACCATCCACCTTCTCTCTGGCTGTGCAAGCCTATCCTGTTTCCAACAGTATGCTTTTCAAATGATGACTGTAAACTGTGTGTGTGTGTGTGTGTGTGTGTGTGTGTGTGTGTTACTGGGGACTGAATTCAGAGGCATTCTACCTTTGAGGTACACCCCCAGCCTGATTTTTTATTTATTTGGAAATAGTCTCACTAGGTTGATGAGTCTCACTACTTGCTGAGGCTGTCCTTGAATCTGCAATCCCCCTGTGTCAGCCTCCCAGGTACTGGGATTACAGGTGTGGGTTACCACACCTGGCCTTTAAAATCTCTTTTAGAGGGTAGCAAGCTGACTTTTTTAGAAAGTACAGAAAGGGGGGGGGGGCGAGAGAGCGAGAGAGCGAGAGAATAGAAAATACCACTATAGACAGAAAGCATACATATTCTTTTTGTTTGTTTGTTTTTGTTTTTTGTTTTTGTGGTGCTGGGGATGAAACCCAGGGGCCTTCTACCTCCGGGCTACACTCCCAGACCTATTTTATACTTTATTTGGAAACAGGGTCTCACTAAGTTGCTGAGAGCCTCACTCAGTAGCTGAGGCTGGCTTTGAACCTGTGCAATCCTCCTGTCTCAGCCTTCCAAGTGCTGGGATTATAAGTGTGTGCCACCATGCCCGGCTTGAAAGCATGCCTATTCTTGAAACTTCTTTTAAAGGTGTTTCCAGGTATATACTCGGATGTCATGTACACTGTGGATTAATATCAAGACATTTTAAAACTGCTGCCCTACAAGGTACTGAATAATACCATACCGGCTCTTGGGGTTCTAGAAATCTAGCCAAGGGAGAAACAGTCTTACAGTGGGGCTCTGCAGCTCCGGCACTAGGGGAAAGGTGTCTGACTCCAGGACACGGGGTCTTGTCCTCATGTCTGCAGCGCAGGCTACAGGACATTGAGGACGCCCCTAAGGTCATCTGTCAATAACCAGCAGGCTGACACAGCACAGGCCAGTACCTTCCATTCCTCCACATCACCTGTTAGAGCCAAAGTAAACATCCCCTCAAGAAAGCTGATAAGTATATACTGGCTGAGTGGGTTTCTGCTCTTAAAAAAATTCAAGCCGGGTGTGGTGGCGCACGCTTGTAATCCCCGCGCTTGGGAGGCAGAGACAGGAGGATCGCGCAGGTTCGAAGCTAGCCCCGCGCTGGCTTAGGAGACCCTGTTTCCAAATAAAAATGCAAAAATAGGTCTGGGAGTGTAGCCCGGAGGTAGAAGGGCTTCCAGGAACCCCAGTACCACCAAAAAAAAAAAAAAAAAAATTCAAATTATATATATATATATATATATACACACACACACACACTTGATATTGATATTAGCCTTTTTGTGAGGAAGCAGAAGGAAATCGGGCCCAGGGCTTTGCCCATGCTAGGCAAGAACTTTACCACCAAACCCCATACTCAGCCCTTTTTAATTTTGAGACAGTGTCTCGGCTAAGTTGTCCAGCTTGGCCTCCAACTTCTGGTCCTCCTGCCTCTGCTTCCTGCATAGCTGGGATTAAATGCATATGCCATGCTTGACTATAAAGGCATTTTTGAGCCCTTGTACATAGATATTTGTAACAACTTTACAGCATACACATTTTTTGACCCATTTGACATAAGCTTTCTGAGTTTTTAAGACATTGTGGTTTGGGGAACTGACCTCAGCTACAGAAATGGGTTCCTAGAAGCCCACGATAACAGGGCAGTCCTAGAATCTTCACCACAGTGATCGTTTCGGGAATTGGCACGTGTCTCAACTTGGTCCAATGAGATGCGACAAGAGATCTGCTCAGAAGCATTTAGGAAAGCAACTTCTTTACTTTTCTGCTGCCATTTCTGGAAGGGACCCTGACCTCTGAACACTGCTCTATGGGGATGTAAGGCAGCCCACGCAGTGACACCTTGCTGTGTCTGAGGTCATAATGAGCTGGGTACAAAGGCACCGCTGGGGGAAGTGCAGAGGTGCAGCGGGAGTGCTGGGGCCTAGCTTGGTTGTGTGGGCTGAGAAATCTCTTTTTGCATCTTAAGTTCTGGTTAGAAAATGTATTATCGGACACAAATCTCAGTATAATCTAGATGGAACCAATTAAGGGGAGAAAGCCCCTGGTGTATCAAATGAAAGAGGCACTGGGGAGAGTTAATCATGTCATCAAGAAGAAAGCGATAGAGCCAGGTGTGGTGGTGCATGGCTGTCATCCCAGTACTTGGGAGGCTGAGACAGGAGGATCACAGGTTCGAGATCAGCTTTAGCAACTTAGGCCTTCTGCAACTTAGTAAGACCCTAAAATAAAAGAATAAAACTGAACTGAGAGTGTAGCTTAGAGGTAAAATGCCCCTGGGTTTCATCCCCAGTATAAATCTCTCTCTCTCACACACACACACACACACACACACACACACACACACACACACACACGGTAAAGAGGAAAGTGATTAGGAATTAGATGGGGAGAATCTCAAGTCATCTGCCAGAGGGAAGACTTCTAGAGAGCCAAGGCCTTCCTAAGAGTCAATTTAGTAATAATTGCCATCCTCTTTAAAATTGTTTGATCAATTTTAATATAATTTTAAACTATTTTTCTGTATTAATTTATATAGCTCATGCAAAACTTAAGCATATCCAAAAAATAATTTCTGAACTTAATTTTTTTTTTTGGCACTGGGAATTAAACCCAGGGTTGTTCTACCTCTGAGTGATACCCCCAGCCTGATCTTTTTTTTTTTTTTTTTTTTTTTTTTTTGGTGGTACTGGGGTTCCTGGAAGCCCTTCTCCCTCCGGGCTACACTCCCAGACCTATTTTATATTTTTGAAACAGGGTCTCTTACGCCAGCGCGGCTGGCTTCGAACCTGCGCGATCCTCCTGTCTCTGCCTCCCAAGCGCGGGGATTACAAGCGTGCGCCACCACGCCCGGCTTATTTATTTTTTTTATTAAACAGGGTCTTGTTAAGTTGCTGAGGCTGTCCTTGAATCTGCCATTCTCCTGCCTCAGACTCCCAAGTATTGGGATTACAGGTGTGTGACACACTTGGCTTGAACTCTGTATTTTTAAAAGATGAAAAACTAGATGATTCCTTTTTTTATTTTAGACTTTTTATGCTACTGACTAATTATTTGTTCCTAATTCAGGTTTTTTTCTTTGTGATGTTGCACTGAGATAGGGAAAAAATCCCATAATCAAATCCTAATACAACTCTAATTATTCTGTAAATATCATAAAAAGCCCACGCTCTTACCTCAGCATCTTCCAATTCAACATCTAAAAAGTCAAAGTCCTTAAATACACCAAACTGTTGTTCACTGCTGTTATCTTCTACGGCCACTTCTTCCTCTTGAATTATGTCTTCTGTTGTAGAAATTAGGCTAGTCTGTTGGTCACCAACATCCAAATCCTCATTAGAAGAAAATACAACCTGATGCCCAGCAAAAAGAGAAAAGGCCACACATCAGCTTTGTCTCTCTGCATGTGAGGTACCAGCACCCCAAGAACCACTGCGGGCCTCATCGTTCAATGATTTCAGAACCTCCCCTCTAATGAGTTGAATGCCTGATTAGTAAAGCTGCCAGGGATCATAACAGATAAGAAGTTTTGTTTTTCATTTCTTATTTCTTATTTTTTTTTTTTTGGTACTGGGGTTCCTGGAAACCATTCTACCTCCGGGCTACACTCCCAGACCTATTTTATATTTTTTTATTTGGTATCAGGGTCTCTTAATCCAGCGCAGCTGGCTTCTAACCAGCGCGATCCTCCTATCTCCGCCTCCCAAGCGTAGGGATTACAAGCGTGCGCCACCACGCCCGGCTGTTTTTCATTCTTAATAGCACTATAGCCAAGTTAAGAAAGGCCAGCGAGGAGACAAGAATAATCACCATGAAGTAAGTAACATGATTTTTACAGCCTTTCCTTATATGTTCCGTGCACTCAGGAGTACTCACAGATGGATTCTTGGGGAGGCCAGATTCTGGGCCGCAGAGAGAAAGCACATTCATCAGCTTTTCTCTAGTTCTTCGCTAGAGAGGAGAAATTCAAAGGTTAGCATTGCTGATAAAAGATGAATTCTCAAGTTCTCATTGTAAAGCCAAACCTGGCTCTTCTGCTCTGGAGTGTCCCGCTTTGACGCTCCTGCTGTACCTGAGATAACTGTGGCCTCTTCCAGCTGACGGGGACCAAGGCGTTGGAGCTGGAACCCGAGGACGTGGAGGAGGTGCTTCTCGTGACGGCGATCACCTTTGCTTTCCCATTCCTTCCCGCAGCACTGTGCTGGTCACCGTACTTATTTCCAATGATGGGTGTCTAAACAGAAACAAAAGTGTTGAAATATTTCAACATTTAAAGAAGTTTGCAGGGTTAACAGTGCACTTATGTTTTCTGCAAATGACCAAAAAAAAAAAAAAACAAAAAAAAAAAAACCCAGAAATTACCTAGCATGAGGTACACGTGACAAAAAATCAAAGATTGTGATTATTTTTCCATCAAGAGACTTTACTTGAAGTAATAATTTTTATATCTGAGAACACTTTCCTAGTTTATTCAACCTTTGAGCTACATCCCTAGTGAATTTTATTTTTTATTTTGAAACAGAGTCAAGTTGCTGACAACCTTGCTAAGTTGCAGGGCCTGACTTCAAACCTGTGAACCTCCTGTCTCAGTCTCCGAAGTACTGGGATCACATCTGGTTGTATTTTTCTATTGTAAATATAATCTGGTTTCTTCAAAGGCCATACTCCTCTTCCCATCATGATTATAAGGTTTAAAATGTATAAAGCGATTAAAAAATCTTTGATTTCACAACTCAGATTTAATGTCTATTAAATTTTGTTTTTTCAACACATATTGTTAAGTATGTTTCAATAATACGCTTTAGCAAATATTGAAGGTAAAAACTCCAAAGAGGAAAATTCCTATGCAGTTTCTTACTATAAAACCAATATGCTGTATTTCCAAAATTTATTTTAAATTTATTTCGAAAAACTGTGATGATCCAAAACTCATTTATGTTTATTTGGACTTGTGAAATGCTTTACATTTGCATTTGAAAATAAAATTCAAGCTCATTTGTCATAAAGAACTGATGTGCAATATTTCCATAATTTATTTCAAAAGCTTTACAATCACCCAAAACTCATTTATGTTTATTTGGATTTGTAGAGTGCTTTAAATTTACATCTGAAAATAAAATTCAAGTTCATCTGTCATATAAATCCCTGTGTGATCTATTTCTTCTTTATCTATCTCTGTAGATGCCATCACTACCTTTGCCTCTTGAGCATTACTCGCCAGTAAAATTGATCTAGTCATTGTATCCTAACAAACCATGCTCTGTTATGACCTATGTTTTGGCACGTTGCCCACTTCTTGTGTTAAATATCCACAGCCTCCCAAATGCTGGGAATACAAGCGTGTGCATCCCAGCATTTGGGAGGCTGAGACGGTGGATCGTGGTTCCTGGATAGCCTCAGCTACTTAGTGAGGCTCTCCACAACTTAGTGAGACCCTGTTTCAAAATAAAGAATAAAAAGTAGGGCTGGGGGTGTAGCTTGAAGGTAGAATCCCCCTGGGGTCCATCCCCAATACAAAAAAAAAAAAAACCCAAAAAACAAAAACCTGAATGCACCAATAAAAAAATAACAATAAAAAAAGATTATTTGGGTTTTACTCTGGATATTCAACACAAAAGTGAGCAACGTGTCAAAACATAGGTTATACAAGAGCATTGAAAAGCTTTTAATGATTCCTCCAGACCAAGGAGGCTCCTCTTCTACCACTGCCCACTCTGTGTAATTGCCCTTGGACCTGGCCCAGGCCCACCGTTAACTTGCCGGTGTGCCCGTCTCCTCTAGCACATGTGTGCCCTGCATTACGTGCGATCAGCTCTGTACCTCCAGTTCCCATGCATAGCAGATTCTGAGGAACAGTCTAAGAAATGGACTGAAACTGAGGATATGAAAAGTTTGGGAAATTTGGATCACTACTTCCAACAAAATAATTAAGCTGCCAAAATTGACCACAATCTTTGATTCAAAAGAAATCAATAAGCTCAGCTTCTCTATCATGGTCTCATGTTACCTACTTCATCTTAGAAAATTTCAGGTATTATTAAATAAGAAATTAGAAACATTACTTTCTACTTAAAAACTTACAAAAAAGTCTTAAATTCTAAATCAAGACTAAACTGCAACAAAAATATTTTATCTATATAATCCTAATCAATAAAAAGTGGTTAGATCATCATTTTTTAAAATCTTTTCCCCTCCTATGATACTTGTTCAACAATTTCCTTCTAGAAATCCTCCACTGGCTTCCAAAAGATGATTTTAATGATACCCAGGCCACCAAGAGTGGGCTCAGGTACAGGAGAGAAAAAAATCTCCCCACCCGCAAAAAATGATGAGGAATTCTTAACATGGGTCAAAAGTCTTTCCTGAGTTTTATTAATACAATAGAGTCAGGCTCCAGGTTTCCTTCTGGTTGGGGGCCTGCCTCTGTCTAGCCCTAAAATATTTGGCATCTCAGGTTTCTTTCTATTTTGGCTTCATTTTCTTTAGTTTTCCTTCCATGGTTTTGGCTGTCCACTTATACAACACTGAAACCCTTAAATTATTACTTCTCTAAAACTTCAGATCCTTAAATCTAATTGCCTACTAGATTTGTTTCAATAAGTCTATTTGTGTGTTATTAGTCATTTGAGGGTTACCGTGTCCAAGACTAAACCTACAACTCTCCTTCCCCGCTAGGAGCTGCTCTCCCGCATCCCCTCCCTCTCCACAGTATGAACATGCGCTCAGCTGTCAGGTCCCCATACCTTTTCCTCTCTCAGCTCCTCCTCCCTTCCTATCATGTCCCATCACATTCTTCCCTGATCTTTTTGTAAACCTTGCTTCCCCTTTTTATTTCTTGTGCTATTTATTGGGACCTTCCCATGTTACCCTTTGCCCAAACTATTCCAACAGATGTCTTAGCAACTTTCCACCCCTCCTCCCTGGTCTATACCCTGCCGCTAGAGTGGTCTTCCTACCATGCAAATCCTAGGCATTTACTGGTCCAGCTAAATCCCCTTTCAGGGCTCCGGCTGCAGTAAGATGGAAGCATCTCACTGAGCGGGTGAGCCCCATGGTCACACCGTCCCGTGCCTGCAGATCATCTGTTGTCAACCTCTCTCTCCACTCTGTGCTCAAGTCACACTCTACGAGTGGACGTTTCCACAGTGCTACGAGTTCTGCTTACAAGCCTTCATGCACACAGAGCCCTTTCTACGCCATGCAGGCCTAACTAGGGTTATAGTGCTTGCACACTCAGCTCTGGTGTTACCTCCTTTCTGAGAGCACACCTGTCATGCACGCTCTGCAGCCCATTCGTGTCTGAGAACACCCGTCACTGGGTCTGACCCTGAGCATGAGCTCAGCTAACATATGGGGATGAGAGAACGAACGAATGGGAAGCTCTACTAGAGCACTTTTCAATGCCTGAGCATCTTACCTCAGAGATATCAAAATGAAAATCTAAGGTCTTCCCAGGCAACTCCTTAGAAACATTATTAAAAATTTTGGTGAAGGATATTTCAGGAGAACCCATATCTCCTCCATAGGTCTTGGGGATATCGTTGGGGACGACAAGACTCGCAGACCGTGACACCACCAGTTTTAATATGTTGAGGGCTTCTTTCCAATAAGGGCTCTGGTTTAAAAAATAATTAAGATGTAAAAGTTACAAATGCATATTGAACAATGAAAAAAATTTAACAGACTGCAGACTATGTAAATATTTCTACAATAAACAACTGGAAAACCGATTCATTTTTGCTTTGAGAGCTTTAGTAGAAGGTCTATCACAAAAAAAAAAAAAAGAAAACACAACTTATTAGTAGTTTTAGGTTTATCAGCATCTAATGATGCTACCATATTGAAACATTTTCCTTTTCTTCCAATAAGTGATGTGTAGTATCATTAGTTGGGAAAGTCTAACATAGTAATCTGGTACTAGCGCTAAACAAAGTGGCAGAAAACATGTGGACTTTCTACGTGAATGAAGTTTATGTCTTTAAGACTAGAACTCGCTGGGCGTGGTGGCGCACACTTGTAATCCCCACGCTTGGGAGGCTGAGACAGGAGGATAGTGCAGGTTCGAAGCCAGCCTCAGCTACTTAGTGAGGCTCTCAGCAACTTAGTGAGACCCTGTTTCCAAATAAAAATATAACATAGGTCTGGGAGTATAGCCTGGAGGTAGAAAGCCTCTGAGTTCCACCCCCAGTACCGCAAAAAAAAAAAAAAAAAAAAAAAAGACTAGAACTCAAATATTTTGTCTTGCAGATGAAAAAAACTAATGTATACTTTCTTTTTTTACATGTAAATATATTAAAACATATTTTGGACCTTGTTTTCTGATGAGCCAGGCCCCGAGTACAATGCTTAAGCAATACCCTCAGGGATTACTCAGCTGGATAGGATGAGTACATTCTACATTGTGGTTATGTTTTATGAGTTATTTTTCTGCCTTTCTCAGTTTTGTATATTACGATCAACATTATTTAAGAATAATTGACATGATAGATGTATATATGAAACTATATACCTCAAAGAATAATTTTTTCTTTTATCATCTGCAGAAAAGAATGCATAAGGAAAAGCTGGCTAAGTATTTGTTTTTAAATTCTGCTCCAGCAAATGCAAATGTAATTGTAGTATAAACACAAACATTCATCTGTGAAGGCTCTTAAGGAGCTTGTTCCTTTGATAAGTTTGATAAGTTGTCTGCGTCTACTGCCCTCCACAACGTCTACTGCCCTCCACAATGTCTACTGCCCTCCTCCATCTACTGCCCTCCTCCACAACGTCTACTGCAGAGACGAGAGGAAGGGCGAAGTTCAGTGTCTGCAGCGTGACTTGGCATCATTTACCTTCACACCAAGTGTGACTTTCTGCTTTCTAGGTATCTGGCACTTTTTATTAGACATAAAAAACAACTAAGAAATACGGACTCTTAAAGTGGTTTTCTGATTCTAGAAATAATACTGTTCCTAGGAATATTTGTTCATAGACTAAGAAAGGAGAGAATTGACCCTCTCCCCCGAATCTAGTCTCAAAGCCAGTCCTATAACCTTTATCATCTTTCTTCATAAAGAAGATATTAGTAATCACATAACTTTGTCATTTCTGGTTATTAAACAGAAAGGTGCAAATGACAATGAGTCCCAATCCTCGTTTCTGGAGGTGGTCACTACTGCTGCTTGCGGACGTACTCTGCTTCCAGAACTTGCTGAAATGTAGACTCATAGATGCAGTTGCTAAAATTAAAAGTAGGGATCATCCCAGTCCTAGCATTCGGAGTCTGCTTTCTGTCACTTACACTGAAAACATTTCCCATGTAGTAAATATTCCTGAAAACATGATTTGTGTTCCCTACTCCGGGATGTTTAGGGTACTTCTGAGTTTGTATGACCATACATTTTGTATGATCATGAGTTTTGTGGTTCTCACCTGTACATATTTGCCAATAATCTTTATGATCTCCAGATTAAACTGCTTGGCTGGGGCGGCAGACAGGTCAATATGACTCAGGAGACTATAGATTATCTGTAGTAATGACTGCTGCATACTTGACAATCCTTTCTCCAACAGCTGAAAGTAATATTAAAAAGTCGACTTTAGTCAGGTTGAACAAAAGCAGCATTTATATTCATGGTGTTGAAAAACATAATAGATTTAACCAATGAGTTTGTGGTTAGACTATCAGAAATCCTGAAACTAATGAAATAATAGGTAATGTTTATTATTATTTATTTCCTTGGCTCAGAAAAGAGGATTGAAAAATTATTTTTCATCTTAACAGCGGTGCTTTATTTACTTAATTAATTTAGCAAATTATCATTTTTTCAGGTTAAGAGAAAAATCACCACATCACCATCACCGGAGAATAGTGAACTACCCACAGATCATCATTCACACTAGCTATTCATGAGTTATGAGATCTTATACAAGTTTCTTAAGCCTGTCTAAGCCTTAATTTATTTTCTTTTTTCCTGTGGATATTGAACCCAGGGGGTTCTACTACTGAGCTATGTCCTCAGCTTTTTTAATTTTTTATTTTGAGACAAGGCCTCACTAAATTGCCCAGTTTGGCCTCCAACTTGTCATCTTCCTGTCTCAGCCTCTGAAGCACTAGAATTATAGGCACATGCCACCAGGCCCAGCTTAAGCTTTGATTTTTTTAAAGTATAAAAGAGTAATACTGTCGGGTGTGGTGGCGCACGCTTGTAATCTCCGCGCTTGGGAGGCTGAGACAGGAGGATCACACGGGTTCGAAGCCAGCCTCAGCTACTTAGTGAGGCTTTCAGCAACTTAGTGAGACCCTGTTTCCAAATAAAATATATTAAAAAAAAAAAAAAGTCTGGGAGTATAGCCTGGAGGTAGAAAGCCTCTGGGTTCCACCCCCAGTACCACCAAAAAAAAAAAAAGAAAAGAAAAAAAGAGCAATACTATACCAACCTCAAAGAGTTTGTAGGGCGGAGTAACTAGTTTTCCTAGTATCAGTGATAATGTAAGAATTATTAATTATGCCAACAAACATTTCAGTGGTTCAAAATTTCCATGTGAAGCTCTCCTTGTGGCTGTTTACTTGGTAATTTACTTTTCTAGGCCTGAAGTTACTTCAGATGTGTTAATGAATAATAAGTTTTTATGCATTTCTAGGATTACTTTTTATAATTCTATTTTATTTCTCAAAATTCTAGGGCTACTTTTTTTTTTATAAATTCTATTCTCAAAATCATATTTTAGATAAGAAATGAATGTTTCATCAAAATAAAAAATTGACCCAGCAGAAATGCCTTTGCATGTTTAGTCAAAAAATTTCAAAGGCAAGAATTAATCTTATAGAAACAAAAATCATAACCGTATTCAAGATCAAGACCACTGAAAATCAATTTTTCCATTTTAAATAAAGAGGAGATTTATTATAATTAAGAGTTTTATGTCATTTAAGGGCAGTGAATAAGGAAATAGATACCAGAAATATAAAACAAAACCCCATATTTAGAAAAAATATCTTTCTACTTAAAAGAAATGATCTATATTTTTCTTTTTAAAAACATGTTATCTCTGGATGTGGTGATGCACACTGTAATCCCAGTACTTGTAAGGCTGAGACAGGAGGATTGCAGGTTTGTAGCCAGCCTCAGCCCTCTGCAACTTAGTGAGACCCAGTTTCAAAAAATAAAGAATAAAAAGTAGGGCTGGGAGTGTAGCTCAGAGGTAGAATGCCCCTGGGTTCAATTTCCAGTACTGCAAAAAAAAAAAAAAAAAAAAAAGGCTTAAGAAAGATGGTATCTACGTGAGACTACAATGCACCAATAAAAGTATTAAAAAAAAAAAAAAAGATGTTATCCAAGCAAGATGTGGTGTTAGCCAAGCACACCTGTCATCCAGTACCTGGGAAGCTAAGACAGGAAGGTTGCAGGTTCCAGGCCAGTCTCAGCAACTTAGTAAGACACTGTTTCAAAATAAAAAAAATAAAATAAGGCTGGGGGGGTCTAGCTCAAGAGCAAAATGTCCCTGGGTACAAACTCTAGTACCAAATAACAACAAAAAATGTTATCTTTATCCTGAAAGACAATTTAAAGATTAATTGACCCTATAGTGCTATTTCTACAAGTAAATACATTTGAAATTTTGCCACAGTACAGTTAAACAAGATATGTATAAATTTACCTCTGCTAGATAAGTCACAAGATTGAAAGTAGTATCTGAGAAGGAGTCATGCAGGTATCTGCACACTACATTGATCCAGTTGGAGCAGTCTCTGGAATAGGTGTGCGTACTGTACAAGCTCATCATATGAGCCAGGTTAACAAGCGTGGGACACTTTTCTTCTGCACAAACCTAGGGAATAAGTAAAATGATTTCCTTCACCCAAAATAAAGATACAAGCTTAAACTTGTTTTTATGCTCATACATTTACTTAATGAAATTATTTAGATGTATAAAGTTTCAATGCGTTTTCTTTCAATGTAGTAAAAACGTGAAAGAGGGAAAAAGAGCAAAAGGCATTCTTAAGAGAATTGAGGATAGAATGGGAAGGGGCTAAATGTCAGACACTTCTAATTGGTACCACAAGCTGGCTTACTGCACTGTGATGTTCTGCACCCCTAGTTGTTAAAAGCCCATCCGCCACGCTGTGGTCCACACGCGGCTTTTAGGTGTTTTGTTACATGTGTGTGCTCAGTGCACAAGGACCTAAACAGGCAGACGCAGCCTGGGGGTTCTCAGGAGGTTCCGAGTGGAGCGTCACAGAGGAAACGTCGCGGTCACCACTACGTCCAACGTCTCTCAGGGGAGCAGCCCATTGCGGGAAGCTTTGCACGTGGGACACAAAGAACTTCAACAGAGGGCTGGGAAAACTGAGTCCTTTGTCCGATACAATACTATGGAATCACAATGAACAAATGTTTGGGGGATCTATTGGTGGCACGACTCTTCTTGGTCTGGTTCTTTGGGTTGTTGGTGAGGATGCTCCTTAGCTTCCTCTGGGAGGGACCTGAACTATCTAGACCTAGAGCAGAGCCCCACTCGTCCAGCCTCACGTCTGCTTTTACTTTTCTTCTATTCATTTTCCTTACTTAGCCTTTCATCTTATTGATGTTTTGTGTATATTTACACAGATGCCTAGAACGTTTAGTAAGGAGCTTGGTGCACTACCTTTTTAATATACATGTATTTGACTTTCACACGAGTATGCCTAACTTTAATAATCGGATTCAAAGGTATTTAATAGATGTGAAAGGGTTCGAGTTTATCATTCAGAAAACAGTGCCGGACAGGCCTGAGATAAAGGCATGCAGGGCTGCAAGGCTATGAACACAGTGCCACAAAAGGTATTGTATAAAATCATTAAAAGCAACTGATTTCATGCATAAAACCAACAACAGAAAGATAAAAGAAAATTTTGGTTGATGTTTCTTATTTGCATTTCAACATATACCAATTTACTATATTTTTCAAAAGTCACTTTTTTATAATGTCACAATAATTTGTTTAAATTCTATTAAAAAAACATTCTTATCAGATAATTTTTTTAAAAATTTTTTAGAGCTGGGGGTATAGCTTGAAGGTAGAATGTCCTTTGATTCAATACCTGGTACCACCCAGACAAACAAACAAACAAACGCAAAAAGAAAAAAATACATACAATTTTTCAAAGAATTATTTTTCTAAACGTATTTCTGAAAATAGAGAAAGTCCTTTGAAATATATGCTGTAATGATTTTATATGCTGGGCAAATATCTTATGATTTTGAAATTTTTGAATCACTAGGACTTTTGCCATAATGAAAGGGAAAAATATTTGTCATTAGTGTTGCCTCTTTTTGAGACTCTGTGCTCTCCATGGGCACAAACAGTAGAATGATTGATATTTGCATAATGAGGAAGCACATAATGGCAGAAAATTACTCTCGGGAGTTCTAAGTGAGGGAATAATTAAGGAATCAATTTAATTCACATCCTGCAGGTTGCTAAAAGCATACAGAGAGGAAACCTTTGTGTGCTGCCCAGCGGGAAGACAGCAGACTTAAAAATAACTTTCAAATCACAGAAGACCATATTTGATTACTTAAAAACAGAAAGATATTTGGAGATTTCCCACACATGCTCTGATGTGGTCAGACACCCATAGCCTGATTCTCAAGGGGCTGCGGCATCTTTTAGGACAGACCAGACCCCTAGGGATCCCAGCACCAAGCAGGCAGCTCTCCAACACACTCAGCCACCACCTGAAATACTCCACTTCCCCTTATTAGGGTCCTTGGACCTTTTATTTTCTTGAAATATCAAATTAGGACAATGTATCTTTCCTCCATAAAATTTTCTAATTCCTTTTATAGGTTGAAAAAAATTCCTTGTTTATAACATTTTGTTACTGATTATATCATTAGAACATGAAAATGAGTGTTATTAATAAATTTTACATTTTGTATCACTTTTAAATTTTCACACAAATACAAAGTTTCTTTTAGGCTGATAATTTCTGAGAGGCAATATTTTATTTCAAATGATGACAGCTTTTATTATTAAATGTTTAATTTGATTAATTAATTAAAAAATTTAAAAAGGGGGCATTTTTTGGCTTGTTTCCTCCCACTATCATTTTTATTTCAGAAACTAAGATATGTTTCATTCCTTTTTAACTATATGCTTTAAAAGTTACTCCATAGGAATCTCTCCATATCTATTTAGAAGTTTAATCAGATGAACTGAAGAACATATTTTATTAAATATTTTCCTGTCATTTATTACTTATTACCTAGCAAAAGCATGAAAAGGTGCATACTTTTGTTCTGATTAATGGACTTTACCACTACTGTGGCACTTAGAGATAAACTTGTTGCAATCAGGGCGATGGAAAGGTGAGTGTTTTATTTGGCTTTCTGTGCACTTATTCTTCCCATTTACTGTGCTACTTGTTAATTGAATCTCAGCTTTAAGAAGATGCTTATATAAAAAGCTTTATTGGAAAATGTTATTTGCTTGCTCCCGTCTACTGGAGACATCTATCCTTTTTCTCAGTACGTTAGCTAGGTTTCCTAAAGTAGGCTGTGTTCACTTAACCCCAGCCTCAGTTTACTCCATTTCCTGTAGCGTGGATACCACTTGTGAATTTATGTAACTGCATCTTGGAACTGTTTATATTTTTAATCTGAAAAGTCTTTTTACCCCAAGACTCAATGAGTGACCCTTGAAAAAAACTTCCCTGAACCCTCGATCTTCCTGTCTCAGCATCCCAAGTATGGTATTATAGATGTGTGTCACCATGCCCAACTCCCTTATTGTTCTTAAGAGAGAAAATGACTAAAAATATAAAAAGCCAAAATCAGCTGGGTTCAGTGGTGTGCACCTATAATCTTGTATATGGGAGGCTGAGACAGGAGGGATACAGGTTCAAGGCCAGCACACAATAACTTAGAGAAACCTTGTCTCAGAGTAAAAAAAAAATAAAAAGCTGGGGGAAGCCAGGCGTGGTGGCACACGCTTGTAATCCCAGCATTCGGGAGGCTGAGACCAGAGGATTGTGGTTTGCGGACAGCTTCAGCTACTTAGTGAGGCACTCTATTACTTAGTGAGACCCTGATTCAAAATAAAGAATAAAAAAATAGGGAAGGGCTATAGCTTGGAGGTAAAGTGCTCCTGGGTTCCATCCAAAGATCTGCAAAAAAACAAAAATCAAAAAACAAAAAACAAAAAACAAACAGAGCTGGGGAGTAGCACAGGGGTAGAGTGCCCCTGGGGTTCAATGCCGTGTGTGTGTGTGTGTGTGTGTGTGTGTGTGTGTGTACGCACATGCGCATCTGTGTTGAGAGACAGACATTTACACACACAGTCAAAATCATAGTCTTCCAAAATATGATTCTTCAAAATCAAATCCTTCTATATTCTTAAAATATCAAGAGCTATAATACTTTAAAACACGAGTCACCAGGTGATTTAGATATAGCCACACTACTATTTTCATGGGCTTAGGATGGGAAGAGCCAAACATGGAGAAAAGAAAGAATGAATGGAGCAGAGAGAAGATGGAGAGAAAGAATGTTAAAAGGAAAAAGAAATACAGGAGAGAGACTGCTCAGAATCAAGATCTCCCATGCCCGCTTCTTCCCCAGGGCCTCTGTGCTCGTAATTTCTCCTGCCTAGACCATTCCATCCCTCGGTGGGGCACAGCCTCAGGTGAGCGTGGCTAGGACTAGCTCTGGCAGCTGTTGGTGGAGCCTCTAGGATGTTCTGCCCTCTCCTGACAGGACGCTTGTCAGGCCCTGGTGATGGCCCACTGCCTCCACTGCACTTGCTAGGGTCAGTCCCCAGGGCAAGTCTTCTGCCTCGGCTGATAATCATGTATTACCAGCACCTACCTCCCTGCGCGGTCAATATTTGATAGTGAATAAGTGAGTGGGTGAGAATCTGACAGAGAGTAAGAGGAGAAAGCAGGGAACCAGAGCAGAAAGAGAGCAGACTCAGAGGAGCCATTACTCAAAGAGTTTATTCACGGTCATTTGAGCAGTGGTCTCATGACTATGCGACTCCTTCACAGGCACAGAGAGAATACACATTTAGGTGTGAACTTCACAGAGGACGCGACAATAGGAATGTAAAGAGATTCCCCTCTTCCGGTACTAGAGGACAATGGCCCTGCCCGGTTATGTTTCAGGGTAACATTTGCTTACCTTTGCTATTCGACTAGCTGTTTCTTTGCAAAACTGAGTTGGGCTGTCAAAATGCTGGATTAAGTGAGGCAATAAGCAAAGGATGTTAAGAGGAAAGCCTATCAAAACAAAACAAAAAAAGCAAACAATAACCAATTTTATTGCACATTATTTGAAAAGTTAAAGGTACTTTTAAAAGTGGTTTCCAGAAACCATTTTCTTTTCATTTACTGGGGCACTCAATTACTAAATTCTTCTTTCTTTTCTTTTTTTTTTTTTGCCTTTATAAAATAGCTTGTGCTACCATATTAAAAACGTTCGCTATTGGTAGAAAAGCAGAAATTAGTAAGATTCCAAAACAAATGGTGAGTGTACATTTCAACTACATTAATAACTCTGTCAACACCGGTGCAATTATGTTAACGTCACCTGACAACTGGGAAGGGTCCACCAACGTGTGTTTGGAGACAGAAATGAGTTTGCTGAGGAGGTGCACGGTCATTTCTTGGGTAGAAACTGAGGTAAAACCCTTAAGGAAGAGCTGCTGAAGGCCTGGGAAGTTATTCCACTTCAATTTGTTTTGTACATTTTCAATCTTCTCTCGACTCTCTGACTTATCCAAAGGCAAATGGATAAGCAGTTTGTTGAGAAGCCTGAGAGCCAGGAGGTATTCATATTCATAATCGGACTCTAATAAAGATGCTGCTATCCAAAAGATGGTGGCCATCAGGTTGGTCGGCTCAGTAGTGGGCTGCACATCATACATCCCTTTCTCTCGCAGAGAGGAAAGGCTCCTAGTCCTTGCTAGGCTGCTGCTGTGGTTTATCCGGCCATCCATTATATCCAGTGTGTTACTCCGCCGCCGGTCACCTCGCCGGTCACCAATTAAACTTAATCTTAAAGAGTTACTTCTCGCATTACTGTTATATCCCAAATAACTGCCATTGATGGGACTTGTGCTTAGATTGAGTTGTCCAGTGCTTTTTCGGTTAGCTGCATACTTGTTTCCCATTATAGGATCATGGTATGAGGTTCTTATAAAAGAGAAAAGAAAAAAGAAAGGAGAGATGAATACACATCTAGCCACTTCTTTGCTAGATTAATTGTACACTTGAAAGCCAAAAGACAATGGCCAGACAAATCATGTTTGAGCATATTAAGTTTCAGCTTTGCCTTTGTATGAAAACAAAATGTAGACGGTATCATTGTTACCGTGGCTCTTTCCTTTTTTTCCTTTTTTTTGGTGGTACTGGGGGTGGAACCCAGAGGCTTTCTACCTCCGGGCTAGACTCCCAGACCTATTTTATATTTTATTTGGAAACAGGGTCTCACTAAGTAGCTGAGGCTGGCTTCGAACCTGTGCAATCCTGTCTCAGTCTCCTAAGTGCAGGGATTCCAAGCGTGTGCCACCATGCCTGGAGGCTTTTTCCTTTAAGGTGGGATGAGGTTTGGCTTGCTGAGAAAGTTCTTAGTAATCACTGAGAATGCTCAGAGCCAGGGCCTAGGTGTGGATTATGCTCAAAGCAAACCTCGTGTCTTATCCTCAAACCTGATGGTCCTGCTGTCCCTATTTCATTCAATAGCACATTATTTTTAAGAAAACTAGCTCAAATATTTATTATTTGTTTTGGTTTTGGGACTTGAACCCAGGGGCATTCTATCTCTGAGTACATCCCAAGTCCTATTTTGAAACAGGGTTTGGCTAAGTTCCTGAGGACCTCACAAAATTACCAAGGCTGTCCTTAAACCTACAATCCTCCTGTCTAAGCCCAAGTACTGGGATTACAGGCATGCACTACCATGACTGGATAAAAAATTTATTTTTGATTTCTCCTGCTTCCTAATATCCAACTACCACTGATTAAAGTAACATTTACTGAATGCCTTCGACATGTATCAGGAGTATGGAAAAGACTAAAAATATTAAATGAAGCCTATGGGGAACAGATATGTAAACGGATATATTTATACCCTGTCAATTAGTATTATTAAAATATAAGAAAACCTGGCCAGGTGTGATGGCACATATTTCTAATCCCAGCATATAGGAGGCTGACACAGGAGGATTGCGGTTCAGGGATAGCCTCAGCTACTTAGTAAGGCCCTTTGCAACTCAATGAGACCGTGTTTCAAAATAAAGAATAAAAATAGGCCTGGGGGTGTAGCCTGGAGGTAGAATGGCCCTGGGTTCCATCCCCAGGACCGCAAAAAATATATACAGATATAAAAAAAAACTAGGCACAGTGGTGAACGCATGTAATCCCAGTATTTGGGAGGCTCAGACAGGAGGATTGCAGGGTTGAAGGCCAGTCTCAGCAACTCAGTGAGACCCTTAGAACCTAGCAAGACCCTGTTTCAAAATAAATAGGGCTGGGGGTGTAGCTCAGACATTAAATGCTCCTAGACTCAGTCCCCAGTACAAATAATAAACAAAATATAAATTAAAATAAAATATACAAAAAAGTACTGTGAGAACCTACAGTGTAAAATGCTTGGCAATGCCCTAAGGGGGTCAGCAATGCTTGGCTAGGAAGTGATATTTGAGACAGAACTTAAAAAGGAGTAGTCAATTTGGGTAAAAAGTAGCAGAAGCGGTTGTGCTGGGGAGGAGCAAGCCATGGAAGGGGTGTGTGGAGGGTGGCCCAGGGAGCAGCGGGGCCTCAGTGTGGCAGGGACGGGGCTAGCCCGTGAGGCCTGACAGTGCGGCAAGGGAAAGGGTCTGTCCTGGAGACTGGAGGGCATGAGTTACAAGATCAGCTCCAGGGCACTCCAGAAGTCCTCACTGCCCGCAGCCCATTTCCCACCGGCAGTCCTTCTGATTTGTGCGTGTGGGGAGTGTAGTCTCACTGCCAATGTCAAAATAATAGAATATAACCCTTGTATCTAGCTATGGAAATTCTATTTTCAATAGGTTGCCTGATTTCAAGTCTTACTGAGAAAGGGCAGAAAGAAGATCATAATGCTTCATGGTTTCAGCCAAAGTATCGATTGCAGATTCCAAGGTGAGAAGAAGCTCAATCACAAATCCCTGGAGGGGGAAAAGGGCATATTTTAATTAAAGTCTACAGTAATATTACCAAATAATTAAACTCTTAGACAATATGATCTTACTGACTGGTGAGAACTACAATTTACCCAAAATGGCTCAGGACAGAGGTCTAGGGGCTCTTTCCATATATAAATTGAATCCATTGGCAAATCTTGAAAAAAAAAATTACTTAAAATAGGCCCTAAATCCGACTGCCTCTCTCCCCCTCCAAAGCCGCCCTTAATCTAATATGCCACCATTTCAGCCTGTACTTGCAATAGCTTCCTAAGGGGGTCCCTCCTGCTTCCTGTCACCCTCCCCAAGGGCTCCACCCACATGCTCCACTGCATTTCTCTAAAGGAAATTATATCCAGCATCTTCCTTCTCCAAAGACCTTTGAGTGTTTTCCATCTATTCAGAATGGAGCCAAACCTCTCTCGCCAGTCTCTGACCTCATCATCCCCTTGGTTTTCATAATGTCCATCAAAAGAAGCCTACTGTGGTTTGAGACCAGCCTCAGCAACTAAGCGAGACTTTGAGCAAGCTATTGAGACCCTGTTCAAATAACAAAACAAAAAAAAGCCAGGTGCGGTGGCGCACACCTGTAATCCCAGTATTTGGGAGGCTGAGACAGGAGGACCATGGTTCACAGACAGCCTCAGCTACTACTTAGTGTGGCCCTTTGCAACTCAGTGAGACTGTTTCAAAATATAAAAAATAGGGCAGGGGGTGTAGCTCAGAGGTAGAACACCCCTGGGTTCCATCCCCAATACTGGAAAATACATACGTACATACATATATACATACATCAAAAGAATTAAAAAGGACTGGGGATGTAGCTTGGAGGTAGAATGCCCTGGTACTACAACAAAAAGCAAAAAATGAAAAAATCCTAAAAAGCAGGGCCCTGGTACTCATACCTCCTGTTTTCCTCCGCCTGAAATGCTTACCCCCAGGTCACCACAGGACCAGGACCTCTTTCATTTTGTTATGTTAATCACAGAATTAATCACTAAGTAAATACTAAGTAAAACTGTATTGTGCTATTGGTAGATTAAAGGCTTGTTTTCCAAATACAATATGAGCTCCAGAATTCCAGGAACTTTGTTTTGTTTACTACTATATCCCAATGGCTAGAACAGAGATATTAAAATCAGTAGTCAAGCCAGGTGTGGTGGTGCACGCCTGTAATACCAGTATCCTGGGAGGCCAAGACAGGAGGATTATAGGTTGGAGGCTACCCTCAGCAACTTGATGAGGTCCTTAGCAACTTTGTGAGATTCTTTCAAAAATAAAAAACAAAATAGGGCTGGTGGGAAAATGTTCAGAGGTAACTCAGAGATAAAATGTCTCGGAGTTCAATCCCTAGGATGACGACGATGACGACGACTACTACTACTAACTATTACTACAAAAATAAAAAGAAGGAAAAAAATCAGCAGTCTGTAAAACTTAAGTTCTCTAGTAAAATATATCACTTAAATATTTTTCATATTACTACTATTATTATTATTATTATTGTTGTTGTTGTTGTTGTTTTTTGCAGTACTGGGGATGGAACCCAGGGGCAATTACCTCCGAGTGACACTCCCAGCCCTATTTTTTTTTTTTTATTCTTTATTTTGAAACAGGGTCTAAGTTGAAAAGAGCCTCACTAAGTACCTGAGGCTGTCTTCAATTTGCGATTCTCCCATCTCAGCTGCCCAAATTCTGGAATTACAAGTGTGAACCACCACTCCTGGCTTTATTTTTTTAATTACAATTTTTTTTGTGTGTGGTTCTGGGGATTGAACCTAGAGGCATTCTACCTTTGAGTTACACTCCTGGCCAATTTTATTTTTTTATTGGAAACAGGGTCTCGCTAGATTAATGAGAATATCACTACTTGCTGAGACTGTCCTCAAATCTGTGATCCTCCTGTCTCAGACTCTCAAGTACTAGGATTACAAGCATGCACCACCATACCTGCTTAGTTAATTATTTTTAAAAATAAAATTTGACGTTCTACTTTACATTTAAGTTTAAATTCTTATCCCTTCTATCTTGTGTTCATCCCGGGATAATAGTCAGGACTATGGGATGTAAAACTTATTATTATTATTATTATTATTATTATTATTATTATTATTTTGTGGCACTGGGGATTGAACCCACAGGCATTCTACCTCTGAGCTACACACCTGGCTTGATTTTTTATTTTCTTATTAGAAAAAGAGTTTCACTAAGTTGTGGAGGAACTCGCTAAGTAGCTGAGGCTGGCTTTGAACCTTGAGATCCTCCTGTCTCAGCCTCCCAAGTACTGGGATTACAAGCATATACCACCACACCCAGATAAAACTTTCTCTCTAATAGGCACTAGACGGACTATGTGAGCTAAATAGTACGTTAACAAAAATTAACTACAAAATACTGCTTCTGAACTCACCTGCTCGTTGACATGATCTTAATAATTCTGTATGGCCACCATCGACCACCAGCCCCAGTGAATACCTGCTAATCACCAAAGAAACGGAATGAAAATACCTGTGCATCTTCTCCCGGATCCCCTACAGTTTCTACGAGCCTGGAGAGAACATCAGAAAGCGTAGCTGCAGACAGTGGCTGCTTTAGGGCCCTGAAAATCTGAAAGGATCTTCCAGCATAGTGTCGAGAAGAACAAGAAAGTGCGGTCTGCAAAGCCACTTCACTAAGGTGACGTTCCAAATGAATTCCTTCTGTGAAAGCAAAGGACGCGGGTAGGTCCTCTTGTTTTATAGAATACAGGGAGTTACAACCAGAGGCTGACCACATTAAAACCAGCACCGTGCACACCAACCAGCCAAGTAGACACTTAAAACGATAGAGTCAGCACGTCTTCTTTGACTAAACTTCATCTGCATTCAGATGGTTTTTCAGTCTGATCTCTAGGGGAGCAATTCTGGGATCAGAGTTTCTCAAGTTTAGCACTCCTGATGTTTTGGGTCAGGTCATTCATTGTTGGAAGGGCTGCCCTGGGCATTGTATCATGTTTAGCAACGTATCTACCCACCAGACACCAGCAGCAAACTCTTGGCCCCACCATAGCTCTGGGACAAAAATGTCTGCAGGTATCACTAAGTGTCCCAAGAAGCAAACCACCCCTGGTGGACAACCACTATTATAGACACATACATTTGCACTATAATTGTCAGAAGGTATTAAGTTTTAGATTGTAGAAGCCTTATGATCTCCTTATGATTTTAAGGAATCTTGTGATTCCTTAAAAGGAATATTTAAATTAACCACCTCTCCTTAAATATAATTTTTCATAATTTAACATTGTATCATCATTTTATGATGCTATAGTACAAAAAACTAAGTCCCAAATTTCATAGATAGAATCCTTATTTTTAAGTAGCAACTTAATTTTTCTTCCACCAAAACAGATCTGCTATTATTAACAAGTTTCAAAAAAGTTTTTCTAAAATATTTTAATTTAGATACTATCAAGCACTAATTCATAGCCAAGCATTACCAAAGCTAAGCATCATATTACAATATTTCATTAAAATAAATTTTCTAAAATATTTATTAAGAGATACCTGAGCTTGACTGCTTAAAAACAGAAACCACATGTCTTAAAAACGTAGTTAACTGTTCAGCACTCTTTATGCTCGGATTCTTGGCAGAAACATCCTCATGGTTCCAAAGGGGCCCTCTTTTTCTGAAAAAAGAGAACAGATGTAATTCCCTTGTTTTTAGCACATATTTAACAGTTTCACTCATCCTTGCCTAAGATGCAGTGATAAAGAGGAATAGCTGATGAGTTCAGCGGCAGGTCACTGTTCCTAGCATTTATGTACGTGGACGTGTAATGGTCTGACACGGTAAGCAGAAAAAGCCCTAATTTCAATATTTACTATTGCTAAAATCAATGAAAATATGATTGTAGCATCAAAATATGACAATTCTTGCCTAGTAAGAAGACCACTGGTTACTTTCTATGTGCAAAATTTCAAATATAATTTGTGAGGCCCAGACTATATCTAGATTATAATGTAAAGAAAAAAACTCACCAGCTAAATGCACTGAAAATAATTGATGAGGTAAAACTGTAAAAGAAAACTTAGGGTAAAATACTGTCCTAATGCTTCTTCTTTTCAAATGTCTTTGCATTCTCGACTGTCCCTCAATTTACCTCCTCTTCACCACAGGCTCAACGAGCCTTTAAAACCTTTTATCTGGGCTCGCTGTTCCCAGCCCCTTCCACCTCGAACACATCCTGATCACTGCTATGGGACTGATTTTCTCCACATATTTATTAATTTTTCCTCTCATCCTCCTCATTTAGTTCAGTGTGTGTGTGTGTGTGTGTGTGTGTGTGTGTGTGTGTGTGTGTGTCCGTCCACATGCGCACACGGTCATGAGTACTTGGGAATCAAGCCCAGGGCTTTGTGCATACTAGCTAGGTGCTCTACCACTGAACTATGTCCTCCGCCCTAGCTCAGTAATTTTAAGTAATCTATACCATTGGCCTGGGTTTCATGACTATCTAGTTATCTAGTTGGAATTCCTAAACTTTCCTTTGTCAGCATTATAATCAGAATAGAGCGCTCACCATTTCCCAACACACTGTGTTGCTCATGGCCCTGTGATCTGGCGCTCACTGGGGCACATCGTACCCTTTCTCCTTATCTATCCTTTTTCTTGAATTAAGAGTGTCTTGCACAGAGTAGACCACACATAATTATTTGACAGCTGACTGATAATATTATATATTCAGATAACACTGTATTCTCTTTGGGCAATTAGACACTAGACATGATTCAGTGATCTTGGGTATTATTGCATGAATGCAAAAAACAAAAACAAAAAACAAAGTCTTTGCTTGCATCATATTTTTCAAAATGCTGCATAATGTAAGCCTGTGTATTTCAAAACAAGGGCATTTCAGAAAACACAAATCCACCTTCCGATGGCCGATCAATGAAAGGGCTTAACATAAAGCCCAGTCGGGCTGAGAGCTGCCAGCGTACCTTGAGGTAATGAATTCCATGAGGGTTTTGACTTTCCCATCCTGCTCCACCGAGATGTCCACCTCGTTGAGGAGCGTGGTGTGCAGGTGTGAAATGGCAGCGCTGTTGTTTCCTAAGCTGATACTAGAAGAGGTAGAACTTGAGCTGAGCCCTGAGTCAGTCATAGGGGAGGGCTGGTAATCAGGTATAAAATCATTAATGCCTGCTGAAAGAGAGAGCGTGTCATGAGTCCAGCTATTCCCCGCTGCTTCTAGACGACCTAGGGGAGATCTGTCAATCTAGCTGATGTCAATCAATGCTCCCAACCACACCTGGAAGCACTGAGCCCCAATAGGGCCAGTTTGGTAACTGGTAACACTTTTCACAACTTGTTACTGAAATTTAGCCATCTGGAGTCACTGTGTGGTCCTCTGCTGCCCTCTGCTGATGAACACTGAAACTTTCTAATATTTCTTATGAAATTAATTCTATATTTCTGCCTCAATTTTTCTTAAAAATCTATTTTAAGGTATACTTGCAATATTCATAGTAAATCAGTCATTAAACAAATATCAGTAGAAATTATTAATGCCCCTCTTCATAAAAAGGCAAAAAGAGATGTAAAACCAAAAAACAATGAGATTTTAAAATTTTATTTTATTTTTTATTTTTGGTGGTACTGGGGTTAGAAACCAGGGGCTTTCTACCTCTGGGCTATACTCCCAGACCTACTTTATATTTTTATTTGGAAACAGGGTCTCACTAAGTTGCTGAGAGCCTCACTAAGTAGCTGAGGCTGGCTTCGAACCTGTGTGATCCTCCTGTCTCAGCCTCCCAAGTGCAGGGATTACAAGCCTGCGCTACCACACCTGGCAAACGATGAGATTTTGAATAAAGGTGCTTTGATGTAAAAAAGCAGTATACCTAAGCCAGGTGTGGTCGCGCATGCTTATAATTCCCGCATTTAGGAGGTGGAGACAGGAGGATCGCGCAGGTTGGAAGCCAGCCTTGCTGGCTTAAGAGACCCTGTTTCCAAATATAAAAAATAGGTAACTGGGAGTGGAGCCCAGAGGTAGAAGGGTTTCCAGGAACCTTAGTACCACCACCACCACCCAGGGAAAAAAAAGCAGTATACCTTACTCCATTTTTCTCTTAACTATAGTTTTAAAAAGCTGTTAAAATTCCCAATAATTGTTTTCTTACCAACTATATGGTTTTAAGAAAATAGCATTAAGTTCTTAACTGAGTAACTTTAAACTTTATTATCCTTATATCTGACATCTGATTAGGAAAAAATATAGATAATTTTATTTGTCTGTGTGTGTGTGTGTGTGTGTGTGTGTGTGTGTGTGTGTTGCTGGGGATGGAACCCAGGGGCTTTCTACCTCTGGGATATACTCCCAGATCTACTTTATATTTTATTTGGAAACAGAGCCTCACTATGCTGCTGAGAGCCTCACCAAGTAGCTAAGGCTGGTTTTGAATCTGTGGGATCCTTCTGTCCCAGCCTCCCAAGTGCTGGGATTATTATTATTATTATTATTATTATTATTATTGTTATTATTATTATTTTGGTGGTACTGGGGGTGGAACCCAGAGGCTTTCTACCTCTGGGCTATACTCCCAGACCTTTTTTATATTTTATTTGGAAACAGGGTCTCACTAAGTTGCTGAAAGCCTCACTCAGTAGCTGAGGCTGGCCACCATGCCCAGCTAAAGGGAATAATTTCTGAGCTGATAATGTAGCTCAGTGACAGAGCGCTTACCCAGCATGCATGAGGCTCTGGCCTTTAGCATCAATTTCTAGCACCAAACACACACAAAAGAAAAGAGTTCTTTTCTTTTTTCAGCTTGATGGTACTAATGAGTAAAATAAATAATATGTTGGAACGATTAGGAAGGAAGAAATAAGTAAAACAAAAGGATTGAAAATAAAAAAACTTTTTGAATCTCACTTTTTCAAAATGTGTAACATTTCAAATGCAACAAAAATCAAGTGAATAAAAAAATTTAAACATCCAACTTTGTCCATTTCTCAGATACTGGGGTTCCTGGAAGCCCTTCTACCCCCGGCTACACTCTCAGACCTATTTTATATTTTTATTTGGAAACAGGGTCTCCTAAGCCAGCGCACGCGGCTGGCTTCGAACCTGTGTGATCCTCCTGTCTCCGCCTCCCAAGTGTGGGGATTACAAGCGTGTCCCACCACACCCGGCTATAAAGGGATTCTAATATAACTTCATCATCTTTTAAATAACTAGTAAATCAATTAGGCACTCTATCTTAAACTTACATAAACTTAAAAGTTACGTGATGGAGATCTGGAAAAGCAATACAGACTCAAATATTCTATGTTTAATTAATTAACAAATTAATAACGAAAGTAAAAAGCATTTAAAATAATACAATTACATTTTAAAAACTGACTCTAGTTTTTCAACTATCATTGACTTTATAGCTGGGTGTGGTAGAACATGCCTGTAATCCCAGTACATGGGAGGCTGAGGCAGGAGGATCGCAGATCAGTGGTCAGCCTCAGCTACTTGAGATACTATCTGATGGAAAGGATTAAGAACCTCGTACCCTCCCTGAAGGAAACACATTACTGAAGCATGTTTCTGCTTTAGAACTGTAGTTTAAAGTAAATACCTGTGAAAGTATAATCTAAGTGTGCAACTTGTTTGACTGTAAGCACCCTGGGCTCATTAAACTCCTTGTTCCTGAGAAGGACAGAAGCCACAGTTCGGATGTCACTGTTGGGTCCCATCACGATTAGTAAGTGCAGAAGCAGGCGTTTACAATGTTCATACACCTCAGGGTGGCAGTGGTCAAACCCTAAAAAGGACAGGAGAAAACATCCATTAGAACCAAGGAGTAGGGCCAGGCGTGGTGGCGCGCGCTTGTAATCCCCGCACTTGGGAGGCGGAGACAGGAGGATCGCGCTGGTTCGGAGCCAGCCTTGCTGGCTTAAGAGCCTGTTTCCAAATAAAAAATATAAAATAGGTCTGGGAGTGTAGCCCGGAGGTAGAAGGGCTTCCAGGAACCCCAGTACCGCCAAAACAAACAAACAAACAAACAAACAAACAAACAAACAAGTAGTATTCTTGCATTCTTGCTAGCCACTTCTATTTTTAAGGAAATGCAGAAATTCCAGTTATCCCCGGGGGGTGGGCTGGTTCCATGACCTGACTTGGATGCCAAAATCTGCAGATGCTCAAGTCCCTGATACAAAATAGTAATAGTGATAGCTGGGTGTGGTAGAACATGCCTGTAATCCTAGTACATGGGAGGCTGAGGCAGGAGGATCGCAGGTCAGTGGTCAGCCTCAGCTACTTGAGATACTATCTGATGGAAAGGATTAAGAACCTTGTACCCTCCCTGAAGGAAACACATGCACACCTCACAGGAGAAATTCTGTAGCTATATCAAGTGTATAGAAGCCCTCTGCAACTTACTGAGACCCTGTTTCAAAAAAATGAGTAAAACAGCTGGGCATGGGTGGCGCACACTTGTAATCCACATGCTTGGGAGGCGGAGACAGGAGGATTGCTCAGGTTTGAAGGCAGCCTTGCTGGCTTAAGAGGGGGAATATATATATATATATATTATATATAATATTATATATATTAAAATATATATATATATATATATATATATATTAGGTCTGGGAGTGTAGCCCGGAGATAGAAGGGTTTCCAGGTACCTCAGTACCACCAAAAAAATAAAAATAAAAAATAATAATAGAGCTGGGGGTTTAGCTCGGTGGTAGAATGCCCCAGGTTCAATCTCTAGTAACCCCCCTCAAAAAGGTAATAATGTCAACTCCACACATCCTTATGTTCAGTTCACAGATTTTTCCTCCTAGAATATTTTCAAACAATGGTTGGTTGAATTGACGGATTTAGAAATCATGACTACCAAATGCCTACTGTATACAAATGATGTTCACAGAATGTAATATAATAACTAGTTTGTTATTTTTTTTTTTCCCCAGTACTGGGGATGGAACCCAGGGGCAGTCTACATCCAAGCTACACCTCCAGCCTGATTTTTTATTTTTATTTTGAAACAAGGCCTCATCGAGTTGCAAATGGCCTCACTAAGTAGCAGCTGAGGCTGTGAACTGTGATCCCCTGTCTCAGCCTCCCAAATGCTAGGGTTATATGTGTGTGGCACCATGCCCTGCTATGTAGTTTTTTTTTTTTTTTTTAATTGGCTTACAGTTCTTTCATACTTTTAATAGTCTATTGTCCTAGGCACTAGGAGGAATCAAATACGCTTTATTTTATTGGTGCTGGGGCAGGGGCAGTCTATCACCAAGGTATACCTCTAGCCCCATTTTACTATTTTTATTTTGAAACAGGATCCTGCTAAATTTCTGAGGCTGGCACCCAACCTAGGTCCTTCCTGTCCAAGCCTCCCAAGTACTGGGATTACAGGCATGTGCCATCATCCCCAGACAAGTTTTAAATGTCTCTTGTCTAACATTTAGTGACTGTTTAGAAAATTACTTTTAAATCACACCAGATTTACATTTTTAAAAAGACATGGGATTTATTTTGGTTCCTAGTGCATAAAAGAGAGTAAATTTGTGATTACCAATGGAATGAAGTCATACACATAGAATAACTGTTTGCACCAGGAAAATGTATACAAAGATGGCTATCTTGATTGCTTCAGGAAGCCAGTCCTTTAGGCCTGGAGGGCTCTGAAGATGTGCGAGAGCTCACGTGTCTGTTGCAGAGGGCACGTGGAGGGGCAGGTGGAGTCATCAGGCTGCCAACAGTCTAATGCTTTGGGAACCATTTAGAATCTATTTCCATATTTCATTTGCTTTGATCCTAGAGGTAAATTAATTTTACTCTTGCTATGGCTACAGAATTTCTCGTGGGAGGGTGTATATGTGTCAGGGTGGGTACAGGATTCCTGTCCTTTCCGTTGGAGAGGAGTGAGACGAGGGACAATGTGGGCTAGGGTAAGCTCCATGGCGGGACACCTGCTTCGTGTGCCTGAGGCCCTGGGTTCAATAAAAAAAAAAAAAGGACAGTAGTCCCGTTTAGACAACTCCAACTAGATCAGGAGAATCAGAGTGAAAAGTGTCAAGGAAATAACATGTAAAAAGATAAGAAACAGAAACATCTAAGAACTTCTTAAAAAAAAAAAAAACAACTGCCTTCATTCATGTTGCCATGAAGACGTAAGAGGAAGGAGTTAGCTATGAGTCCATTACCTATAAAAATTGCATGAAGAAGAAGATGGAGGTAGCTTCCCCATTCCACCTTCACACTGTGGTCGATGATCAGGTCCGTCAGAAGGATCACTGCAATGTTACACCTGTGGCAAGTCAGAGCATCGTTACCCACTTACTAGGCCTGAGGAAACCTAGAGAAAAACTTGTACTGATGACTCAGACTTCAACATGGAAAGACATAACTTCTAAAGGAAAAAAAGGGGGGAAAAATCACAAATGCAGCTAACAGAACTATTAAGTTAAAATCATAGCTTTAGAACAAAACATTAGGGCTCGGGCTCCCTGAAGCCAAGGGCCAGGTTTTCCATGTCTTTCAACCTTCGGACCTAGCACAGTGCTTGCCACAGAGCAGGTGTTCAGTACATGTTTGGTGCATTAATCCTGAAAGATTATATCAGTTATTTCACTGTGATTTTACTCAGTGGAATTTGGTTTCATTCAATTGAAAGTAACAGTGCCGACTACAAGAAAGTCATGTTTTTCAGATATAGTAACTGGGTCCCAGAAAGGTCAAGTAACTATGCCAGACACCCAGAAAAGCAGTAGCGGAACTCGACTCGATGCTACTCATTTTGTGAAGAGAATACTGAGACTTTGAGGTTATCTTAAAATCAAAACAGGTTGAGCTCATTTGTTGTAGCATCTCAATAAAGAAGACTGCTTCTATTGTGTTGTCAGATAGCGTACAGAAAGCTGAAAGTGCTCAGCAACGTGGCTGATAGAAAATAGGAAGGATGCTCTGGTCCACCTGTGAAGAGGTAATCCAGGTGATGACGTTTCAGGCACGTAATCCACCAGTGGTGACCAGCAGCCTCCAGCTGGTGGGAAGGGCAGTGGCTCTCCTTGGTTATGCTCCATCACTTTCAGGCGCCAATTAGAATAAAGTGGCATTGAATCACCTATCAAGATAAAATGATCTCATTTTCTACACCATCTAATTTCTGCAAATATGAGCAAACTCTAGTAAGACACCAACTACTTATAACATCAGAAAGTGATAAAAAATAACTCCCACCTATTTCAACACGTTTGCTAGGAAGACCTACATATTACCAGATTAAGCAAATCTGAGATAGAGGGAGAAGGAGAAAGGTCAATTCAGGTTTCATCCTTTCTATTAAAGAAAAAACCACATGGGTACTTCCTTCTGATTCCCTAATTGGTGGTGATGCCAGGAGACCACATTTTAGGTGAAACTACCTCGTAATAGGGCCTCTGGGAAGTTATGCAGTTCTCAATTTCCTGACACAGGGCCAACACAAACCCATCTTTTGAGGAAACCTGCTCAAATACAGTGGGGCTGCAGGGTGCAATACAAATTGACCCCAGGAAATGTGAATTCTGTGTGACGTGGATAAGTCACTTAACCTTCTGGACCTCAGTTCCATCGTGCATAAAGTGAGGAGATTGGATCAGATCATCTCCAGCGTCCCTTCCTAGTCTCAAAGCTTGCACTCTTCTAAAGTCATGAGACGCTTTGCAAGTTGAAAGGGAGAAGTTTGGTAGTAAAATGCAAATCTACACAGGAAGAGCAAACCTGCTAAAAACACCAAGCTGTGCCCAGTTCTAGGCTGCCGCCTGAGAGCCAACTCCATGTTTCTTTTGAGTTATTTATGCGGAAACTGTCTTTTGTTTTGTAATTTCTCCTACTTAATGTTACTTATTGAAATTATTCCCTAAAACCAAGACATTTCAGAGTATGTTGGAACACCACTAGTGGCAGTTAAATAGTCTTCTTAAAAATTTATTAGAAAACATATTTACTAACATTAATCTATTTAACAATGGACCTCATTGTTATAGCTATATAGAAAATATTTGGAGTTTATTACTTTTTTCTTCTTCATAAGATCCTCCCGAGCTGCTACTGTATCGAGATTCTAGTCTGTGATGTTGTCGAGTTAAATGACTGCTTAGTCCACTGTAGATGTCCAGGTGCACGTAGCTACGGAAATGATCACGGTAGTCAATCACAGCTCATGGTGAAGTGGTGTTTATACTGTTTTACTTTCCACGTTTAAAAAAGCACTCATGACACAAAACAGCACCAAGATTTCACAAAGGTATACATTAATTGCCACCTTATAATTCAAAAGCTTGAGCTTTTAAACATTCCTCTTTAATGCATAGTCTGGTGAAACCTATTTTATATAAAATACGAAAGTAAATATTCGTTTAGAAAAGTGACAAACACTGTAAGCATTTCCCACGCTGGGCACAGTGGTGCCTATCTGTAATCCCAGTACTTGGCTGGGACAGGAGGACTGCAGGTTTGAGGACAGCCTCAGCAACTTAAAAAATAAAAATGGCTGGGGGTATAGCTCAGAGGTAGAATGTCCCTGGATTCAATCCCCAAGCACCAAAAACAAAACAAAACAAAACAAAACACCACACACACACACAACAACAACAGCAAAAGGAAGCTGTCCTCCACTTCTTCATCCATTTGAGTGTGTCATGTCAGCATCTTTAATGTAGAGACATCTACAATATGGAAAGATATTTCACTAGAATTTTGTTTTTGTTTTTGTACTGGGAATTGAACCCAGGGGCATTCTACCTCTGAGCTATACCCCCAGCCTATTTTATTTTTTTATTTTGAAATAGGGTCTAAGTTGTGGAGGGCCTAAGTAGCTGAGGCTGACTGCTAACCTGCAATCCTCCTATCTCAGCCTCCCAAGTACTGCGATTATAAGCATGCCAACATGCCTGGCCTTCTTCCCTGGAATTTTAACACAACAGAAAACACATTCCAATGCAGAGATGCGCAGTTCTGATGACAGCCAGGAAGACTCACAAAGAACAGAGAGGTACTTACCTGTCTTCAAGGTTCTCCTTTATGGGCTTATTATCAGGGTTGCCATCTGTGGGAGCTACCATTGTATTGCTACTGGAAGTAGTTCCTGTAATCAGAAATAGAAAAGGTACGTGTTGATTGAAAACAACCAAAGAGGGCAAAAGATTTCAGTGGAAACTCCACTGAAATGAAAGCAGAGTGATTTCTCAAAAGTAACGGTACTCAGTTGGGTGTGGTGGCACCTCCCTCTAATCCCTGTACTTGGGAGGCTGAGGCAAAAGGATCAAAAGTTTGAAGCCAGCATTGGCAACTTAGTGAAACCATGTCTCAAAGTAAAAATAAAAAAGAAAGAATGCACTGATAGTGACTGCAAGGGAAAGGAGAAAACAGCAACAGGCTTTGGGCAGTTGAAAACAAATGGACAAGAAGTAATTCTTAGGAAGGCAGGTGGTGGGAGAGGCCAAGCAGCTTCTGTATTGAATCTCCAAAAGGCTCAGTAATGAGGGGCATCACTTATCTGGAAGGGGTCGTGGTTCCCTGAAATGCTAGAAATAGGACAATGGTTGAATATCCATTTTAGAAGTAGTTGGTTCCAAGCTGGCCTGTGTGGCATGGCTCTGCAATTTCAGTACTTGGGAGGCTGAGGCAGGAGGACTGCAGGTTCATTGTCAGCCTTAGTAACTTGGCAAAGCCCTCTGCAAATCAGCGAGCTCCTGCTTCAGAATTAAAACAAAGGGAAAAAAAAAAAAAGGCTGGGGGTGTAGCTCAGAGGTAGAATGCTCTCTGGGTTTCACTTCCAGGACCAAAATAAAAAAAGAGGGGGGTGAGAGTAATTGGTTCCCCTGAATCCACCTCCTTGCCTCTTATAGCTAAGTAGCTGGTTGTGCCCACTTCCAGAAGAGGCCTTTTCTGATGAAAATAAATCAGAAGATTCCTGGACTAGGGCACACCATGTATACCTGAAAAAGGAAGCACCTTATTGAAAACAGGGGACGAAAAAGCACATGCTAAAATTTAAGACTGATCTCCTGTCCTGCACCTTCTTGGTCTTCCAGAGGCTTGAAGTCTGTGCATGTGTGTGAATCAATACATATGAGCCAGATGCCCATCTACTGAAAGCAGGAGAGTTTTCTCTGGGAAACCTGATTATGAAAGACCCAAGAGAAAAGGCCTGCAGCTGTCCATATCATTGACATCATGATTTAACAAAAGACAGACAACTCGTTCCACAAATACCACAGAACTTGTCAGCTCAACATTTGCTCCTTAGGAAAAGACAGATCTAGAGCTTGTAGGGCTTTAGGAAAGCTCTTAGAAGACAAAATAATAGCAATGTAAAGAAAACAGGAACTTCTGCTGGGAGAAGAAAATTTTATAACTTTATCAGATATAGAAAAAGTCCAATCATGAAACATGAAAAAGATACTATTTAAAAAACCCTAATTTTGCCGGGCGTGGTGGCACACGCTTGTAACCCCTGCGCTTGGGAGGCTGAGACAGGAGGATCGCACAGGTTTGAAGCCAGCCTCGGCTACTTAGTGAGACCCTGTTTCCAAATAAAATATAAAATAGGTTTGGGAGTGTAGCCCGGAGGTAGAAAGCCTCTGGGTTCCACCCCCAGTACCACCAAAAAAAAAAAAAAAAAAAAACAAAACCCCACAACCCTAATTAAAAAAAAACTCTTTTGAATTAAAATTATACTAACAAATGTGAATAATTCAATAAAAGTGTTATCAGAAATGATAAAGAAAGTAAACGAAAAGACTGATAAAAATAACAAAAGTCAATTATGAAGATATATTTAAATATTTCTAATTAAATGTTATTGACATGCTGAGAGCATTCAACATAAACTCAGTGATAAAGAGCTTCACAGAAATTTCATCCGCAATAGCCTAGTACTATGCTGATTTTCATCAGAAGTTACTTTCTCAGTGGCATAATTTCTCCAGTTCTCAAAATATTATAATTTGATAACTATCTGAGGTGGTAAATGTGTTAATTAGATTTAATCATTCCACATTGTATTCATAAATCATAACATCATTCTGCATTCCCTAAATATATATAACTATAATCTATCAATTTATAACAACAAAAAACCCCAGGATATACACTCACTTGATTGGATGCAATGTATAATATATACCCAAATAATTATACCGTAGAATTACATAAATAGTTTCAGCAAGTAAGCATGTTACAGATTTAACATTGCTAGTTATCTTTATTAAAAATAATTGTATTGGGATATATAAATATATATTACAGTTCTGAGTAAGTATGTAAACAGTTTCCCAATGTAATATTAAGGCTCTCTACATTGTCAAGTTTCTTTACTTATATGAGGAGTTGCCAAATCTTGCCAAATTAATTACTTCATATGATTAGTATTTGCTTTTGTTTCTCAGGCATGATACTTAAAGACACCGATGGTTGCTAAAATAAACAATTGTGTGAAGCATCTCTCTCTTCTCTTTTTGTGGTACTGGGATTGAACCCGGAAGCATTCTACCTCCAGACTACACCCCAGCCCTATTTTTAAAAAATTATTATTTGGAAACAGGGTCTTCCTAGGTTGCTCAGAGCCTCACTAAGTTGCTGAGGCTGGTTTCACACCTGCAATCCTCCCGTCTCAGCCTCCCCAAATACTGGGCTTTCAGGTGTGCGCCACCACCTCCGGCTGTGAAGCCTCTTTCAACACAGAGCAGCTGGCTCTCGGCGTGTCTCACCTGAGGTGACAGAAGGGATCTTGTAGCTGGAAGTGATGCGGTAGTAAGGGGGGTTATCCATGTGAGTGACCCCCGAACTGACGGGCTCGGTCAGCTGGAGCTCACTCACCAGCTCTTCCAGCAACTGCATCGTTTTGTCTCTACCTAAGTAAACGATAACCTTCTTCACCTGTCACAAAAGAAATCGTTCAGAAAACACAAGATTTTAATCTTAGAGATCTGTTTTGAGACAAATTTTATCAAAGTCAGCTTCGAGTCTACGCGGAGGATACACACACACAACCAAAATGTGTAGGTGTTGATCCGCAACAAGACCCTGGCCAGCGTCAGCAGAGCTGTCCCGCTAGGTCTCAGCAGCAGGTCTAACTGGGATGAGACAAATATGCTATCTGTAGTTCCCGCAACTTTATGCATTTTTATTATTTGTGTGCTCTTTTCTAAACAAAAAACAAATGTATTTTGCTTTTTTAAAAAAAATTTTGGAAACAAGGCCTTGCTAAATTGCTGAGACCAGCCTCAACCCTGTGATCCTCTTGTCTCAGCCTCCCCCATGTGCTGGGATTACAGGGGTGCACCACCAGGCCTGGCTGCCTTAGCAATTTTAGGTGGGATGAGCAGCACAGATCTCGGGGAGAAGTGGCTCCCTAGGGAAGACCTGAAGGTGAGCGTGGCGCAGTGTGGCTGAGGAGGAGTAAGAGGGCTGGTGCCCAGGCCGAGGTGGGGATTCCTGGTGTGGGGGCAGCAGTCAGGGCTCAGCCTGGCACCAGGGCAGGGGATCTGGGGAAAACACGAGGGGATGTGGTCAGAGACGTACCACGGGATCGTGTGGTTTGGGACCACACACCTACCTTTCCCTCAGTGCTTCTCAAAGAATACTAATCTTAACAACAAGCCTTGGAAACGGTGTTTGCAGGCAAACGGGGGAAATGCTGACTAAAGCATGCTACTAAACGGTGTGTTAAAGTAGGATCTGGAAGCACTTTAGAGCAGCATTCTGAAGAGCCAGTGTTCTGCAGAACACGCTTCGGGGAGATGCTCCATGTGACCGATAGCTACATCGGAACATAAACACAGTGTGCGCACGTGGGCACATTCAGTTGAGCCCCTACGTTTGACAGTTTCTGAGCACCCTCCTAACATAACATGGACAGATTTCTGCACTGCTTTTCCCGTGGAAGGGAAGGCTGGTGGATCCCCCATTTAGCCTGCTCTTCCTTTCCTCGTCCTTCCCAGGCTTCCCCTCGCTCCCAGCAGCCTCCGGTGCTGAGCTTCCCGTCCCCATCTGCTAACCACCCACGACGCCAGCCGCTGCCAGAGAAGCTCCACACGTCCCCAGCCTGGTGGCCTCCACTTCAATACCACTCTTTCAAGTGTTAGCGCGTATCCTTTCAGACAGATGTGGTTCCTTGTTACTCACGCTCAGTACTCTGTAATGTTCCTCTGTAGTCTTTATCACAACTGTACTCTGTTAACTTATTAATCCGTTAAATAAACTAGGTGGAGGTTTGATGAATAAAATCCCTATCATCCATCGGATTGGAAGGCTGGGTACCTGGGACAGCACCTGGCCTGTGACGACCTGAGAGCGCTGGCTGAATGAGTCCGCAGCAAGTCCATACGCTACCTCTCCCCTCATTCAGGCCCTTGCTGGCCTCTACGGTGATGGCTGCCCATACTCTGGCCTAATAAGACACCTAATGAGATAAATATTTTTTAAAACCTAAAAGGGCTTGAATACATACGTAAGGCAAGAGGCTTGGTTCACTATTGACCCCGCAGATGCTGATCAGAAAGTGCAAAATTATCTTCAGGTTCTTGGGCCAGCCGTCTGCAAGCGTCGTCCACACGTTCTCCACCTCTGACCAGGCCAGCTCGTCGCCATACTAGACGCGGCGGACAGAACAGAAACTTCAGTAGACCCAGAACGTCACACCACAACAGAGACCTTGACATTTCATAGACATCTCTCATCTTTCCAACACTTTGGAAAAAACAGTTATTTCACTTACTAGATCTATATATCAACATCACTAATCAAACACATGTTAATTAAAAGTAAAATATCTGGCCGAGCGTGGTGGCGCACGCTTGTAATCCCTGCGCTTGGGAGGCGGAGACAGGAGGATCGCGCAGGTTCGAAGCCAGCCGCGCTGGCGTAAGAGACCCTGTTTCAAAAATATAAAATAGGTCTGGGAGTGTAGCCCGGAGGTAGAAGGGCTTCCAGGAACCCCAGTACCACCAAAAATAAATAAATAAATAAATAAATAAATAAATAAATAAATAAAAGTAAAATATCTCTCAAGAGGTTTCTTTGAAGAGGGGGATTTAGAACACATCATTTCTGGTTGGTTGTCGCAGATTATCTCATCTCTGCATCTGCTTCTAACCAGCTTTCTTCTCCCAACTCTGTAATTCTGGGCAGCAATTACAGGCACATGGTCCAGCTTACCTTCGCTGTCATGTACATCAGATTGTTCAGGACCATTGCAGTGGCCTGTGGGGACCCCCAGCCTTCTCCGCGTAGCCAGCGCCTGCTCGTCACCATGAGCTCTCGGTCTTTTAAGGACTCATCCTCATCCTCGTCACGTCGCCGTGCTGTGGGCAGAGGCTTCAGGTCCACCAGCTCGATGTTGTTCATCCAGGGCAACAGGTAGTGCAGCATGACCTGCCGCCCCGCAGGGTGCGCTGTCTGGATCCTCTGGCTTATCTCTAATCAAAAGCAAAGCAAAGGAGAGAGCTGAGGCAAGGTGCCCTCTGGCCTGGAGTTAATGTCAACATCTCCACTTGGAAGTGAGGAAGCCAGACTGGATTCATTACACCCAGCACTTACGCGAGCTATTTCTCCTTCTAGTAAATCTCACCTCACTGACACTGTAAGAAAAATTGATGGCTGATATAAATCGTATTAAAATACCTAAATGTCTGCATGCTGTTGGGATTGGAAAATGGTGCACACTACATAGAAAGCAGTGTGGCAGCTTCTCAAAAAACTAAAAAGAGATCTAGTGTACTATCCAGCAACCCTCCTCCTGGGTATATCCTAAAGCACCGAGCAGAGACTCAGATATTCATATAACATGTTCACAGCACTCTTCTAGTACATATACGGTAGATTATCAAACAGCGTTAACAGAAGAAAATCCTGTCACGTGGTACGATGTGGATGAACCCTGAAGACACTATGATAAGTGAAATGAAACAGTCATGAAAATATAAATACAGTGAGACTCCACTTTTATGATGTATATAAAGTAAAATGGTGACTACCAGTGTTTGGGAGGAAAGGAAAAAAGCAGCTAGTTGCTTGGTGGTCATAGAGTTTGGGTTCTACAAGATGAAAAAGTTCTAGAGATTTGCTTCACAGCAGTGTGCACAGAGCTGACACTTTTGAACCATATATTTTAAAATCAACAAGCTGGTAATAAATAAAATTTTCCTCTTCTGTGCCTTCTCTGCACTTGGCCTTATTCATTAGGAGGCATGAATATGGAAGACAAGTGATTTAGAAGTGGGCTTTGGAACAGTATGACCCTGTGAATAATCCTCCAACTCTAACACACACACACACACACACACACACACACACACACACGCACACACGCACACACGCACACACCACACCACCGATCCATGATTGCTTACTCTGTAGAGAGAAGAGAGCAAGAGTTGCCTCAGGGCATCATTGTGCCTCAGCCTCCTGGCACTGGGGCTCACAGACGTGCACCACCTCGCCTGGCTTCAGTCTTGGCATATAGGTATGCTCGATTCTTTGCTTTACACAAAGGCCTCCTATAACTATACAAATCTAACTACCTATGAAATATAAGATGTGGAGCTATGAAAACAGGTGGATGAGAAGATCCTGACCAAGAAGGAGCCCCAGCGGGAGCAGGCAGTCCAGGTGGGAACCTGGGAGCACATGGACGGAGAGAACAAATCTAACAACGGCGATGGAGAAGATGTGGTCCATCGTAGCAGAGAATTAGAAAGTATTAAGTTTCTGGAAATCAGGAGAGAGAAATCTAAAGAAATATAAGAGAGTTAATACCTATGGTTGTGGGAAACAGCAAGATTGAAGACCAGAAGATGAGGATGAGATGTAGCAGTCAGGAGGCATCTGGGGAGTGTACAGCACAGGAGCTGGCCCTGATGGAGGACACAGGCTATTGTGAAGACCCGGGGCAGGCTCAGGGCTCAGGACATGGGGACAGTGGATGTGTGTTCTGAAGTCAGGCTGTGGTGCAGAGGAGGAGGAGGAGGATGTGCCGAACCAGGCAGCCAGTGACACTTCAAGTTGGCTGTGCTGGTGCTGGGGAAAGGAAGGAGCAGTCCCCCACAACTTTATTTATTTATTTATTTATTATTTATTTATTTATTTACTTATTTTTGGTACAAGGAAATGAACCCAGAAAAATTCTACCTCCAGCCCAATTTTTAATTTTTAAGCAGGGTCTGGCTAAGTTGCAGAGGCTGTCCTTGAACCTGAGATCCTCCTGTCTCAGCTTCCCCAGTCCTGGGATTAGAGGTGTACGCCACCACACCCAGCTGCCCCCACACTTTAAAGGGTTACAGTTTATGTTGACATCTGTACCCGTAATAGTAAAATCCCTGATGAACACTGTTCTCATTTCACCTTGGAAACAAGGGAAAAAAGCACACTGATCAGGAGTCATTCAGGTTCACACACTAACCTCTCCATTTAGGGAAAAAGAATTTAAAGCAAAAGAGTTAAAACTAGCAGATGCCAAGACATCTGCTAGTGTTTGGAGACAGAACTGAAGAAACTGTGACAAGGAGACTGGGCCATGGGCATGGCCTGTGCCCGTCAGTGGACACCCTACCCCCTGACAGGGTCTCAGAGACCCAGCTGGACAGCCCTGCTGTCTGCAGGAGCCTCTAGCAAAAGCCCAGTGGCCGCACAGGCAGAGTGGAAGTGGCCACTATTTTGCAGTGACGACCTGGGCATAACATCCTGGAAGGGATGTGCTGTTGAAAGAAAGGGCAGTCCGTGGCTGGTGCCACTGCCCAGAGCGAACCAAACAGGCAAACTGCTTCTCAGAATTGAATGTGAGGTCAATTGGATTTTTCTCCCACTCAGGTTAATTAGAAATGGAAAACAAATCGGATCTGCTGCTTGAATGAATGCTGTGGGAAGATGACAGGAGCAGTCAGGCCACTGTGCTTTGAGCCAAAGGAAGGAAGGACACTAAGCAGAAAGAACTCTGCAATCCCCTGGGTGTAGCACTCAGGCTAGAACAAGGTCCTGCTGCAGGGGACAAGCTGCAAACTGGCCAAGCATCTTTTGTGCTATAGTTAAACCTTTTCAGTTAAAAGATAAGGGAGTTTGGTTTCCATTCTTTTGGGTAGATACCCAAAAGTGGTATTGCTGGATCATATGGTAGGTTCATTCCCATTCTTCTGAGGATCCTCCATACTGTTTTCCAAAGTAGTTGCACTAATTTGCAATCCCACCAACAATGCATTAGAGTTCCCACTTCTCCATATCCTCACCAGCATTTGTTGTTGTGTTTTTAATGATTACCATTCTAATTGAAGGTAGGTGAAATCTCAGGGTAGTTTTGATTTGCATCTCTCTAATTGCTAATGTTGTTGAACATTTTTTCATATATTTATGCCATTTAAATTTTTTCTTTTGTGAAGTATCTATTTAGTTCACTGTGTATCTCTGTTCATGGCTGCACAATTTACACTTGTCAAGCTATGGAACCAGCCAAGATGGCCACCAATAGATGAATGAATTACAAAACTATGGGATATATGCACAATGAAATTTTACTCTGTCATAAAGAATAAAATTATGTCATTTACAAGGAAATTAATGAAACTGGAGAACATTATGCTAAGGAAGATTAGTCAGACACACACACACACACACACACATACACACACACACACACACACACACACACATCGATGCTCTCCCTAATATACGGAAGCTAGGGACAAAAAGGATCACAGGAAGGAGAAACCACAGATGAGTGAATATGGTGACTTTACTGAGGAGACGGAAGGGGGAGGAGGAAATTCCCTAACGTACGTGATGCACATTCACAAACATCAAAGTCAATCACTAAGCCAAACATGAGAAGGAGGGAGAGGGGAAGGACTGGGTGGGAATTGGGGAAGGGATACATGAGTGATGTGTGCATGTATGCCTCTATGATCTTGTACTTCATTAAAATGTATGACTACAATGCATCAATAAAAACATTTAAAAATAAATAAATGATAAGGAAGGCATGCCAGGCATGGTGGTGCATGTCTATAATCTCAGTACTTGTGAGGCCGAAACAGGAAGATCGCAGGCTCAAAAGCCAGCCTCAGCAGCAGATTGAGATCCTGTTTCAAAATATAAAAATAGGATAGAGCCGAGGGTGTCATTCAGAGGTAAAGTGCCCTTCGGTTCAAAAGAAAAAAAAAAAATTAAAATGACAAGGCACTATATTGCAATGATGCTTCCATCAGACAGAAGGTTGGACTAGATGGACCCTAAGGTTCCCCTAAAGCTGAAGAGTGCTGGCTTATGACACAGGACTGCTTGGCTGACATAGCCCTGATGCTCCTGGTGGGACTAGCCATTGGCTTCAAGGAAAGGAAGCATGACCAGGTTAGCAGTGAGGGATGCGAGCAATGGTTTTGCTCAAGGCACTGCATGCCCTGTTCCTGTGAGGTTTCATTTATAGAAAAACATATGTATCTTTATCCTTCCCTGTCCATTTTGTGTGGGGGGTGGTTCTGGGGTTCCTGGAAACCCTTCTACCTTTGGGCTACACTCTCAAACCTATTTTTATTTTTTTTTTAATTTGGAAACAGAGTCTCATAAGCCAGCGAGGCTGGCTTCGAACCTGTGCGATCCTCCTGTCTCTGCCTCCCAAGCGCAGGGATTTAAGCGTGCGTTACCACGCCTGGCGTTTCTGCCTATTTTTATTACCAATACACAAAATAAAGTATGCTCAGGAAGTTCTAAGTCTACTGATGAAAAAATTTTTAAATTTTTTATTGGTGCATTGTAGTCATACATCTTAATGGGATACAAGATGGTAGAGACATACATGCCTGATGAAATATTTTATTTTATTTTATTTTTTGCGGGTCTGGGGATGTCACCCAGGGGCATTTGACCACCGAGCCACACCCCCTGCCCTATTTTTATTCTTTATTTTGAAACAGGGTCTCACTAAGTTGCAGAGGGCCTCACTAAGTAGCTGAGGCTGTCCGCGAACCGCAATCCTCCGGTTTCAGCCTCCCAAATGCTGGGATTACAAGCGTGCGCCACCACGCCCGGCCTGATGAAATATTTTAAAAGTGCATGAAGCTCTTCTTGTTTGTTGACTTCTCCCTCTCCCTCCCTGGAGTCCTGTAAAGACTCTATCAGCAAGAAATCTAAATGTCAGGGTAGATTATTGAGAATTCTTATTAAAGAAAAAAACTCTTAAAAACATGTTTTGCTTTGATTTGACCTCAAATTTAGTATACTTAAAACTTTCTAATAATAGACTTAAAAAAAAATGATTGCAAAATAAAAACTAACCAGTTCAGTGATCATACCTGAGAAAATGGCCAGAGTGAGCTCAGGATATGCCCTTGCTAATTCCTCAGACAGCTGATAATAGGAAACAGAATACAGATGCGGCAGAGGGGACAGCTGGCTGAGGACTCCGTCTGTTCTCTGGACCTCCAATTTGTGAGCATAGCGAAACATCTTTGGCTCCAGAATCTACAGGGATGCAGTTCCATCAGCGTAAGTTAATATTTTATGGGGTCCTCTAAACTTCAGCTATAATTTAAAAACAAAACAAAACAAAACTTCTCCCAAGAAATATTCCAATTTAAAACTTATGTTGTTACACATATTATAAAGCATACTAATTTCTAATGCCATAAAATGTTAACAAAAGAGTAAAACTGTTCAAAAGGATTTCATTCCTTGTGTTTAATGCCAGTGATAAGGGCTTGGTAGCAGAGTTAAAAAATAACTTCAGTAACTTAATGTACAATTAAGACAGTTTTACCACTTTTCCAGCTCTAAAATATGATTATACACAAATATATAAAAGTGAAGACAAACCTTTTTAACTGATTTTGCTTAATCAGAGATCAAATATGCGACATAAACTAATATTTCTTTTGTCATTACACACTATAAAAAGCTATACCACAGCCAGGCGTGGTGGCGCACGCTTGTAATCCCCGCGCTTGGGAGGCGGAGACAGGAGGATTGTGCAGGTTCAAAGCCAGCCGCGCACGCTGGCTTAGGAGACCCTGTCTCCAAATTTTAAAAAATGTAAAAATAGGTCTGGGAGTGTAGCCCGGAGGTAGAATGGCTTCCAGGAACCCCAGTACCAACAAAAAAAAAAAAAAAAAAAAAAGAAAGAAAAAGAAAAAGCTATACCATTAACTTTCCTCATAATTAATAAAGGCATTAAGGGTATAATTCCTAAAATGGTCCTACCAGCATTGGTACCACTTCCAAACGTTTAGAAAAATCAACATTTGCTTGAATCTTACTTTTAGCTCCTGGTTTAGATAAAAGAACCTTGCCCTATTATCAATTAGTTAAATACTGTATGATAATGTTACCATCCCAATCTAATTATTTTTCATATGACTCAAAAAAATTTCAACTCGCACTATTCTCATCTGATATGGAAATAGTTACTTGCATACATCAGTCCTAACCAGTTGATATATGAGTACTTTCATACACACAAACAATATAATCCTTCAAGAATACACTTTTGGCCAGGCGTGGTGGTGCACACTTGTAATCCCAGCATTCAGGAGGCTGAGACCAGAGGATTGAAGTTCACGGACAGCCTCAACTACTTAGTGAGACCTTGTTTGAAAATAAAGACTAAAAAATAGGACAGGGGGTGTAGCTCAGAGGTAGAATGTCCCTGGGTTCCATCCCCAGACCCAGAAAAAAAAATACACTTCTGGACAGTTTATATTATTTATAGATTTAAATATCCATATTATCTTGTATTCTACTTCTAATGATAATCAGATACCATACTTCACTGTTAAATATAAAGCTAAATATAAGCATTAGTATGCTTTAGTGGCAAGAACAAATTATTGTGTTTCATTTAATCCTGAGTAAAAAATATTTTAACTAACAACTGAGTACAAACCTGCAACAGTTGCATAGCAACTTCATAAATACTTCTAGAAGAATCAGCTGCTTTAAACAGTATCAGATTCAGGAGCATCACTGTGTCGCACTGGTAATCCCTACGGATACATTTCACATATTAGGCAAATGACAATGTCTGGAGGCTTTCACAGAAGTAGATCAACAGGATGTACAAAGGACAAAGCTCCCTGTGAATTCCTAGCTAGGGGTTGTGGGTGATGGTGGTGGTTCTTTCTTTTTTTTAAGGAAAAAGGTATAACAAGAATTTAGAAAAAGAAAATTGAAGTTTCTTAGTATTTCTGAATTTAAAAGAAAACATTTTCTTAAAAAAAAAAATCTAGCCAGGTGTGGTGGTACATGCTTGTAATCCCTGTACTTGAAAGGCTGAGACAGGAGGATCACAGGTTCTTGGTTAGCTTTAGCTGTTTTATGAGGCCCTCCACAACTTAGCAAGACCTTGTTTAAAAAAAAATAAATAAATAAATAAATAAATAAATAAGGCTGGAGGTGTAGCTCAGAGGTAGAATGCCCCTGGGATCCATCTCTAGTAATACAAAAAATAAATAAAATAAAATCTAACTAGCCTGGTGTGACTGCGCACATTTCTATTCCCAGTACTTGGATTGAGACAGGAGGGTCAAAGGTTTGAAGCTAATATGTTAGTATGGCCCTGCTTCAAAATAAAAAATAAAGAGATGGGGATATAGTTTAGTGGTAGGATGCCCCAGGTTCAATTCCCAGTACCACCACCATCCAAAAAAAAAAAAAAAAAGACTCAAAATCTAAAATATGAGTGTGTGTGTGTGTGTGTGTGTGTGTGTGTGTGTGTGTGTGTGTGTGTGTAGTACCTGTTTTGGAACACATTAGCTATGGCTTTAAAGCAGCCCGCGGCCACTTTCCTGGAGCCCGTGTAACAGCGATCCACAGCCCAGTACATCAGGTTGCTCTGATCAGGGTTCAGCTCCAGCAACAGTGTGACCGCTTCACAGCCCAACTGATGAACCTGAGCAAGGCCGCAGAACGGCCAGGGAGGGGAAGGCACCTATTAGTTCCCTGGCAATTGTTCTACGTTTTTACCAGAGCAGTAGAGCACATTCATCTTTAGTCACAAAGTCCAGGCTCCTTTTGTTCAGTTCCTCCCCAGCCTATCCAGTTAACAGAAGGGACAACGTGGCCACCTGACACTTGGCCCCTTGTTTCCGGCACAAGGCTCTAGCGTAGGATTCTCTTTTGCTACAGAGCCCTAAGGGCAGCACATGAATATGAATGATGATTATGCACTTTCAGAAAAAGGAGCTTGCTAACCTCTCAGTTGTGATCAAACCATATGCCTATTTGTGGTAACCCAATAGAAACAAAAGGGGGAAAAATACAAATCCTGTGTTCAGTTGAAGTCTCTGTGTGTACAGTAGGGGAGTGAGGGGGCAAGGAGTGGAGGAGTGTCAAGAGAAGCGACTGGCCACAGGGTGGTCAATAAACTGAAGCCAAAAAAGCAAATAGTGCAATTCTGCCACTGGGCCCAAGGCAGTCTATACTGACACTTCATCTGCAGACTCAGAACTGTATTGAGATATATATACACACTCAGGGAAAGTGAAATTATTCAAATGAGTAATAAACATGAATTATATTCTTAAGTTATAATATCCAATTTAATTTTACATAATTTGCTTTTTGCTCATAACTCTATCTTACTTAAAAAGTGACTTATTTTCATTAGACCACACATGAACTCTGACTAATGCAATGACAATTTATTGTGACATTTTAAGGAAAGGGCCATAATTACCTTTTTGTCCAGAGAGTCCAAAATGTTATCCAGCCATTTGTACAAATAGCCATCTGATGAAAGTCCTACATTATCTGCAACAGGGCCACAACAGAGTACAGCAGACATAGCCTTCAAACAATAATATCAGAATTACATTTAAAACATTTAAGGGGGTGAGTCTTGGTTGCTTAATGAGAAGAGGCAAGATATTTTTACTCATGTTTATCTAGCCACAATAGCTTTCATTTTTTATCTTTATAAAGAAAATAATAACTCTTAAAACTAGGAAATTTATTAAAATATCAACACACCAAATAATACTGGGAGAGAAGATACAAAGACCATGAGAAAACACATAGACAAGAAAACAAATGATATTCTTTAGAGGCAATCTTTAATTCTTTAAGAAAATGGTGATTATGTTTTGATAGGTTCTGAAACTCTTCTGCATTGTATTTTATTTATTTAAAGGTATGGCATGAGAGTGTTTCAATATGGAAGACAAGTACATATGGTAATACTTCCAGGTATTCTGAAGAAATCTTGATCTTGCTTATGATATTATGTAAGAAAACGTATAAAAATATTTAGCTCTACTCTTAACATAAGAAAAAAGAAATAATTCTAAGTAAATACCTTTAACGCACAGTACTGGTGCCTGTTAATTTGCATATTCCTGTCACTGTATCGGTCCAAGGGCGTGAACATGATGCTGAAAGGCCCCGCCCAGTGACTGAACAGCATGAACAGACTGTGACGCAGGCTCTGCTGAGGAAAAATACTTCTTCTCTGCTGCACTGTAGATAAAAACAGATGGAAAAAATTAATTCCATTTCTTTTTCCGTGAGCATGCATGCCTACCTTTTATTGAATATGTAAGTTTATAAAACAGAAAGCAGAAGTTTTTATTTGAACCTATCCCAAAATTCCACAGTCACTGGGGTCATTTATCTACCTGGAAGTCACCGAAATGGCATCAGGGTGGGCAGCTTGGTGCAGGGGCCTGGCACGGGGCCTCTTACTTGAATTCTCCTGAGTCTGAGACGCCTTTCCAACCACTCCTTCCCAGGCTGTTACCAGCCATATGGCAAAGGTGACATTCTACCTCCGAGCTATACCAACACTTTATTTTTGTTACTGTTGCTTTACAACTGGGTCTTGCTAGGTTGCTGAGAGTCTGCCTTTGCTGCTGAGGATATCTTCGAACCTGTAAGCCTCCTGTCTCAGCCTCCCAAGTACCGACTGGGCTTACAGGACTACACCACCATGCCTGGCTTAATTTTACTTTCAATCATTATTTGGAGCACTGCACTCTATGCTTACTGCATGTAGGACAAACTCGTTCAGAGAACTTATACTAACTGATTTCTTAAGAATTTCCAATGAGTGTTTTGACCATGAATATCTATGCTGCCTTGCATTTTGATTTCACTGGCACTAATTGAGAGAGAAAACAACCCCCTGCAGGTTCAAGGTCAGTCTCTGCAACTTAGCAAGACCCTATTTCAAGATAAAAAAATAAAAAGGGCTGTGGAGGAGCCTCACCCTGGGAAAATTACCTTCATGAGAGGAAGAACACCCCTGGGTTCAAAACCCATTATAAAAAAGTAGTAGGAGAGAGAGAGAGAGAGAGAGAGAGAGAGAGAGAGAGAGAGAGAGCGAGCGACCACGCACGCACACGTGAGCGCTACTTATAACTAGTATAAAAATAAATTTTTTAGAAGTACTTTTCCAATATAGGAAGGAAAGAAAGCTGACTTTAATACACATACATGTAACAGCTATTAGTTTCAACAGGAGTTAGCCTTTGTTAGGTTGCTTCATACATAGAAACTCACATTCATGCTATGTTGACATTTTTTCTAGGATTTTTACAAGTTGCTTTCTGAAGTTATAAAATTATAAAAATCATACCGGGAACATTCTGAATGATATTCGCCACTAAGGCACTAAAATGGCATCGTATGTCCTTCAGTGTGTCAGAGTCCTTTTCGTTTTCGGCTTCCAGGAGTTGTCTGGTTAAATCCACATACTCCAACAAAGTGTTGTTGAGGAAGTGTGTCTCGTTATCAAGGCCGCCACTCGCACTGAAAACATCGAAGGAAATAACTGATAAACAAAACACGACTTTATCACTCAACTCTCCCCAAAGCCATAGCAATCAAAATCAGAGTAATTCATATCAAACTCTGTATAGCCATGGCAGCAGACACCGAAAATACAAAAACTAAACAAACGTGATTCTGGCTTACGTACGTGGTGCTTCTTAATCAAAGAACTGTTGTATCAATTTATATTATTCAATTTCAAATCTAAATTTGATCAATTATTATGAGCATTGAATATTATTTACAGCCTGTGAAAACACAAAACACACAGCTTTTCCATGTGGAGACAAGGACGCTTCAGGAGGGAGAGGGGAGGAGCAGCTTAGACTGCGACAGAGAAAGGACTTGTTCTATTTTTTTTTTTAACAAGTCTGAGGATAGAACCCAGGGTATTCAACCTCCGAGTTACATCCTCTGCTCTATTTTTTATTTTTATTTTGAAACAGGGTCTAAGTTACGGAGGGCCTAAGTAGCTGAGGCTGTCCATGAACCGCGATCCTCCAGTCTCAGCCTCCTAACTGCTGGGATTACAAGCGTGCGCCACCATCCTTGGCTGCACTTGTCCTATTCTTGCCCTCCATCCTACTTGAGTCTGCCTTCAGGATAACAAGCTGTCCAGGAAATACTGATTATACCCAGCAACCTACTGGAATTACCCCTATTCTTGCCCTCCATCCTACTTGAGTCTGCCTTCAGGATAACAAGCTGTCCAGGAAATACTGATTATACCCAGCAACCTACTGGAATTACTGAGTCTACAAATATCTGAAGAAAGTTCACGTAGAGTTGGGTAGAATGCGAGTTTCAAAACTTATTAGAGCTACGAGGTTGCCTCAAGAATCACTGGGATAAGGCAGATGTTTGCCTGGAGAGCACAGCCCGCTTCACCAGCGACCGGGCAGGCGCAGCACCCACCTCTGACCCCAGTACAAATGGGAGTGAGTTACTACGCATGAAGCAACCTAGCAAAGGGTAACTCCCATAGGCATTACGAGCTACTGCATCTATGTGTATTTAAGTCAGCTTTCCAGCCGGGCGTGAGACCCGGAGGATCGCGGTTCGCGGACAGCCTCAGCTACTTAGTGAGGCCCTCTGCAACTCAGTAAGACCAGGTTTCAAAATAAAGAATAAAAAATAGGGCAGGGGGTGTAGCTCGGAGGTAGAATGTCCCAGGGTTCCATCCCCAGACCTGCAAGAAAAATAAAATAAAGTCAGCTTTCCTTGCTACGTTTGAAAAGTACTTCTAATATGTAGTACTCTAAAATCAAAACTATTTTTATACTAGTTATAAGTAGCCCTCTCTTTATTTCTTACTTTTTTTTAATAATGGGAATTAAACCCAGGGTTGTTCTTCCTCCAAGCTACACCCTCAGCCCTTTTTATTTTTATCTTGAAATAGGGTCTTGTGAAGTTGCAGGCGTCGACCTTGAAACTGCAATCCTCCTATCTCAGACTCTTAAGAACTGGGATTACAGGCATGCACAACTGTGCCCAGCTTTCCCCCCAGCCCTATTTTTTATTCTTTTTTTGTTTTGTTTTGGTTTGGTTTGGTTTGGTTTTTTTGGTGGTACTGGGGGTGGAACCCAGAGGGGCTTTCTACCTCCGGGTTATACACCCAGACCTACTTTATATTTTATTTGGAAACAGGGTCTCACTAAGTTGCTGAGAGCCTAAGTAGCTGAGGCTGGCTTCGAACCTGTGTGATCCTCCTGTCACAGCCTCCCAAGCACAGGGATTACAAAAGCCACCATGCCTGGCTAATTCTTTATTTTGAAACAAGGTCTCACTGAGTTGCAAAGAGCCTCACTAAGTCACTGAGGCTATCAGCAAACCTGTCTCAGCCTCCCAAATGCTGGGATTACAAGTGTGCGCCACCACACCGGGCTTGTGCCCAGCTTTTGAATAGATCTTTATAAACATCCTGAACCCATGAAAACAAGAGTAAGGAGTCACAATGTTACTACAATGCATTATAAATATTAGTCTACAACAATAAACAGTGTTCAGTGAATGAATTCACGACCAAATTTTTCCCTTCCTTGATTGGATGTTTTTAAAATTCTGGGTCATGACCTACTAGTGAATGTGAAGCCAATTCAGTAGACTACAACCTGCACCAGAATAAAACATCCATTCACTTAACAAATATTCACTGAAGAGCTACTATATGAACCAGTCATATCAGACTCACTGGATAGACAAAGATCCTTAGCCTGGCACTTAGAATTCAATTTTTTTCTTAACAAGAAAAATAAAAAATTTAAAATAATAATAACATTTTATTAATCTCTATTATGAAAAACAACCAGAACACATAAGAAATCCAAAAACTATTACTACTCAATGTGAGTACACCTTTTGTAGTTAAAATTTCAATATACCAACATTTTTCAGGTCCCTAAAATGTTACCATTACTCACTAATATTATATTAGAAGAAACCTTTAATGTAAAGCCACTTAATTTATTAAAATTATATTAAAAGGAAACAAAGAGAAAAAGATTTATATATTTATTAGCTTATTTTTGGATCAAGCCCACAGGTTTTAATTTTATCTTTTCTAACTTCTGTTTAATTTTTGTGGTGAAAAGTAAAGAAAATCATGCTTCTTTTATCATTTGCTTTTCAAATATTAGGAATGGAAAATAAATCATTAAATTCTCTTTCATCAAAGTTCTCTTTGAAAGCACCTGTCAAAAATATTCAATGCTAAATATGAAAGGTGTTAGGGACACTAAGAAGCCATTAGCACAAATGTTACTGGGACAGTGCCATACACCGTTTCTGTACTTATTCAATTATTAACACACTTTTCCTCATAATTTCTTTTCAGTGATCTTTTTGGACATAGTAAGATCCATTATTTTACTTTTTCAATGGTTAGTCAACACTCTTACCCTCCTAAGGAAATAATTATTTTTCAACACAGAGCTGATGAAATTTTTTGTCATGGATCGGGTCTTGGTGTCAAGAAGCCTCTACTCTACCAATAACTCCAGTTTTTACGGCTTGCTTCTTGAATGATGGGATTATGTGTATAATTAAACAACTTCATCATTTTTCCCAGCAGGCTGGAACAGATTTGCAAACCTTTTAATGTTTAGCCTTTGATCATATGATTTTTTCAAGCCCAGAAAAAGGAAATCTTTACACTGAAGTTAAAAAAGAAAGAATAAATTTGTCAGGGCCTAGAAAACTAGGTTCCGACAAAGATCAAAATCAAAGGAACAGTCAGGCATGATGGCACAGGCTTGGAATCCCAGTACTTGAGAGGCTTGAGACCTCAGCAACTTAGTGAGAGCCTGTTTCAAAATAAAAAATAAAATAGGTCCATGAGTGTAGTTTTGAGGTAGAATGCCCCTGAGTTCAACCCCTAGTGAAAGAAAAAAAAAAAATCAGGGGAATAGTATAAGCAATTTTTGCCCAAAGCAATCTAGTTCTGGTAGATTCTTCACTGTACTGTTTGACCACTGATTGAAGTACTGCATGACTCCTCTCAGGTTGGTAAACATGGACAGTGTTACAGTTTTTTTTTTGTTGTTGTTGTTGTTGCAAAGATACTTTCCTGTTTTCACAAGGGAAAAGAGAAGATGCTCCCTAATCATTCCTCAGTTTTTACAAAATAAAGACCAATACCGACCTGTGACTAATGACACCAGCATCCGCCAGCAGTTCAAAGATTCGTACCAGCTGTACTCGTAAAATGTCTCGGCGCCTGCGCCGCTTCATGTTCTATTTCAAAGATACAAAGATCTTTATATGGTAGAAAGCAATCCTAAAGGGCACTTAAGAAAACCTACAGATTTTACTTATGACCAAGTTTCCCATTTAATTAATTTTGGCGTTCTCTCTCTCTCTCTCAAAAACTTATTTTCTTACTAGGACATGAATAAATATGTTTGTATTACTAGAGCCAAGAGAACTAATGGCTAAAATAATCGCTCTAACGCTTCAACCTGATTCCGCTCCTAAGAGGAAGCTATATGTAAGACACAGGTTTTCTACACCACTTTCCACTTCAGCTCATCATTTCATTTGTGAGGTAGTTATCATATGGATCAATTTGAAACATGCCACTCTTTCAAGCTCGTTCCCCGTTTGCTTTCTGTTTTCCACTGTGGGCCAATTTGCTGAAGGCCAAATTCATTAACTGTAGTGTTTCCTTGAGGGTCTTTTTACAGTCTAGAGCAATTCACTTAGAAGAGGATGGTTTCTTAATAGTCCTTGGGAATTCCACAAAGTTATAACTGGCCCGTTTTCATTCTGGCTTCATAGAAAGACGGAGTCTCAGGTTCTCAAACCTCAACTCACCATCAAGGCACGTCAGCGCAAGGTTCTAACATCTCGGGATCATGATCCCTGACCCCCATCCCAGGACTCAAGAGTATTCCAATTCTACTTTCTTCAAATAAATCATCACACATTGTAACCAAAATAATCATTCTAATACAAAAATCAGATCAATGACAGAATGGGGGCATTATGGTTACTCTACAGGGTAGAATTAAATTATGTCTCTTGTCCTACAGATAGGACACCTACAAATCCTATACAGTTGGGTGAATTCCAAATTCTTTTTAAAATCTGCAAGTGCTTCTTTTCCTACCTAGAACACTCCTCCCTTGCTTTCAGTAGGGAGCATCCTTTAAAATTTACCTGAAATACCGGCCTTCTTCCACAATGCTTTCCTTTCCCTTCAGTACCAGGCTTTCTTCTCTGCAGTTCTAACACTGCACCTAGGACTCTGAGTGTGTAATAACCTGCTCTAACTACGGCTTACATCGTCATCTGCTCCACTAGACACAGAGTTTCTGAAAGTGGCACAAAGCCTGGTGTAGATCTGTAGATTTGAGATTCTAGATCTACAACTGTCAAACTGGGGCCCATGAGCCGAAATGGGCCTCTGGCTCCCTGTGTCTATTCTCTACTTCCTGCTCACACTTAAGCAGTGTGTAGTCTGCTTTACATGACGAGTTTCTACTTATGTTCTCTTGTAGGGCAAAGAGTCTATCTGATAAATTGCTATAATACTAGATGTCAACCACTAAGCCAAGCATAGGAAGGAGGGATGGGGAGGGAATGGGGTGGGGATCGGGTGGGGGTTGACTGGCGATGTGTGCATGTATGTCTACAAAAGTGTTTTTGTATCCCACTATGATGTATGAATACAGTGCACTAATAAAAAATTTTAAAAAAAGGAAAAAAAAGAGTCTATCTGAAAAGAAAAAGGTTTAAAAATACACTACATAATCTTTTACTTGTTTCTAACTTTTGGTATAACATATATGATACAGCAGGAAAAAAAAATTGTTTGCCAAATAAATATTTAATGACAGGAAACTCTAAGACACAGCTTACCTCTGGCCTTCTTTCTAGTGCTTCTTTAATTATGGGATGTAATTCCTCTATTAGTTCCCTAAAATAAGTAATAAAAGATATACATTCTATTAATGGCTAAACAGGTACAACTTGACACATGTTAACCCTAATCTTAATGTTCTAAATACTTTTATAGTTTCATCTTGACTAAATAAACATTTGGAAACTACCGTATAGGCTATTTACTTTAGTGGATAAAGTTAAGAACTATTAATATTTTTGTTCAACCATTTTGCTTATCACAAATATATTATGTAGTTAAAAGCCTGTCTTTTGCCAGCATGGGGGCGCACTGTTGTAATCCCAGCATTTGGGAGGCTGAGACAGGAGGATCGTGGTTTGTGGACAGCCTCAGCTACTTAAGTTGGCCCTTTACAACTCAGTGAGACTCTGCCAGCCTCTGCTGCTGAGTGAGGCCTTCTGCAACTCAGTGAGACCCTGTTTCAAAATAATGAATAAAAAAAAAAATAGGGATGGGGGTGTAGCTTGGAGGTAGAATGCTCCTGGGTTCCATCCCTAGTACAGCAAAAACAAAACAAAAAAAAAACCTCTGTTTTTTATAGAAAAGGGTATCATTTTTCCTTTACTTATCAATAGCATAGCTATTTTCATATGTCTCAATTAATTCATAATATTCTCTCACAGGGTGAGATTAACCAAAATTTTCTTAACCACTATAATTTATTACTGAATCCTTCAATTTTATCTGTTATTACAAATATTGGTTCATTGAACAATTTCACAAATTAATCATTGCATTTTTTATTATCTCTTTAGAATTTTATAAGTCAAATTAACAAGTAAGAAGATAGGAATTTCATGGAAATAATGAATTCCTCTTTGCTTACATTTTGATTATAAACTAAAATTGTTCTTACTGTATAAAGTGGGGAAACTTTTTAAAGTCCAAGAAGAATACAAAAAGCATCTGTCTCAAAACTGTCTCTATTCATAGGAAGTTGATAATGTTTTAAGTTGATTTAACACTTACATCCCATTTTTATTAGCACAAGAATATATTTGTCTGTAATTAATATACTCTACCAAAAAGTCATTTCTGCCGAGTGCTTTCCCATACCTATAGATATATTATAACTTATCATCCAAGGCTCTTGCACATGTTATCTTGGAAGGAAAAAAAAATACCCTCATATGAATTGAAGAAATTCTCAAAAAAGATACAATGAGAACCCAGCAGGATACATAAACATAGAATCTCAAGCAAAAGTGAAGAATTTATTTCAGTAACATAAGAAATATCAAGAATATAAAATATGTGCTTCAATATTTCCTTGAAAGATTCCCATTCTCTCAAACAAGAAAGGGGAAAACTGGAGTTTAAAGTGCTAGCCCAAGAGATTATGTATTAACAGAATCACTATGTGAATAAACTAAGTAGGACAGAGGCAGGATGCCCCTGGGTCCAACTGCCAGTACCAAAAGCAAAAACAAAACAACCAAATTAATTGAGTGAGAAAATATTGAAGATCATGTGTTATTTTACAACTTTTTTTTTTTTTTTTTTTCAGTTCTAGGGATAGAATTCCGGGCATTCTACCTCCGAGCTATACCTTCAGCCCTAGGTTTTAATTTTTTTTTTTTTTTTTTGAAACAGAGTCTCACTGAGTTGCAGAGGGCCTAAGTAGCTGAGGCTGGTCGTGAACCTGCAATCCTCCTGTCTCAGCCTCCCAAGTACTAGTGTGCGCCACCAGGCCTGGCTTATTTTACCACTTTAGAAATAGATTTCTATATGGATTTTTAAATTTTCTTAATAATTTTGTAGGATGGGGGTATAGCTGGGTTCAATCCTCATCCAAAGCAAAAACAAAAACAAAAAAAACAAGAAAAAAGAAAAGAATAATTTTATGAAGAAAATAGGGTAAGTCTTAATTTGCTCAAAAAACAGCTCAAGTAAATGAACTTCATTCATTATCACTTGACTAGTTATGGGTGGAAGTCAAAGTTTCTAGGCAACTATCCTGAAAAGAACTCTGCTCGATATTCCCCCACACCTCCTCTAAGCCCTATGCTCACTGTATCAGTGCGTGGAGAAACTTAAGAAGGTAGTTACCTAAACGCTCCAGGGCTGGTCCTGCCGAGGCCTAGCACAAGGGATTCTGTGATTTCCACGCTCTCAGAGCGCATCATTGGAACTATGTGCTTAAACAAGGATGAAGGGGATGGGATACCAATAATCTGGGAAGAAAAAATACTGTATTTAGAGCAGCCACTAGTGATATTATGTCCAACTAAAGATTTTAACATTTCACATTTCAAATCTGATGAAGGACAATGGTCAGATGAAACTTCTGTAAGGAACGAGGTGCTGTGTGTACGTAACCTACAAACGGCTATCTAGTGGCTTACTGCAAGTTTATTAGGAGAACTTGTTTGTGGGTCTCTTAATTTCTTACAGAGACTCACCATCATATAAGAGGCCAACTCTCCCCATTGGGTTTCTAAATCTTTGGACCCACAAACATCAGTCAAACAAAATTATTTCTAAACTGGTCACAGTGTTAAAGTCAGACACCCCAATTTTAAGTTTTGTTCAACTATGCCAGATTCTGTGTCATACCATAAAAACCACATAACTGCTCTTACTGAGTGTTCATTGTATCAATACATGATTTAGAGAAAATTTCAGAAAAGCACTTGATGACTTAAATGATTCCTTTTGGATTCTCAAGAGTATGAGAACTCCAGGAAACAAAGGGTATGATATTTTCCTTAAAAATATCCATTATGATGAATTTAACGAGTTTGGGACCTTCTTTCCCATGAAAAACTCTATTTCTATTGTGGATTCCATCTAGGACTAGGTTTTCTTTTTTTATTTTTAATTCAGGCAAAAAAGATACTATTCACTCAGTTTACTATATTACCCAAGAAAATAAATTTTAAGATATTCCTTCCCATGCCATTCGTTCTTCAGTGGCGGGTCTGCATAACTCACTTTGGAGTCGATGCCGTAGCCACTGTCAGGGGTGGACGCCAGCGTCTCGGGAGGGGAGCACCGCACGGAGCCTGTAGAGGTGGGAGAGGACGCAGACGTCGCTGCACTGCAGCACAGGATCAGATAGTTCCTCCACAGGCCGATGTACGAGTCACTGCTTGTGGTAGCATTTACTTTCTTAGCATTGATGGGGCTACTATGGAGAAAGAAGAAAAATAGGCTGGCATAAGTCATACAATATGCTTTAAAACGCTTTTTACGACTAATGTAAACTTCAATCAGTTGAGGGGGAGATGGTGAGCATCAAGTTTTTATTACTAGTACTAAATCTATGTGGAATAATATGTGTTAGGCGCGCGCACATGCACACACACACATACTGTAGTATAGATTGAACAGAGGGACATTCTACCTATAGCCCAGCCCTATTCCCTATTTTATTTTTTATTTGGAAGCAGGGTCTCAGTAGAGCTGCTGTGTTGCTAAGTTGCTGAGAGTGGCCTCAAACTACGATCCTCTTATCTCAGCCTCCCAAGTACTGGGGATTACAGGCGTGAGCCACCATGCCCACCTGAGACACATATTGTATATCAAGCTCAGTGCAATCAAGAAAAACAAAATTTTGTAATCCATTCATCTGTTGATAGACACACGGGTTAGTTCCATAATTTGGCTATTGTGAATTGTGGTGCTATGGAAATATACACATTGGAATTCTACTCAGCAGTAAAGAAGAACAAAATTATGTCATTTGCAAGAAAATGGAGGGACCCAAAGAATATTATGGTAAGTGAGATGAGCCAATCAAGGAAACTGAAGGCTCATATGTTTTCTCTAATATGTGCAAGCTAGGGAATAATTTGGATACAAGAGGGACTCCACAGAATATTGGAGGAACCTTAAATGGAGGCAGGGAGTAGGGCTAAGGGTAGGGGAAGAGGAAGATTGAGGTTCATTAATGAAAATACTACCATTGACTGTGTGTGAATCAGAATATAGCAAGGTCAGTCTCAGCACTCTGTATTGGGATGGGGGAAACAGCGAGGCGGGGGGGGGCACCAAGTGCTGTGAGGATGTACGCCACTGTCAGCATGACTTACATCACGATGCAAGACTATAATGCACCCATAAAGCATATTGAATAAGACACAAGAAAAACAAAATTTGGTGAAACTGAATACATGAAAAGGACAAAGAGGTTATAAGACTGCTTCCTTTACAACTCTACTCTCTCTCTACTCTCTCTCCTAAAGATACCAATATAGTATGGCACATTATTTATGACACATCCACTTTTCACATACATACAGTATGTAAGCTGAGAGCAGATACATTTTCACATTCCCACTAGGAAAATCACTTACTTTATATCAACCTGGGGGGACAACAACTGCAGCCTGGTGTATGCAAACATCCAAGCGTAGCTCACAGCTGTAGAGCAGTGTTTGGGAAGGTTTTCTTGCTTTAAAAAACTGGAGAGACTTATAATCCACGGGTCTTGGCCTTGAGTCACATGTGCAAATATCCATATGTGTGACGGACTAATCACATCAAACTGGTGGCTAATAGGCGAAGAGTTCCATTCTGCTAATGTCTGCAAGTCTATCGAGCTAGGGCAGTACAGCAAAGTGGTCTGGGTAGACAAAAAAAGAACTGGTTACTGTTCATTCCAATAACTATCAAAGTTTTCCCATATGAATTGCTTTAAAGTGGAAGTGGTCTACTGGTGATTTCTAGAATAGAAGATAATATGAGGTCCAAGGTAGGTTTAGGGAAGAATTGAGTTACCTTTCTTCCCTCCCTCCTTTCCTTTCTCTTTCCTTTCTCTTTGGATCTAGGGGTATTTTACCTCCGAGCAAGACCCCCAGCCCTCTTAATTTTTTATTTTGAAACAGGATCTCACAAAATTCCTGAGATTGGCCTCAAACTTGTGATCCTCCTGTCTCCGCTTTCCAAGTACTGGGATCATAGATGTGCTACCACTGTGCACAGTTGGAAAAAGTGAAGGCCAGAAATTGCACATGCATACATGAATTTTTCTGGAGAATCCACAGTTATCATTATTCTCTGAAGGATTTATGAACAAAAAAGGTTATGAACCACTAATTTAAATAATTCAGGCCTGAATATCCAAATTTTATGAGCACTCTGAAGTTTCTAGAGAAGTGGAACAGACTAGAAAACGACTTTTCTCCAAAGGTACATATTCTTAAATATTTGTTCAGTAGTATTCCAGCTCTTACACTGGAGAGACAAAGACTTGCCTTCAGAGCAACTCACATCTTCATTAACATAATTAATGATTAATAATCTAAATTGAAACTTTTGAATTCTTTTAATCATTCTTTAGGCTTACAAAATTTTATTACTACCTCCCTTGGTTGTTTATAATTCACTAATTATTACAGCCACGTGTTATGCAGAATGCACATAAACCTCTTGTCCATGTACAACAAAAGAGGAGTGAAAGAATTTTCAAGTTGTAAAGTTTGATAACTGCTCTTATGTCAACCTTAGAATTGTGACATATGATCTATTATTTTTCCCCAAACTCAACTAAAAAAAAAATTGTGTAAGTTTTCTTTGTAATGCATTTGCTGACAAAGACTCTTCTCTCCACTTAAAAAAAAGTTAATTACATATGACATTGGCATAGAGTATTATACTATAAATCTATTGTATTTAAACTCTTGTGACAAAGCAAACAAACTGAAGAAGTAGAGTATAAGTTTTGCTTTGAATTTGAACAACATTTTCCCCATATGGTTTTAACCGGTGTCTTAAGGTCAAGAATCTTAGTTACTGGAGTAAATGGCAAATAGTAGTCCACAGAACATTAAATTTAAGGGAAATTTATTAGACTGGAAAACTTAGAATTTTAGAAATATAAAATCAGCTTATCTAATTTTGTCAAGAACTATAGCATAAGCAAATACCAATTAAAAAATACATTATTTTACCTTGAAAGCACTTTACATATTTAAAAAAATACTTCCCAATACATTACATTTAAGGAAATCCATTCATGTATGTATGTATATATATTTGTCTTAAGTCCCAAAACCAAACTGAGAAGCATGAAACCATCACAGTTACCTGATCAGCCCCTGTGAGATGGATGAAGCTCTCAAGAATGGATGGGCTCAGTCTGTCCATCACATCTATGGCCAACTCATCATCACCCTAGAAAAAAGATATCATAAGTCTAAAATACAAGGAATGTTTAAGAAAATTAACTCCAGCTAAGTATAAGCTAAGAAAGTATGCTTTACACTCTTAGTTATGAAAGAACTTGAGGGCAGGTAGGTTAGTTTGATCTCTCAAAAATACTTTGCTATAAAGTATACATGGTAGTCATCAAAGTGGGATAAGGATGACAAAGGATGGTTTCTAAGTAGGTTCATTAGACACCTAGACAAAGTACCTCAATCTTACCTTAGGTATTTCCAAAAGTGCAAATAAGGCCCGTACTTCCCTAAGGACACTGACGGCTAATCTTCTAGTGGCAGGTCGACTGCTACAGAGAACTACAAGCGCAAACCCTTCAACCACGTGGAACACAGTGGAATACGGGCTCCTTTCCAGAGGAGGAGGATGAGCCGCTCCATTGCTCACACCGTGCTTGAGAAGCAAACACAAGTTAGAAATAAGATTACCAGTATGGATGCACAGACATTCCAAAAGAACAAATGAGAAAAGTAAAACAAATTATGGAAATGGTGGCTACAGGTCAGACTCAAGCAATTCAAACAGCATTTAAATTTTTTTTTTTTTTTTTTTTTTTTTTTTGGTGGTACTGGGGCTCCTGGAAGCCCTTCTACCTCCGGGCTACACTCCCAGACCTATTTTTAATTTTTATTTGGAAACAGGGTCTCCTAAGCCAGCGCTGCTGGCTTCGAACTAGCGCGATCCTCCTGTCTCCGCCTCCCAAGCGCAGGGATTACAAGCGTGTGCCACCACGCTCGGCATAGCATTTAATTTATGATTATAATCATGCAAAAGGAGAAAAAAGCATTTCATTGGCAGTCTAAACGTGAACTATGTCCATAACTTCTATCATTCTCTGGCTGCTTCATAATCCTGGAATTGACACGTATCCCACTTGCTCTAATGTTCCTACGTGGGAAAATGAGGGGCTGGACTGGACCCTTCATACTCAAAATGTAGACCTTTCCTTGGGTCCCTGGTGATTTGTATGTTCCGGAACGGTTGAGACGCCAGGTTGGCTTAGATGGTGCAATTCTATAATTATGAGTTTCTTTGGTTTATATATTATCATAAGTCAACAACTTAATACCTTTTATGACTGAGGAGCACAGAAAGACATTGTAAACATGAAACAAGGACCAGGACCTTTCATAAAAGAGTCAAATAATCCACACGGAAGACCACTGACATTTTGATTATACAAACTATAAAAATACTGAAAGCAACCTAATGTGAGCCAGAATTAGCTCTTCTTTCTATGCTCACTAAAAGCTAATTGTTACCAATGGAAGAAGCTGATAGAGGTTAGACACACATTTTATATTTAATACATGAACTATTGGAAAGCTCAAGGCAAGGGATTATGAACACACTGAGAGTGACTAAGACTGGTGGATAAATTAGTGTTTGAGAAAGCAAATCTGTATCAACATCACTATGGGTCGTTTACCACTGATGGCACACAAGATGACGATATAGGGGAATTCGGTACCTGTGAGTCCTGACTTCTATTATGCATTTGGGCCGCCTGTTTCCACTGATTGATTAACTGTACCAACATCTTTACAGCATTATCAAGAAGTGTGGGATGAACATCAGTCACTTCACGAACAATAAAATAGACAAATCCTGAAAGAACATCCTCCCGCCAATCTGGAAGATCAAGCATTAGTGCCTGCAGTGTGTTGAACGCCAGAGCACGCAGTTCTTCATCCATGTGAACTGTGAGCCTGCCAAGAACAGAGCCCATTAGCAAGCCTCAACACCTTCCCTGCAGTTTATCACCTAAAACATAAAACCAAGATGCTAAAACATATGTCCTCTTAATTGGTCTCTAAGATGTTAGAAGATGGGAACCAATACTTGCTTTTTTTTCTGCAATACTCATCTTTATGCTAATCTATATTCATTTGTTAAATTTACATATGAATATATTCAAATCAGTTTTTTTTGTTTTTGTTTTTGTTTTTGGTGGTACTGGGGGTGGAACCCAGAGGCTTTCTACCTCCGGGCTATACTCCCAGACCTTTTTTATATTTTATTTGGAAACAGGGTCTCACTAAGTTGCTGAGAGCCGCACTCAGGAGCTGAGGCTGGCTTCGAACCTGTGCGATCCTCCTGTCTCAGCCTCCCAAGTGCGGGGATTATAAGCGTGCGCCACCATGCCCGGCCCAAATTAGTTGATATTTTTACTATATCTGATCTTAGTTCAAATGCTATATCTTAGAGAAGAATAAATGTCAAAATGCCACTTAAAAATTCCTTGATCCTTAAAATATCATATGTTGTTATCCTCTAATGAATAAACAATGATGTCTAATCACATAATATCTCAGCACTCTCTTACATTGCTATATCCTTTGCCATCATGAGAAAGGACATAACAATTATTCCTTACATGCAGGCGAGGCTACAGTTACGTATAAGATGGCTGATTATGAAAAAAAAATGCAACAAATCAAGAAGGAATCAGTTTTACAGCAATTAATTCTTGAAGGTGGGGATGAGAGGAAATTCAGGAGTAACACCATGACTGGTGTATGCCAAAGGCTGGGGAACGTGTTAACACATAAGGCCCTAAAGACAGTTTAAGTCTACAGAAATTCAAGAGGCTATTTAAAATCGCTTTTTAAAAACATTTAAACTGCCAGGCATGGTGGTACACATCTGTAATTCCCAATACTTGGGAGGCTAAGATAGAAGGATCTCAGGTTTGGAAACTTAGAAACCCTTTTTCTTTTTTATTTTTATTTTTATTTTTTATTTTTTTTTTTTGGTGGTACTGGGGATGGAGCCTTTCTACCTCCAGGCTACACTCCCAGAATTATTTTTTATATTTTATTTGGAAACAGGGTCTCTTAAGCCAGTGAGGCTGGCTTCGAACCTGCGCCATCCTCCTGTCTCCACCTCCCAAGCGCAGGGATTACAAGCGTGTGCCACTACGCCCGACTGGAAACCCTTAGCCTGGAGGTAGACTGCTCCTGGGTTCAATGCCTAATATAAAAATAATAATAATAAATCAAAATAAAACAGGACCTGTGGAAATACTTTTAGAGGATTTTGACAAAATGTATAAAAATGCTAAAAAAAATTATAAAAAATGGCCTCAGCCATCAATATATATTCCTATATAAGTAAGAGTTTTTGTATTGAGGCTGAAGAGGCTTATTCTGGTGACTGAGAAGACAAATGAGTTAGAGATATCCTGAATAATTAAGCTGGTAATATTATAAATGCACCACAATTACAAATGCGTGGGAAGCTGAGAAGATGGCATTATCCTTATGGACAGATGAGGAAAGTTGTGTGTGTGGCTTAGGAGAAAGGAAGTTTCACAGCCTTTACCCTGTTCTGGTCCTCACTAAATCAATTTTTGCTAACAATGAGACTGAAGAGGAAATGCATTACAGCTACCTAGACTCGGAGCAAACCGTGACCCAGCAGGAGCAGTTACATCAGTCATCACAAGGAAACAGGGTCAGATGAAAGCCCCAAAGGAGTGACTGAGCTCCATGATACTGTTTTAAAGGTTATCCCAACATCCCTGAAACACTGGAAGGTTAATATGTATCTTAGAGCTATCTGTGTGATCATGCATATGTATTCTGAGTCACATAGATAGGTTTAAGTACTCACTGTATAAAGGAGATAACACTGAGGTCTGGCTAATTAAAGGTAGGGGAATTAGCTTTCTTGAGAGACTGCACACAGGTCTACAAATTTACAATACATCTTTGTTTCATTTGCTTCCTTTATTTTATTCCATCTTATTTTTATTTATATGTTTGTGGTGCTGGGGATAGAACCGAAGGGGATTCTACCTCCGAGCCTCAGCCCTAGACAAACTTTTATTTTTTATTTGGAAATAGGGTCTTACTAAGGTGCTGCGAGCCTTGCTAAACTGCTGAGGCTGGCTTGGAACCTCTTGCCTCAGTCTCCCAAGTACTGAGATTACAGGCATGTGTCAGCACACTTAGCTTCCTTTATTTTTAAGTAAACATTTCTTTTACATCACAATTCCAAAAGACAGGGATAGAGGACAAAAGAGGACAAATCTTAGGATCTTCCTTTCCATTGGTAAACTAATTATGAAATGAATATCACAGGGCAAAGAAGCCAAGTAAATAGCAAAGCGAACTATCATTCCCTGGCTGCTTTACCAGGCTCCCTCACCCCGCCCCTCACGGGCGCAGTTTCCTCTAGGTGGGGGATGCAGAGCATCTATCTTATCACTATTCACAAAGACTAGATGGGAGAAGTAAGAGTGGATGAACAGTTGTTTGACTGCTCTCCTAAGGATGACGCTTATAAATAATTAACATTCTTAATTTCTAATGTTGATAAGAACTTTGTAACTCTGCAAGGTAATTAATGCAAAAATGAAGAGACGGAGCAGGAAAGGAAAGAAATTATCAAATAGTACAAAGCTTCAAAGTCGCCCCAGGGTCTCTCCAGGCAATCCTCATGGGAGAAAAAGACCATGATTCCATCTCTATAAAACAGCTTTTAACAGCTCAGAACAAGGTGGTATACAGCTGGGTAAAACACCAGCTATTTTCAAAAGAAGAGGGCAGGAAGGGTTGTGGGAGCAATCTATTCAATGTTGATTCATTGTGAATTTGAGTCTAGCTGGGAAGTGCCCAGCAAGCAGTAAATACCTTTCAATACAGACAAGTATCCTGGTTTCATTACAGTCACTATGCTTGATTTTCCATCCAGGGCAGAGGACAGCAAACTGGCTCAGAGGCTAAATCTGGCCAGAGAGTCCTGGAACAAAGCCAGGCCTGCTTACTCGTACATACCAACTTCGGCTGTTTCTATACCAGAGCAAAAGAGATGTTATCTGTGACGGAGACCATGTGACCTACAAGTCCTAAAATATTTAATATGTTCCTCTGCAGAAAATATTTTCTGACCCCTAATCTAGGCTCTCCCTGATGCCACTGATGAAGCAGTTTTTCTCAACAGGCTTACACTTAGAACTAGTTTGAGGAGTTAGCATTTGAGCTTGATTGTTAGGTCATATATTCACTCTATAGAGCCATATTATACCCAGTAGAGAAAAAAGAAATAAAAACTTGGCTACAGGTTCTTCCATAGGGGAAAAAAAAAAAAAACTGAAAATGAGATCTTGAAATGCTAAAGAAATGGTAGGAGTAAACACAATAATTCATTCCTAAAAGTGGGCATCAGCATACACTGATAACGTCTAGATAAAGGGATAGCTGTTATATAAACCCAAACAACTATGACCAGATGGCGGTAGAAATTTTCAACCACATTATAATGTGAGATCAATATGCATCAATAAAAGTATATTTTAAAAAAGGTAAATTGAAGAGCTAAAAATGTCTTTAGTATTACATGTACAGGGTTAATAACACAAGTGTATCACAAATGTAAAAGCAAAGCAAAGACAAAAATCAACAGGGCAGACAGTGATTCTTATTTACCTGGCTAACAATTCAATGAGGTCCGTTCTGCTCATACCATCGGGAATCAACCTTGGAATTGCAGCAATGCAAGTTCTAAACAAATCAATTTTAGGTTTTCTTTCCCCGCTGAAAAACATATCACAAATATTCTAATAAGTATATTACATATGCTTCACAGTTAAATCAAGTTTGCAAAAGTAATTACAAAATGGTATAATAAAAGGGTATACAAATTTTTTTTTACAAATTCATACAAATAAAAGTAGATAATAAACAAAAAAGAATTCAGAGGTAATTCAAGAGAGACAGCTGGACAGCAAAATTTTTTCTTAAATAGAAAACAAGCATAGCAACTTTATTATATATTAATTTTAATTTAATATTTTACAAATTAATAATTCCTCCAATTAAATATTTAACAATTTAGCCTTCTACAAACATTTAGTTAGTAAATGTTAATATTATAAGTAAGAGTATTGACATTATTAAATATCTAAATGTCAGTTATTATTTGGTGCCTATAAAAATTAGCCAAAAAACTTATTATTTAATATCTCATACTAACAAGGGTTTTAGGTTCAGGCATTTTCATAGATCTCTGTTGGTTTTGTTCTTGGCCTTTCGTGATACGCACATACAAACACACATATTTAACATTTATGTAATAAAATGTGCCCATTTTTTTTTTTAAATCCTGGTCCCTTCAGGGAAGAGATTTAATACAACTGAATAATTTGTTCCTTCCAACCCTCCCTTCCTTGGTTGTGCTAGGAATGGAACCCAGGTCCTTCTCTGCAGGTGCAAAAAAAAATCCCCAACACTTCTATTTACTTAGGGCCACTGGATAGTTTTTTTTTAAATGTCTAGCCCTTTAATATCTCAGCTTTTATTCTAGTATGCATTATGAAGTAAGGTTTTTAGTTCATTTATTTTATCCAAATTGTTTTCCAGTTGATCAAATAATTTTTATGAAGAAAAAAAGAGAAAGTGTTTTGGGAAAGTTACCACTGGCAGTGGACCCCTATCTTCTTTTGGAGCTTTTTTCTAGTTGGCCCATGGTTGGCATGGTCCCAAAAGGGGTGCATTTCAGTACGGTGACTTGGTTGACACCAGCCGCTAACAACATGGTTTGAATTTCAGCGACTACACATTCACTCTAAGGACACAGCCGAGCTAAGCCACCAGCATGCCATGGCGAAGGCTCCGAGGCCGACCAGCATCGTGACCGGCCACCAGCTCTCCGCGCTGCTGGGTAGCGCGTGCGTGGTGTCCAGCTCTCACACACACCCCGGATGTGGGAGCTGCTTGTCCTCCCGTGAGGGAACCATGTGCCATTTCACAAAAAATGGATAATGAAAAGAGAAAACTGGCCAATGAAGATGAAAATGAAGATGCTGCGTAGCGTTCTTAGTGTACTGTGCCCGGGCAGCCACTTTAAATAGAAGTTTAACTTTTCCATTCAAGCAGCAGGCTGCCACCTGGACGTAGTTTCCAGTTCTACACACTCTCGGCTCGCTGCCCACCAGTTACCCAGTGCAACAGATCCAGGTGTCCACCACCTTCCTACGGGACCACTGGATGCAACCTCGATGGCCCGCCCGCTGGTCCCCATGAGAACTGTGCGGGTGGCCGCAGTGACCGTCTCTCCAGCACGCTGCGGCCAACTAGAACTTGTAACTGCATGCTTAAACATGCCAATTAAACCTCCCTGCTGCGGGAGACCCGTGTGGCCAACACTCTGGACCCAACAGAGGCACTGGCCCACGTGGCCCATTTGCTCTCCACACACGCCCCGACCTTTGTGGGTGTGGCCTCTGGAAATGCTGTGTACCCCTCCCTAGGACCTGTATTAAAACCTGTATTTTGCCAGGCGTGGTGGCGCACGCTTATAATCCCCGCGCTTGGGAGGCTGAGACAGGAGGATCGTACAGGCTAGAAGCCAGCCTCAGCTACTCAGTGAGGCTCTCAGCAACTTAGTGAGACCCTGTTTCCAAATAAAGTATAAAATAGGTCTGGGACTATAACCCAGAGGTAGAAAGCCTCCGGGTTCCACTCCCAAGACCACCAAAATAAATAAATAAATAAATAAACAAACAAACAAACAAACAAATAAAACCTGTGCTTTCATCTTATACCTCTATCATTCTCTCCCCGCCTTCCCCCATTCCCTTGGTATTAGTGATTGAACCCAGGGGCATTCTATCTTTGAGTTGACCTTGCACCCTTTTTATTTTTTATTATGAAACAGGGTCTCATTAAGTTATGAAGGGCTCACTAATTGTTGAGCCTGGCCTTGAACCCATGATCCTTATTTCTCAGCCTCGCAAGTACTGGAATTGCAGGCTAGCACCACTGTATGTGGCTTAAAGAAATCACCTGAATTGTGTGTTTATTTGTTTGTGGTAATGGGGCTTGAACTCACAGATGCTCTACCACTGAACTACACCCCAGGCCCTTTTTATTTTTATAATAATTTTTTTACGGTGCTGAGGATGGAACCCAGAGGCATTCTACTTCCGGGCTACACTCCAAGCCCTATTTTTTATTCTTTATTTTGAAACAGGGTCTCACTGAGTTGCGGAGGGCCTCACTAAGTAGCTGAGGCTGGCTGTGAATGGCGATCCTCCTGTCTCAGCCTCCCAAATGCTGGGATTTAAAGCATGCACCACCACGCCCAGCTTATAATAATCATTTAAAAAAAATAATAGTAACCGAATATTTATTTACAAAGTTGAGAAACCAATACTTAACTTGGTATTCTAAGACCTGTAACTGAAATATGAATATACCTAAAAATCTTTATTGAGAATTTGTAGATGCTTTCTAGAAAACTAAAGAACTTACTGCCATTAAATATACTGTCCTAAGGAGGAAGTCCGCAACAATAAAGAAAAAAGATGCTGGGATGGCAAGTAATTACAAACTTTGGGGTGGAGTAGGATGAGATACCATCCTAAAATAAAACTACTTATATGTTATTTCCCCCTGTATCCTCTGGTTCCAGGAAATAAAAATATCAGAGTTCAGATTTTCTTTTCTTTGTTTATCAGTCTCCTGGAAGTAAGAGCAGTTGTTTGACTCAATAAACCAAGTATGATAAGACATATCTAGGATAAAGAGATTTATCTATCATTCATGGAATAAATATAAGGCCCTGTCATTGACAATGAATTCGAATGGTATCCAGGGTGACTTTTGCTATCTATACCAGTTTGATATCATGTTAAAAAATAAAACTGAGTGTTTGGAAAGGATCACTGTATTAAACACCATAGCAGATGGCAAGCTGGGAGAACTCGAGAAGAGGAAGAGAAAATGCAGGTAAGCAAGAATCAACCATCTGTACACTTTATGCAATGAAACAGCAATGAAGGTAAATCACTTTCTACATACGTAATCATATCTTCAGGCTCCTTGTTAGACATCTGCACACTAGTCATACACATTGGTCTCCCAACTTCTTTGTCCAAATGTCGCAGGATGCTATCTAATGCTTTTCTTACTTGAGGATAGTAAACTGACATTCCTGGAGGTGGAAAAAGACCTCAGGGTTACAAAATATCACAAGTTAAAAGAATTCTTAGTAGTTGGTTTTGGTCATGAAGCCTACACTCTTCACTTTTTACTTAGTCTAATTTATTTGTTTGTTTGTTTGTTTGTGGTGCTGGGGATCAAACCTAAAGCCTCACACATGCAAGTAAGCACTCTCCCACTGAGCACCATATTCAACCCTTTTAATTTCTATGCAGTTCTGGGGTAGAACCCAGGGGCATTCTACCTCCGAGCTATACCCCCAGCCTATTTCCTTTTCTTTATTTTGAACCAGGGTCTCACTAAGTTGTGGAAGGCCTAACTAAGTAGCTGAGGCTGTCTATGAACTTGTCCTCCTCCTGTCTCAGTCTCCCAAGTACTGGGATTATAAGCATGCACCACCACACCTGGCCTACTCAACATTTCTAAAAATTTTTTCTTGGAGACAACATCTCACTAAATTGCCCATGCTGGCCTCAAGCTTGTGATCCTCCTGCCTCAGCTTCCCAAGTACCTGGGATTATAGGCATGTGCCACTGCACTTGGCCTATCAATATTTATATGATGGTAGGTTATTAGTGTCACAAAAGAAGTTTCAACTGTGATATATTCTTAATTAAGTGGGGAAACTATGTAAAAATTATGCAGAGAACACTTATTAGTTTGAAGGACAAAATTTAGTATCCTTTGAAAGCCTAGATTAGCCAGAGATTCTTGACATGAAGAATTACAAATGTTATTTTAAAAAAATACTCATTGGATATTACTACCATATATACTGGAATGGCCATATTTATCAAATATATATGTTAGACTTGATCATAGACTTTTACAAAAGAATCTTAAACTGTATTCCAAAGCAATGTATTTATTTGAGTTGTCACTAACCTATGACTTTTGCCTCTTCATCTGTCAAGGTTTTATTCAGAAAAATTTTCTTTACACGAAGAGTATTTCCTGAGGGAAGAATAACTCCTGTCGTTGGCATCGGTGGTTCACCATCTTTCTGCTGCAAACTGTCCGCGATCACAAGGAAGACCCGGAGGCCTATGTTCATTCTCTTCAGAGGAAAGTAGAAAGTTTCAAAAGGAAGAAATCAGTGCCACACGTTGTTGCTGTGCATTTTAGAAACATGTCATCAAATAACACTGGAGGGGTGGGAGGAAGGAAGACAGAAGGAAAACTAACCTTTGGTGGGAGAGGGGGGGAGGGAGGGAGGGAGGATGTGTGTGTGTGTGTGTGTGTGTGTGTGTGTGTGTGTGTGTGTGTGTGTTGCTAGTGATTCAACCCTGGAGCATTCTACCTCTGAGCTCTATCCCAGACCCATTTTATTTTTTTATTTGGGAAGAGGGTCTCGGTTAGTTGCAGAGGGCACTGTAAAGTTGCTGAGGCCGTCCTCAATTGTCTCAGCCTCCCAAGTACTGGAATTGCAGGCATGGGTCACCATGCCCGGCTATGGCACAACATTTTTAATGATTGTAGACACTAGAGTTTGCTTTAATATCAAATTCCTAATATCACCCACCACTTCTGGAGTCTCCTATTCCCTAAGCCTATGTCAAGCTTCTTCCTTCCTTCCTCAACCATCCCCTTCCCACTCTAGGCAGATGACATTTCTTCTATTTTACAGAAAGAAAAAGTGTTGGACTTTCCTTAACTTCTACGAGCCACACCAGCCTGCTTAGAACTTCACCTCTTTTTCCTCCCCTTTGCTTATGCTGCAGTGTGGGAGGTGCGAGTCTTCCTAGTCAGTGGAATCCCTTCTGTTCTTGTATTTTCTGGAACATTCTACCATCAGTGGTCTATTCCTCGCATCTTCTTTAATCCTCCCCTTTTAACTGAACATGCTGTACTTGGTGTGTGTGTGTGTGTGTGTGTGTGTGTGTGTGTGTGTGTGTGATAATAGGAATTGAAACCAGGGGCATTTTACCTCTCAGCTACACTCCCAGCACTATTTTTTTTTTTTAATTTACTTTGATACAGGGGCTCACTATGTTGACAAGAGTCTTACTACTTGCTGAGGCTGCCCTTGAACCTATGATCCTCCTGTCTCAGGCTCCCAAGTACTAGGATTATAGGCATGCGCCACTATGCCTGGCTTGAACATGTTGTACTTCTAACTTAACCCAAATATGTTCATGGCGTAAACACTCCCCACAATGCTTCTCTATCGCAATTCTCACTCATCAATGACCATCCTGAGTGTGCTACGGAACCAACCAGTAGCTTGGGCACCTTCCAGCGTCCCTTCCCACCCAAAACCCTCCCTTCCTTCCTTTGCCACTGCTGTGCCACTCTGGGCCACGTCATCTCCAACTGCATTTCCAGCTCCTCCTAGGCTGCCTCCTTTTATCCCATCCCATGATTCCCTCTCCAAGAAAGCTCTGGGTTACACAACTTTGATTGCCACCCATCCCACACTGCTAACAAATTTTACAATCTGCCTCTCCTCTGAACTTAGAACCTCAGAGCTCTCTTGCATGTCAAAACGATGCCCCAGATTAGAATCATTCCAACCTAATACATGATCTTTTCCCAGACTTGACTGCACTGGATGCCCTGTTGCTCGCTGCAGGGCCGGCCTTCTCTCTACCTGTATCACTACCATCTCAGTCCAGGCTGTCACTGCCTCTGACCCACGCCAGTGGTCTCTAAAGCAGCTGCGTGTATCCCAGTGGGTGGACAAGGTAGCTCCCTGGAATACGGGAAGAATATAAAAACTTTTATCTGTGTGCTTTTGTTGTTGTTTGTGTGGTGCTAGGGGTGGACCCAGGGCCTCACGCAAGCGCTTTATCAATGAGCTAAATCCCAGCCCCTATGTATAAACCTCTCAAATTTAAATAAGATTAAGACTTGAAGCTTATATGGCAGAGCAAGGACCCCTCCTTCAACTGCGTATCAGATGGTAATGAAAGAAGTGGAAAGCTCCCCAATGCTTAGTATTAACTAAGCAGCTTTGCTAATTCTTTTTTCCCCCAGTATATTTCATTTTGCATGTATTTGCTTAAATGAGTTACTTGGCTGGGCATGGTGGCGCACGCTTGTAATCCCAGCATTCGGGAGGCTGAGACCGGAGGATCGTGGTTCGCGGACAGCCTCAGCTACTTAGTGAGGCCCTCTACAACTCAGTGAGACCTAGTTTCAAAATAAAGAATAAAAAATAGGACAGGAGGTGTGGCTCAGAGGTCGAGTGCCCCTGGGTTCCATCCCCAGACCCGCAAAAAAAAAAAAAAAGTTAACTGATCATTTTATCCAGTTTAACTAATATAGGTTTCCCAAACTTAGAAATATATAGGGATTAAAGGTAATTCTAATATATAGGCTTAAATGATTAACAACCAAAAAACCCCACCAGAATCAAAACTTTTTCTAGTCCTACGATGAGAACTTCAGTGAGGAAAAAAATTAATTTTAGAAATAGTGAACTCGCTGGGCATGGTGGCGCACACTTGTAATCCCCATGTTTGGGAGGCGGAGACACAAGGATCACGCAGGTTTGAAGCCAGTCATGCTGGCTTAAGAGACCCTGTTTCCAAATAAAAATATTAAAAAATAGGTCTGGGAGTGTAGCCCGGAAGTAGAAGGGTTTCCAGTAACCCCAGGACAACCAAAAAAAAAAAAAAAAAGAAAAGAAAAAAAAAAGAAAGAAAGAAAAGAAAAGAAATAGTAAACTCTCTCTCTCAGTGGAGAGAATATTGTTGAAACTCATGTTCAAGCTGGGTGTGGTGACACATGCTTGTAATCCCAGCATCTGGGATGCTAAGACCAGAGGATCACAGTTCATGGAAAGCCTCAGCTACTTAGTGAGGCCCTATGCAACTTGGTGAGACCCTATTTCAAAATAAAGAATAAAAAAAAAAAAAAAACAGGGCAGGGGCGTCGCTCAGAGGTTGACTCCCCCTGGATTCCAGCCCCAGACCTGCAACCCCCTCCCTAAAAACTGATGTTCAAGAAAATGTCTTCTGTTTACTAGTCTTTGTTGCTGGGAACTATGTTACATATCTATCTATAAAAACACTCAGGTTGACCCATTTAAAAATCTGTAATAACTAGTAGGTTATCTTAAAAAAACTGTACAGGTAAAAACACTTTGACAATTTTCAAACCCAACTGTTAACCATGTATACATATATCTTCAGATTTAATTGTGAGAAGCACCAGTATAGTAATTTAAAATAATAAGAACAAAGATAACATCTATTTTGCCTTTCTATATTCTCAAAAGTCATTAGCCGGATGTCATGGCTCACACTACAATCCCAGTACTTGGGCAGCTGAGAGAGGAAGATCGCAAGTTCAAGGACAGCCTCAACAAGTAGTGAGACTCTCAGAAACCTATTTCCAAATAAGAGAAAAAATTGGGCTGGGGGTATAGTTTGAGGTAGAATGCCTCTGGGATCCTCAGTACCACTACCAAAACAAACAAACAAAAAAAGTCAGTAGCTTAAGACAGGTAATTACGTTATAAAATATTCTGAAACAATCTGAAAGTGTGTGTGTGTGTGTGTGTGTGTGTGTGTGTGTGTGTGAGAGAGAGAGAGAGAGAGAGAGAGAGAGAGAGAGAGAGAGAGAGACTGGGATGAAACCCAGGGGCTTTTTACCTCCAGGCTACACCCCCAGACCTATTTTATATTTTATTTGGAAACGGTCTCACTAAGTTGCTGAGAGCCTCACTAAATAGTTGAGGCTGGCTTCGAACCTGTGCGATCCTCCTGTCTCAGCCTCCCAAGTTCTGGGATTACAAGCGTGCGCCACCACGTCCAATTTACAATCTAAAAATTTAATATCTTAAGTATCAAGTGGACATAAGTAGAATATAACACTTGTTCTATTTTTTAATTATAAGTTCCATGTGAAGAAAAGGAATTTTTGTCTTTCTCCAGGAGAAACACTGGAAAGAATGCCTGATATATTTTAGGTACTCAATAAATGTTGGATGAATAATATATATTAAAAAACACCTTGAAGCCAGGCGTGGTGGCGCATGCTTGTAATACCCGCGCTTGGGAGGCAGAGACGGGAGGATCGCGCAGATTCGAAGCCAGCTGCTCTGGCTTAAGAGACCCTGTTTCCAAAAAAAAAAAGTATAAAATAGGTCTGGGAGTGTAGCCCGGAGGTAGAAGGGCTTCCAGGAACCCCAGTACCACCAAAAAACAACAACAACAAACAAACAAACAAACAAAAAACCACCTTGAATATAAATCATTGACATAAAGATACTTAAGGTCCTGTCACAACGTCTAAAAGTCAGTTGAACTGGCTAACATGGAAAATTTCCTCTCTTTGATATTTTTTTTTTACTATATTTAATATGATAGACCATTCAGTCAGTGATCAGATAGGCAAAATAACTTGTCCAGGCTCAGATTTGCAGTTAGAAGTAAAGTTCATATTTAAACCTAAGAGCTTTGATTCCCAAAGTTTTTCTCAAAGAAAATAAGCAAATAGTACCCATAGCCTATTACTCCTACATATTATTAATGTGGAGGGGGGAGGGCAATACTGGAAATTGCAAGGAGGAGCATTGTACCTCTGAGTTAGTTTTTAGCTCTTTTTAATTTTAATTTTTGAAACAGAATCTCACTGTTATCTTTATTTTTTATTTTATTTTATTTTTTACCTCTGGGTTAATGGTGAAAGTTTTAGTAGATTTTCCAACACTAAGAAGATCAAATATTATTTCTTTCATTGCAAAATCCAAACGTTCCTATAAAAAACCAAATCAATTAATAAGTCCTTATAACTTACTAGTATATATTATCATCTAAGAATAAGGCAAAAAAGCAGATTTGTGTCCTTAAGCCATTAATCTAAATGAACAGAAAAAAAACCACATATAAATTAAGGTTAAAACATATATATATATTCTCGTCTCAATCTTCCAAGTACTAGGACTATAAGCATGTACCATCATACCTGGCAACCAGTTACAGTGGATTCTCTAGCTGTACCTAAGAGCCTATATTAACACAAAATATAAAAACAATTTCATAATAAATCTTGAGGTACATGGAAATAATTAGTAAACAGACTAACTGTAGGATTTTTGGAGACTTTCTTTACTTTTCTTAAATAAAGTGTTTCTACCTGTGTATCTCCCGTTTCTTCTCAAGTGTGTGGACTAATAATTTAAATTTATTTCATCACAAAAAAAATCATGAGTATCCTTTATTTTTTGCATGTTTAAGCACTTTCCCTTTTCCACAATTAATATTCATCAATGCTTTGCTAACATGTTTTAGATGTGTAAAAGTTTTAAGATTCCAACTTATTAAGTCATATTACTTTTATGGCTGACTTAAGGAATATTACTCACCTGAGCAATGAACTGAATAATCTTTACAAATATATTGAGGGGAGTGTCACGAGGAACCACACTTCGAGAGCCTTTTGGAAAAAGTGCTGATACTATGCTCATAAGACGACTATGGGAAGAAAAGTTTGTTTATAATGAGATCACAACCTTATAGCACATTAGCCAAGAAGTCTTCACATTCTTTATGTCAAGAGAATTCATATTTTTATCCAGTATACATATATGTATTGTGGGTGAGATGATTCTGGGGACTGGCCCCAGGGGCACTCCAGCTCAGAGCTACACCCCCAGCCCTTTTGGAACAGGGTCTAGATGGCTGAGGTCGAGATGGCTGAGGCCACTCTGCGAACTTCTAGATTCAGCTTCTCAAATACTGGTATTACAGGTGAGTACTACCACACATGACCCCAAAAGCTAACATTTCAACGGTGCAATTTCTTTTTAACAAGATTTTATTACTTGATTTCTTTTGGAGGCAGGGATTAAACGCAAGGCCTTCAACCCTCTGAGCAAATGTTCTACCACTGGGCTACCTCCCCCAATCCCAAGGTTTTATTTTAAATGCACTTTAAAACAAGGCACTAAAGCTGGGCGTGGTGGTGCACGCTTGTAATCCCTGCGCTTGGGAGGCAGAGACAGGAGGATTGCGCAGGTTTGAAGCCAGGCACGCTGCCTTAAGAGACCCTGTTTCCAAATAAAAAAGTATAAAAATAGGTCTGGGAGTGTAGCCCGGAGGTAGAAGGGTTTCCAGGAACCCCAGTACCACCAAAACAAAACAAAACAAAACCAACAACAAAATAAATAAATTAAGGCACTCACTCACCTTTGAGTTACAGTGTTGCTTTCACATTTTATTCTAATTACATAAACCCACAACAATCTATACAAAGATTCCAGTGCAACTCGAGACATTTTAGGATCTTTATTCTGTTTGAAAACAAAAGAGGATAATGCACTTATTTAAGTGCTTGCAATAATTTAAGATCAAATATATTCTGTCAACAACTAAAAGTCTCAACTCCCTTTTTAAGAATTTAATCTAAAAGAGGTTTAGCTGTAGGTTCACATTTACTTGTGTTAGGTACAGATACCTCAAAAGTATTCATGAATATGACAATTTTTAGTCTTTCCTTATAGTCTCAAAAGAGTAAAATGTCAGAATTCTATTAATATTTCTAAACACTCCAAAATTATATACACATCAAATTACTTGACAAATGGTTCCCACTATAATATTGACACAATGACAGAAGGCTGACTCATCTTTAGAGTAAGTCATTTGCAGCCCTTAGACAGTTAACACTTAAAACAGAGTGTAATACTCATTTGCATATATGTAACAGTACACATTTTTATTGAGTGCATATTCTTACAAGAGAGAAATGTGGACCAAGGAGTTAAGAGAATGGTTCTATAATCAGAAATACATGGAATCAAATCCAAGCCCCATCCCTGGGCACTGTCATATCATCCTGTATCACAATTTATTCCAGTCTAAAATGGAAAAAATATGATACCTACCTCACAGATCAACAAAGTTAAAATCTATACAGCACTTAGAATAGTGCCTGGTACCTGTTAAATATTCACTAAATAGCAGGTGTTACACCTCTAATTTTTATTTGAAATCAGAACAGTAAAATTTATTATTATTATTAATAGTAGTAGTAGTATTCAGGAAATTATCCCATTTTAATTACACTACTTGACCAGTGAACTTTTTCTTCATTCTACCTTGTATAAAAAGCTGAACTTTTCAGAGCCAGAGTTAACTATGAGAATTGCAAATTTTGAAAATGTAGCTAATAATCTCCTTCATTAAAAGAAACTAAACACTTGTCGACTGGTTGCAAAATGCATTCACTGCTATAAACTTGCATTTTTAAAATGAGAGTACTTATTCTTACACAATTATCTTATATATGTATCTAAAGAGCTCATAAAAATATCTGAAATTATTTTGGGCCATTCTGCTTTCTTAGATAGAGAATAATGAACATCACTATATATGATTCAAACAACACAAAAAGATAACTGAGGATGCTTGTATAAAAGATCTAGGCACTAGAAAATATAATTACTTGCAAAACTGTATCCATCTGAAGATTTTATATAATTAGTAATGGGAAATCAGTTATTCTGCCTGTTAGTCTCAACATAAATTTCTCTCCATTGCCAGATCCATAAAGACCCCAGATTTAAACTACACGCCTCAAATAGCTTTCTATTTGTTCCTATTTTAACTAAAGTAACATATAATGTATGTCTCTTAATTTAATAACCAAGCCTTCTGTAGTATCGACTTTAATAAAGCATAACTTTTTTTCCTATCATTTACGTTCCAGAAAATAAATATCAGCATAGAAGCTTGGTGAGGAGATATGAAGGTAGGAAGGATGAGTAGGCAGAGCACAGACGACTTCTAGGGCAGTAAAAACACTCTTTCATACTGTAACAATGGATACACATCCTTAATTATTTGTCCAAGCCCATAGAATGAACAATGCCAAGAGTAAAACCTAATATAAACTGTGGACTCGGGATGATACTGTGCGTCGGAGCAGGGTCACCAGTGGTAACAACCGTTCTACTCTGGTGGGGAATGCTGACAATGGGGGAGGCTTTGCAGGTGTGTGGACAGGGCATGTATGGGAAGTCTTTGAAAACTACTCTCATTCTTACTTACGAATCTAAAACTGCTGTATAAAATCTAAAAATTCACATTATTCTTTTGAAATATCAATGAAAATTACACATTAATGATATTTCAGCTGGGGGTGGTGGTGCACACTTGTAATCTCAGTACTTGGGAGGCTGAGACAGGAGGATCACAGGTTTGCAGTTACCCTCAGCTACTTCATGGGCCTCCCACAACTCACTCCTGAGTTCAACTCAACCTGTTTCAAAATTAAAAATTAAAAAAAAAAAAAAAACCCCACAGGGCTGGGGTGTAGCCCAGAGGTAGAATGCCCCAAGGTTCCGCCCCTAGTAACAAAAAAGAAAAAAAAAAAAGAATTAAAGCCAGGTGTGGTAGCTCATACAAGTTATTCCAGCACATAGGAGGTTGAGACAGGAGGATCACTGGATTGATGCCAGAGGCCAATGCACCAGTAACTGAGTAAGGTCCTATTTAAAAAAAAAAAAAAAAAGACTAAGGACTAGATGTAGTTCAGTAATAGAATGCCAGAGTTCAAATCCCGGTACAAAAAAAAAAAAAAAAAAAAAAAAAAAACCCACTATATTCCACGTAAAAATTATTCTCATATAAATGATTATATATAAAAGTATCTGGATTACTTTTAGGTTATGAGCTATCTGGCATAAAAACAACAACCAGGTTTTCAAGCTTTTCAAGATGGACTGCTATGTTTATAAAGCTAACTTTGGCACAGTATGAAAACAAAACAACAAGATGAAAAGCAATTTAAAAAGTTAATGACTAATGATTCTTTCAGTTGCTACAATGCAGCTATATATGTTCTAATAATAAAAAGTAAACTAAACTGAGTACAGTGGCACATGCCTGTAACCCCATTTGAGACAGGAGCATCGCAGGTGTGTTGACAGCCTCTGCAATGTAGCAAGAGACACTCTGCAACCTAGCAAGACTGTTTAAATCAGTGCTGTGTGCATGTCTGTACACACAAGTTTTTTTTTACCCAATATGATGTATGAATATAATGCACCAATAAAAATTAAAAAAAAAGAAAGGGCAGGGGGGTGTAGCTCAGAGGCAGAATGCCTTTGAGTTTAATCTCCAGTGCCACAAAAAAGGTAAGAAACGAACATATAAATAAAAAAACAAAAACAAACAAAAAATCCTAAATTGATCTGAATCTTAAAGACACATAACTCCCTAGTGACAACACTGGTCTAATTTAAATAATCAGACTATTACATACATAAGTCTAAGGTCATGAATGTACAACAAAGTTCGACATATCAGTTAAATATAATCTTTGCAGCAATCATTTTAACATGTTTCTTCCCTTTTCTCTCCTGTGAACTTAAAAAAATAACTTATTAAAAACCTTTAAAACAAGAGAATAAAAGTTTACAAAACTCCATCAAAATCCCATTCAAAATCTAAGCTGTCTCTTTAATTCCACTGAAAACTGTGTGTTTTTGTTTAACATTTTCACTTACAACAGCTAGACACTATAAACAATATTTAAAAATGGTTCGTGGTGTTGAAAAATCCTCATTCCCCATCCCTTCTATCTCTGCAATCCGTCCTCTGGGATCACATGAATACTACACCTGGTGAAGAAAGCTTCTGCAGTGGGCCACTCTGACAACACGGAAGCAGGTCTGAACAAATTTACTAGACGAGCAATGCAACATGGGTAAAGGAAAACAACAAATGCCATGCTTAAAGGAAACGAAGCAATACTTGACTTTGGAACGTCAATACGACTCACCTGGAGGGTTTCTATTTGTTTTCTGATACTGTTGTTAGATGGCATCTAAATAAAGCAATGTGAGACAGCAAACGTAAACATGAGATGCAGCACATGCATGTTAGATGAAAATAAGCACAAAACAAGACAGCTCTTCACCAAGGCCTCTATTTAGGAGAAATCTGACATTTCCAAGACAGTGGCCAGAAACATGAAGGACAAAACAACCCCGCAAGTTGGGCAACATGGGACACACCTCCTACGCTTGAACTGAGAGAAAACAGTTAAAAAAAAGTCAAAATTTTAACTACCTAGGTTTTCCTCTTCAAACTCTACCTGTGAATTCAAACGACTTAAAAATTTTAAAAGAAAATTAAAATAGATGATGGCGGGAAATCCCCAAATTATTTTTATATGATGGCAAATAAAATGACGCTTTCTTACACGATACTTATGGGCATACAAGAATATTGCCATTTTTTGTGGTCACCAACCTAAAAAGCTGGCATAGTCATTAAGAAAAACTAAAGTATCTTAACGTGCTTTAATAATACATACATATATACATATATATATATATGTATATATATATTCCTATAACTCTAGAGAATAGAATTATAGGAAAAACATTTGCTTATATCCCTTATTGTGGTGGACCAGAAAGAGGAAGTGGTAAAACTGGTCGAATCTGGATGCAAAGCCCTACAACTTAACAGCTTCTTAAACATGGGTCACGTATCTCCCTTCAACCTTAGGTACAGTGACAATGAAAGGAGATAATAAATTGCGTGCATCCACTAAATATTAAAAATCAATCCTAAGGAATACAATAAGTAAAACTGTTTTATGTGCTTTTTTTTTTTTTTTTTTTTTTTTTTGGTGGTACTGGGGTTCCTGGAAGCCCTTCTACCTCCAGGCTACACTCCCAGACCTATTTTATATTTGGAAACAGGGTCTCTTAAACCAGCAAGGCTGGCTCCGAACCAGCACGATCCTCCTGTCTCCGCCTCCCAAGCGCGGGGATTATAAGCGTGCGCCACCACGCCCGGCTATGTACTTTTTTTAAATCAAGGAATTACTTGAATCCAGTCAAGTAAAATCAATTTAGGTTAGGCCTTTATCTTGCATCATTTTTTCCAATACATAAAAATTATAATTGTTCCAACAGAAAACTAGCATGATTTTTCTTTGAATGCTTAAAACTCCTTACCTCAACTAGGCAGAACAGCCACATTATCTAAAACTTAATAGACTGAAGCCAAGTCATAAAATTTCTGCTGAATAGAGCCTTAATGTAAGTTAAGGGTTAATGGCCAAGACAATTATATTCCAACTACTCATGCTGAGTGGCTCTTATCTCCTTTAGCCTGGCAGATTGATACCGCCATTAATGAAAATGGACAATATGCCAGAAATATTTAACAGGAGGTAAGGGTTCAAAGGAAACAGAGCATTTTAAATGAAAGCCTTAAGACAAAAAAAGTTAGGGTGCTGCGAAAGTATTGCAAATATGTTAGGTGGAAACATATATGTTTATATTAAAAAAATTCAACAAGCAGCAGAAAGGTATGAATTTTCATGAAACCAAGCAACCTTCCAGAAACATTTAAATGCATGTCTTAAAAATATTTTACTGAAAGTATGAAAAATAACACTACCCAAAAATGATCTCGTTGTTCCCTTTCAGCACCTATGCCTGTTATGAATTATTCAAAAAGGGGCCACAGCAAGTAGAATATAATAAATTAATTTCTTTGTCCTGGTAGCAAGCTATAGACTTGAAATCAGTTGATTTGGTTCTGAAAGTTTTCATAAATAAAGCAACGAAGTTATAACAAATTTCATGTAAATATGAATAACAGCAATGCATAGCTATGAGGAAAATGGACGAAACTGTTTTTCAAAGACATATATTCCATTATTCACCTCACCAAGAAATCAAACCATTTTGAAAATGATACCTAAAATCATAAAAAAAGATGCAGGATTACATCTAGTGGGGTTAATAGACCGGTCCTATTTCTCCCAGTACCAGAGGGAACTGTGTGGCTAAGGAAATGCCACGTCTGTACTGTTGCTCTTAAGCAAATATTCCAAGTCTCGTTTAACTATACATTGAAGGAGTTTCCACACTGGGCATCCCTGTAACATGCAGATGAAGAATGTGCCCATCTTTGTGTCAGACATCACTTGTGTTCTATAGCGGAGCATCCTGAGAAAAGAACAGTCCTCCCATCGCTCATACTACTGTTTGAGTACTAAGAAAGACTGAGCATAGATGTGCCGGACACTATTAGTATCAAATGTCCCTTCCTTCACCTCATAGTTCTTTCGGGAGCTTTGACATCTGTGTAGATCCAGCAGCACACTTTCATGTGTGGCTGGGCATATGCAATTCAATGTGCTTCTGTTGCTATTTTATTACCAAAGCTTTTTTTATGTTACTTAGATGTGAGCCAACATTACTGAATTTTCTCAAAACAAAGACAAACATACGGAGACTTTCATGAGATAAAGTAGTGTTTTAATTTATTAACACAAATTCCTAGATCTAAGAATAAAATCAATCATAATGGAGATTATATAAATTTGCAATCAAAAGTTAATTCATTTCTATACACAATTCCCTATAGAATAAATAAAGTACATATAAGAAAAAGGATTTGAAAAAGTATTATTGAAATGGACCAAGAATAATGAAAGGTTTGTCATATACGGTTTGATATATATGTATAAGTGAATGTCACAAAATTCACGGTCAGTAATGTAATTATATCTTACCTTTAAATGTGACAAACAGTTTTGTAGGAAAATATGCCAGTTATTTAAAAAAAACTGTTTCTGACTGACACATAAAAGGCAGGTAATTAGTGGATACAAAGCCTATGGGAGATAGGGAAAGGAGAGAATTAGCATTTCTCTTGGAAAAACACTGGATTTGTGAATATTTTTTCATTTATTCTCATAAGCAAACAAGAAAATTAAAAATACTTTATGCCATCTTTCTATTTGTAATAAAAAATATAATCTCACAGAATAATCTAACAAAGAACCATTTGTACCCTTGGCCCTTTTTAATTTATTTTATTTATCTGTTGGTGGTACTGAGGATTTATTCCTGGCAAGTTCTACCTCTGAGCTAAACCCCCAGCCCTTTTTATTTTTCTGTTTTGAAACAGGGTGTCGCCAAGTTGCTGAGACTGGCGTGGAACTTTGGGATTCTGAGCCTGCCAAGTACTGGAATTACAGGTGCCACACCATCACGCCTGGCTATATAATGTTTTTTGTTTGTTTGTTTGTTTGTTTTGTTTTGTTTTTGTGGTACTAGGGATGGAACCCAGGGGCAATCTACCTCCAAGCTACACACCCAGTCCTATTTTTTTATTCTTTATTTTGAAACAGTTGCCAAGGGCCTCACTAAATAGCTGAGGCTGTCCCCAAACCGCAATCCTCCCGTCTCGGCCTCCCAAATGCTGGGATTACAAGCGTGCGCCACCACGCCCGGCAATAATACAAAATTTAAAAGACCTGTCAAGACAGTTAAATACCTAAAAGGAGGTGTGAGTAAAATATCTGATGCAGATCATATAATAATAAAATTAAATTAAAAACAGGAGATTTTATAAAATATGTATGTAAAATTGGTCTTTGTATTGCTCTTCAGAGATTTTACAATTCTATCTCCATTCAATTCATAAATAAATCATTAAAACTCCCAAGTAAACATGCAAAGGTTTGAAACATGTCTCAGTACCAATGAATGCTTCTTCCTGGAGCTCAGTTCAAAAGTAGTCTGATAAAGCATCTCCACGAAATTTTTCAAACAGGGGACATTGACTTCATTTTTAACAGCCTAAGTAAAGAGGTCGTGCAGACAGAAAGAAAATGGTTACAAACATTAAACTACACACGGATTACAAGAACTTTCTGCAAGGTTTGGTATTAGCTAATAATTCACCAAGAGTCTCAACGAAGTATTATAACAGGCCAGATGACAGGGTGTTAAGTAAATAAGATAAACTTGGTCCCTGCCCTGTGTGAGTGAACAGGTGGAAAAGGGAGGCAAGACACAGGTGGTGAGCCCAGTCTAACAGTGCTGGAGGCGCCTGCTGTGGGCTCCTGGAGCACTTGAAGGGCCCCTCTGGGCAAAATCCACAAGGAAGTAGCATCTAAGCTAAACCCAGCAGGTCTTATCTACACATCGCACCAGCTTCCTACAGAACCGACCCCAGCCTTATCTAGCATTGCTGTGCCCTGCACACCAAGGCCAGCCACCCCAGTCTCGCTGGCCCGAGAACCCGGAGAAATGTGGGCTCGCCTCAGGATGCCCCATTTGTTTCTTCGGTCTGAGATGCTCTTCTGTTTGATGTAGTAAGCTTTTCTTCCTCGTTCCTTTAGGTTTTACTCAATTGGTCACCATCTCCTTCAAGGTGGTAGTCTTTCCTAACCACACTAAAAGTATACCTCTTCTACCCCCTTGGGCCATCATTATCCCTGCTCTCCCACCCAGTTTACCTTTCTTCATCGTACTTGCCATAAACACACTACAGATTCTACCTCCTAGTTTGCTTTGTTTTCCATATGAGTGGTAAACTCTGCAATGGCAGAATGACCTGCCCATCTTGTTCTGTCATATTCCCTACACATAGAAGAGGGCCAGAAACAGAGAAAGCACTCCATGCCTACAATGAATAAATAAACAGGCCAGCCAGGTGGAGGGGAAGGAGGTTACCAGAGAGGTCAACTGATCCAGGCAGAGGGAACTGCTGGTGCAGAGTTCTGGGGTTATGAATTGACTGAGATCCCCACAAAGTCCCTGTGTGAATGCCTAACACCCCCGACCACAGAATGTGACCTCGAGTGGAAAAAGGTCATCCAGATCTGATTAAATTGGGGTGAGGGGGCCCTAATCCAACACGACTATGGTGTTCTTTAAAAAGGGGGACACAGAGACACTGATGTGCACACATGGAGAGGCATATGAAACAAAGGCAGAGTTAGGGGTGCTGCCTCTGCATGCCAAGGAATGCCAAAGACTTTCAGTAAACCACACCAAGCTAGGCAAGAGGCATGGAACAAATTCTTCCCCAGCCCTCAGAAGGCACGAAGCTGCCAGCATGCTCTCCTATCTCAGACTTCTCCATCACTACGGAACAGTTGTTGGGTGGCTTTGTTATTGAGCTACCCAGTTTGTAGTGTGTAATTATAGCCCCAGCAAACTGATAAACCTGGACACATAAACAAACATGGCATAAAAGAATCAGGCAACACAGTGGAAATGGACCACTGTCAAGAGTTTTCTTACAACAATCTGCTCCTTTGGTGAACTGCTTTACAAACCAAAACCTAACCTCACTTAGATACCTGGCAAAAAATAATTCTCAAAGGGTAAAGTGCAAATGACAATTTGGGATAGATAAGTGACAATTTAAACTGTTTCTAAGGAAAGTACATTTGCTAATTGTGGAGAATTGACCTAGCTTTATACACACTAGCCTGTTTCTATTTAATAAATTGAGCCTATTTTACCTGGCTAAAAACTGGGAGGGGAGGGAGAGGGGATTGACTCAAACCACTTGCAAACTTTGAATCATGATTTCTGTGTGTCCCCATTTTTAGAAATCCTTCAAATATTTACAAGCTAATATTGATGACAGACCAAAATTATCATGTCAAATATTCTGTCATTAATATTTAGAATTTTTAAACTTTTCTTAAAATTCTTTGTCCACCTTCTCTAAACATGGTCCAGAAAGCAGTACATAAATACTACATATCAATTCATGTAAATACATAAGTCAGTAAACTCAGGCTTTAAAATGAAAGTCAAAAGTTTAATTTCTCAACATGAGAATAAGATTTTTTTGAAAATTTATGTAGAATAAAATCTCAATAAAAATCATGTAATTAATTTCCATTCCTAGCCAAGATAGAATAAAGGGGCTCAATTTACCCTACCTTCTGAAACAACAACAACAACAAAAAAAATGAAATACAAACTCTGTGTCAGCAAACAAAACAAAACAAAGCAACAAAACAAGAACCAGATGCATTGAGCCCTTTCACGGCCCCAGCTTGCTACCTGACAAAGGTTTCAGAAAAGAAATGGAACTATAAAGCCGTATTCTTCTCTTACGACACATGAATGGAACACAAATAAAATATACTCACAGCAGCTACAGGGATAAGAATCTCCACAAATAAACCAGCGAGTGCATGTTTTATATCTTTATCTTTAACTTCTAAGAAATACTGCGCACATTCCTTGAGGAAGAAATAAAAAGATGCATCAGATTAACAAAAGAGAAAAGGTTAAAGAATCTGTAATATCATAAAAATTTTTTGAACATTCTCCCATTAACCAAGAAATGAAGGCCAAATGATTCTCAATTTTAAAAAAAGATTTAAAGAAAGAAAGTTAATCCATGTTTGTGAAAACAGAAAATCAATCATGTTTTGTCATTTGTCTGTACATGCTTTGTTTCTCGTAAAGAGTCATAAAGAACAAGAATAACCACCGTCAGGCCACTCTAGTACTATCACTGAGGAGGTAAGCCACCTGCATAAACTGAAACGACGCTTCAAAATCTTCCACAGGGTACATTTTCACCCGGAAAAACTTCATTCCCATTATCAAGCTGATGACGCTCTGAACCACGTGTGGGCTTTGCTCCTTCTGTCGCAGTTCTTTCAATTCTGTCACGAACTTCTTCCTTACCGCCTGAAACCTTTAAAAATATGTGGAGATGTAATTTGATGTGAATTATAAATACCAATAGCCAGCACAGTATTAAAGAGTGAAATCAAAAGCTTTGCTCAAATACCACTGCGTTTCTCTGTCCTCCTCCAACTGAAAAGAAAACAGAGGAAAATGGAGATATTATACTGTATTTGCTGTCAGTTTATTTTAAAATTAGATGTTCCTGAAGGAGAAAAGATATAATTTCTTTATTATCCCATATTTTCAATATAGCACCATTACTATTAATAATAACCATGATAAAATAAGATCAAATAACCTGTCCATAAAACATCTCTATGTAAACCATCTCCAACTTTTTTTTTTTGTACTGGGGTCTGAACACAATGGCATTCTGTTTCTAGGATGCACCACCCCCAGCCCTTTTTTTTTTAATTTTTAAAATACGGTCTTGCAGCCAGGTGTGGTGGCACATGCTTGTGATCCCAGCATTCGGGAGGAGGAGACCGGAGGATTGCGCTTCACAGAAAGCCTCAGCTACTAAGCGAGGCCCTTCGCAACTCAGTGAGACCCTATTCAAAAAATAAAAAGACTAAAATACAGCCTTGCTAAGTTGCTGAGGGTCTCAGAAGTTGCTGAGGCTGGCTGCAAGCCTGTGATCCTCCTGCCTCAATCTCCCACTGTCTCCAATTTTTAAGGTTTGTGATGAGAAATATATAAAGAACAGATTAAGGATGTAAAATTCATTCTAAGAAACAAACCAAGCAGCTGCAGAATATTAATTATCACTTAAAATTAGTGTCTTACTATGCTGCAGAAAAACTGAAGAGAGGGTACTGGTTTTGCAATATGAATAAGCTACGGAAAAGCCATTTTTGAAATGTGAACACAAGCATGGATTCAAATCACAGTTGCTAAGAGTACTATTTCTTCATTTATATCTGAAAAGGATACCTAATAGTTTATTAATCAATGGTATTTAATTATGTCCCTCTATATGTTACGAAACTACAGATTTTACTGTTAATATTACTCAGGAAAACCAGTTCCTGACAGCTGAAACAAACTCAAATAAGGCATGCTTCCCAAAAGCCACTGACCACAGTGAGGGTAAAAAGAAAACTACCTATTAAAAAACTACAAATATATATTCGGAAGCATAAGCTGTATTTTGGCCTTTATCATGGGAAATAGAATACCATTTTACATGACAGTGCTCTTTGGCATTTCATTAAGAAAAACTTTCTAAAGAGGATAAAGACCTTCTAATGAAATAATAGTAGAAGCCAAGGGGATTTTTTTTTTTTACTAAATTTCTCAATAAAAATATTAATCACCACCATCCAAGAAAACTTCCTACTTTACTCTCCATGTTCCCTCAGTGTTATGAGCCTGAACCCAATGTGGATCCAGCCACATTTTCTCCCACTCTTAATATATACACGAGTGGAGAACGCCTCAACATGTTCTCAGGTGGTGTTTCTCTTACAATTAGACTTGTTGGGTTGGTATCATATGATGAATTTATTGGCCACTTAAATGTACAATTCTGACCATCTAGAGTTAACTTAGCCATGATGTTCTGTTCTCCTGCATCCAAACTTGCTAATACAGAATATCTGATCTATATTTTTAAGATTGAAATTTATTTTTTGTTAAAAAAATCACAAATTACTATGCCATAAATACAAATATATCACTATCCATATTATGATTTTGTGACCATATTCCTGAATTAGTGACTCATTAGTGATGAAATATATTTTTATTTTTATTTCTGTTTTTTTGTTTTGGTGGTACTGGGGTTCCTGGAAACCCTTCTACCTCCGGGCTACACTCCCAGAACTATTTTATACTTTTTTATTTGGAAACAGGGTCTCTTGAGCCAGTGCGGCTGGCTTCGAACCTGTGTGATCCTCCTGTTTCCACCTCCCAAGAGCAGGGATTACAAGCGTGCGCCACCACTCCTGGAGAGTAATGAAATATAAATGAGACACTACAGTGTTATTGTCTATGTCTTAATTATTTAAAATACTCAAACTACATTCTAAGTTTCACAGGATGGATTATACAAGGGTCCCTAGTATATTATAAAAGGTTAAAATAACTAAATCAAATATATTACTTAATATTAAATGCTAACTATTAAATATGAAAATAATTGTTCTTGCCTTTTTAGAATTTAGATAAGTTTTTAGATGGTGATTTCAGGGCCAAGAAGTTAAAAACAAAAGCATTCAAGAAAACATGAAATGTTAATTTTTTCCATACAAACTTCCAAATAGCAACAAAAGAAAATTCAAAACCTTCCAAAGATTATAGAGCAAACACAAAGAGCCAAAGATATTTTATGCTTTCTGTAATGATGGTTTGGTAAATCCTAATGAGTGTAAGTCGTAATGAATAACACTTTCCAGGAAGTAATCCTAGATGCTAAGCAAGCAGGCTATCACTGAGCCACATCCCCAGCACCTCTTTTAGTATTAAAACAAATAAGATGATTAGAAGACATTGTATTCTAATATCAGAAATAAAAGCACTCAACTGGAAAATAATAAAAGTAATTATTACCGCTGTAAAGAGTTCTAAAACAAAGAATTTTAAAAACACTTCTCATCAAACTGTTAAAAATAGGGAACAAGGTAATATCCAGAGTATTCTTGGCAATTTCTGACTCACTCGATTCAGACATTATAGAAAACAGCAAATAAAATAAAACAAGCTGTGAAACTAAAGAGTGGGTGTTACTGTGAGGAGCCTCTAGGGAACAGGCTAGTGAGGAATAAAAGGGGGAGGCAGGCTCATGAGAACGCAGTGGCAAAAGGTGGGTCTAAAACTATTAGTTCCTTTCGCTTCTACCAGTTAGTAAGAAAGCATCCTAAAAGCACAAAGCAAATAAAAATCAATGATTTATAAAACTTACTTTGATTGGGCAAGAACCCCTATCACCTCTGCATATAAATCTGCAATGATATGCACATTCCCAGTGTTGGTTCCTGAATATCTAAAATAACAGAACAAACATAATATTTCATTAAATGTTTCTACAAATGCACTTTCTTAATGTTAATGTGACATAAATTTTAACCTTCTGGTTTTTATAAATCCAATCTATAGTGTTAACAATTCTTATAATGTTGTGTGGGGGGTACTGGAGGTTGAACCCAGGTACATCATACCTCTGAGCTATATCTCCAACCCTTTTTATTGAAATGGTGTCTTGCTAAGTTACGGGGCACTGACCTGGAACCTGAAATCCTCCTGTCTCAGCCTCCCAAGAACTGGGCTTACAGGGTGTGCTCCCATCCCTGGCTATAGTATTAAGAATTAATTTAAAAGAATTTTTCCTATAAGCCTTTTGTGGGAATTCAAAAGAATGGGAAAATAATTGCTTTGAATTCTAAAAACAAATGACAAATAGAAATTTATATTATACTTAAACTGTCCCAACTTGAACTATGAGAAAAAACAACACTCCCAAGTTACTATTTTACTTACCCTTCCTTATGTTTAAAGTGCTTAAAAGCTAAGTTTAGAACTTCATGAACTAAGGGATCAGGTACAGGATGAACAGGAATCTAGAATTTAGAGGGGGGAGAAAATCATTATGTAAGAAAGATCTAACTTATTAATTAGACCTTTATAAATATTATCATTATTTAAATGGGTGAAGTCAACAATCAGTTTGTTCCTAAGACAATAAACATACAAAAAGATAATTTGATTTCATTAGTAATCAAGAGAATGAAAATATGCAAGCTACCATTTTATACCTAGTCAATGAAAAAACAGTCACTCAAACAAACAAGGCAAATAAATGAGGCTTTGTACACACTGCGGGCAGGATGTGAAGTGATCTCCACACGGCCCAAATCTAGTGAGAGGGGTCTGAGGCTGTCACCTCCCAGGATGCCATCTGGGGATATGAATTACTTAGAGCTGAAAGCAACTGAGAAGCAGTAGATGTAGGAAAAGCTCCTTTGCCCAAATGTAGTATATTAAAGATCCTTACTGAATGTGTCCACCCTGAGCCAGGAGGAGACTGACCTATTCACTGGAGAGGAAGTTAGCACAGAGATGGATCTAAATTGACCAGCCTTAGTGAGTAACCCTGACTTTCCTCTAGTTTACTTCATATATTGGCCCTATAATCCTTTGTGCCTGAAGCCAAATGCTTGTCTTATCACTTCTGTACAATGAATCACTCTTTGATAAAATGATATATAAACCCTGCTCTAACCCTTCTTTGAGTCTCCATTTCTTTTCTATGAAGGCCTCCATATGCACATACATATACTGGCTAGCCTGTCTTTGGTCAATTTAATTTTTAGTACCTGAGTCATTACATCTAAGAGAGTAAAGCAAAAATTCCCTTCTTCTACACCAGCAATTACTGCCTTTAAAAAAAAGAAGATACAGAGCTACATGGACTGAATTTAGTAACATTATTTTAAGTGAAAAAGGAAGTCTTAGAGGATAATAAACACATACTACCAGTTTTTAGAAAGTTCAAAAATGAGAAAAAATACATTGCCCAAATATAAAACATAAAACACCTTTAAAGGGGTGTAGTTAATATAAAACTCAATGACTAAGGGGGGAAGCAACGAAATGAACTAGGATAAATTCGTATATCTAAGCTTAAATAGTAATATACTCTAGTTTGGAGAGTTTCAAGCAGTGGTAACCATTACACGCAACACAGAGAGGCATCCATGAAGAGACCAATGACCACAGTATTTCTTAAAGCAAAATTGTAATTTAACCAATTTTGCAGAGCTGTGGTCCAATGCAATAAAAAACACACAAAAGTTTCAAAATTTCTTAAAATTTAAAAATCACAGATGGTGGAACTCTAACCATAAGCTGACATTTTAATAGAGATTTCAGGTAAAACCAAGAAAGTCACAAATTAGATTAGGAGTGAGGGGAAATAGAGAACTGTAATTACTCAGAGACAACTAAACCGTTGATAATAGATTTCTTACAAAGCTAACTGAGAAGTCTATCAAGAAGGAGATAAATTTAGTCGTGAATAATGATCAGGAACTAGTAAAATGAAATGTGATTCTGAGACATTAAATAAGAGTAACCATGACTAAATTCTAATGAGCTCCAAGAAATTTAATAAACAAAAAATATAATTTATTTATCTCAACCAGAAGGTGACGAAGCAGACACAGCACTGAGGGGAGCATTTGTACCACTTCAGTATTTATTTATTTATTTATTTATTTATTTATTTATTTATTTACTTTTGTGGTATTGGAAATTGAATCCAGGGATGCTCCAACACTGAGCTATAATTCCAGCACTTTTTACTTTTCATTTTAAGACAGGGTCTTGCTAAGTTGCCCAGGTGGCATCAATATGTGATCTTCCTGCCTCAGGAAGATCAAGTTGCTGGGATTATGGACCTGTACCACTGCACCCTCCTAGTACTGTTTTTGAAACATGTCCCAAGGAGAGGGATGGACAGCAGCCAACATGATTTGACTCCAAGAGCATAGGGCATGATCGTGTCTTGGCAAAATAGCTCAATATTTATTACTGCCCAGAGTGGGATCAAAAGGAACATTTCTCTCACATGTTCTAGAAATGGAGACTGTCCTGATAACCTGGGCCTGGAATCCAGTGTGAAGTCAATGCCCTGTGAGGCTTGTCCCCACACTGCCAGAGCACAAACAGAGCAGAGAGTAGATGAGGAAGCAGCCATTCCCAGACCCCACCTTCCCAAGACTCAGAGAACTTGTTAGAAGTACTTTGATGATTCAGGGAAGAAATGAGGTAAATGCTGAGCTTTTAAAATCTCATGCTGATGGCAAGTCAAAAACTAAGTTCAAAAATTTGGAGTTTCTGGAAGAAGCATCTTAATTTTTGTACCACATCCATAAATTAAAACCAAGAAAGTCTCTAACAACTAGGAATACTTAATTAGGAATTGTATGATTTGTCTGAAAAATTACAAGAAACTTTTGTGTCATTTAGAGGGGAAAACATGCCTTCATTATAAAAGTATAATAAAAGCCGGGTGTGGTGGCACACGCTTGTAACCCCAGCATTTGGGAGGCTGAGACAGGAAGATCACTGGGAGGCTGAGACAGGAAGATCACGGTTCACGGACAGACTCCGCTACTTAGGCCCTTTGCAACTCAGTGAGACCTTGTTTCAAAATAAAGAATAAAAAATAGGGCTGGGGGTATAGCTCAGAGGTAGAATGCCCTTGTGTTGTTCCATCTCCAGTACCACAAAAATAAAAAATAAATAAAAATAAAAGTATAATAAGCATATAGCTTTCCAATGTAGAAATATTTGAATGCCCACTAGCCAAAGAAGTAAAAAGGCATGACAATTTGTTACTCTGCATACCTCTCTCTGGGACCACACATCTGATAGCACTACCCTGAGAGGATGTAAATTCACTGACTGATTCTTGTTCTCCCTTCTATTTTCTCGAAAAGGAGCCAGGCCAAACGTTTTACTTCCTCAAAATGCAGGGCACAGGAAGGGATGAGAATGTAAGATGGAAACATGGAAGCCAAGGCCAGGTGAGAGGAAGGCCCGTGGAAACACAGAGGCGGATGGCATAACCCTTGGATCCGCCTACCTCATCTCCCTGGACTGCGACACCAAAATAGGCCCCGGGGTAATCACAGGATCACTGGGCTCACTCTGCTCTAGTTTCCCAAATGTCAATCAGCCATGTTATCACCCCACTGATAGTCAAATCAGAGAAGACACCTGCCACTGGTGAAGTCACACCTGAGCCAGGAATGAGAAGCCTTTGAAGAAGCAGCCTGACTCCTAGGACTTGCTCCGGATCAATGGACTGACCTTGCAAGCCAGCTCCAGACATTTCAGCAACATCAAATAACACAACTCCGCATTTTATGTGGTTTTATTTATTTATTGTGTGGTCCTGAGAACTAACCCCAGGGCCTTCTACTTCCTAGCTGTACCCCCAGCCCTATTTTGGTTTCTTTTCTGTTTGTTTTGAAACAGGGCCTCCCTAAGTTGCTGAGGGCCTCACAACATTGCTGAAGCTGGCGTCAAACTTTTGATTCTCCTGTCTCAGCCTCTCAAGAACTGGAATTGCAGGTATATGCCACCATGCCTAGTAAATTTGTTTTAATATCACTTAGTGTGCTGTCGCTTTACCATATTAATTTATTCACAAAAATACAAACGTACACACACACCCACACTATATATATATAAATTTATAAATATATATATAGTGTGTATATATATATCTATATATCTATATCTATATATCTATAGCTATATATATATATATATATATATATCTCCCAGGACATTGTCCATGCTACACAAGTGCACTACTACTGAGCTACACCCTAGCCCCCAAATATTCTTTATTTGTTCCAGTTATGCTTGAAGTCTTATTATTATTTTATTTATTTATTTATTTATTTATTTATTTATTTATTTATTTATTTTTGGTGGTACTGGGGTTCCTGGAAATCCTTCTACCTCTGGGCTACACTCCCAGACCCATTTTATATATATATTTTTATTTGGAAACAGGGTCTCTTAAGCCAGCGAGGCTATCTTCAAACCAGCTTGATCCTCCTGTCTCTGCCTCCCAAGCATGGGGATTACAAGCATGCGCCACCACACCCGGCATGCTTGAAGTCTAACAAGGACAGACAGGGACAATACTTAGCTATGCAGCATGCTCTCTGTTACTACCCGAAAACTATCTTCAATAGTTTTTTCATGTTTGTGTGCCAGAAATTAGTTACATACTTTCATATACTTTATTTATACCATTTGCAACAGGCTTACAAGGTAGATATTCCGGCCTGTATTTTACAGATAAAGGAAACAAACCCCTAAGCTTGGTATTTCTCTAGAATATTTTGTGCCCCCAGTTTCTGACATATGAAAAGGCACTTAAAAAAATAAAACTAGCCAGGCGTGGTGGCGCACGCTTGTAATCCCCGCGCTTGGGAGGCAGAGACAGGAGAATTACACAGGTTCGAAGCCAGCCTTGCTGGCTTAAGAGACCCTGTTTCCAAATAAAAAAATATAAAAATGGGTCTGGGAGTGTAGCCTGGAGGTAGAAGGGTTTCCAGGAACCCCAGTACCACACACACACACACACACAAAAGATACTAGTCATTTCCACCTAATTCCATATCACTGATTTTATTGATAAGAATACATTAATACTTTAACAGAAAATACCATTGGAGTAAAAAAAATGAAAACTACTATATAATCTTAAGTACACAACTAAGAACACTTTTGCGTCTGAAAAATACGATTAAGAGAAAACATTTATTGGGCCCTTTCCATTCACCAACATTGTAATATTTAAACCTCGTGGATCTACAAAAATGATACAATGATCATTCTTTTTTATGCAAAAGGAAAGTGTAAGCATATGATAACTTGGGCATACACTGCAAGGAAGAGAGAAAGCTGAGTTAACTTTTTTTGGGGGGGAAGTGGGATGGAGGAGTAATAGTGGTGGTACAGGTAAATGAAACTGTCAATTGGTTTTTGTATTTTACACTTGGTATTTATTGTCATATATTTGATTCTATATTACAAAAACTCCCTGTCCAAACATGTTATATGCAACATATAATTATTTTTGCAGTACTGAGGATAGAACACAGGGGCATTCTATCTCCGAACTATACCCCAGCCCTATTTTTTATTTTGAAACAGGGTCTCACTGAGTTGCAGAGGGCCTCACTAAGTAGCTGAGGCTGTCCTTGAACCGCAACCCTCCTGTCTCAGCCTTCTAAATGCTGGGATTACAAACATGCGCCACCATGCCCAGCTCAACATACAACTTTTTTTTTTAAGGTTTCCTATTTTTTTTTCCCCCAAACCATGCAATGTTCATGGCTGGAAATATATGGTACATTCTTAAATGATATCTAACTTTTTTTTCTTTGTTGTAGTACTGGGGATGGAACCCTTCTACCTCCAGGCTACACTCCCAGGCCCGTTTTATATTTTTAATTTGGAAACAGGGTCTCCTAACTGCACGATCCTCCTGTCTCCGCCTCCCAAGTGCGGGGATTACAAGCTTGCACCACCATGCCCGGTGATATCTAACTTTGTAAAGATTGTGACCTTTGAAATAAAACAAGTCTTTCAATATTGGTACAGGTATTTGTATATATACTTGTACTAATTTTGAAAAGAACATAGAAGATGATATCTGACACTTATGTACATCTTTACTATTTCTCATTGAGTCAGAAATGCAGGAGTAGTAGAGTGCCTGACTGATGGAGGCTCACGGTTGGCACTCTAATGTTCACTGAATGAATAAACCATTTATTGGAGGGATATTCTTGCCCGAAAAAGACTTGCGCTGAGCAATCCAGTCTTAACTTTATCAAGTCACCCCATTCCCCAGCTATAACCACACAGTTATCACATGTTGGAAAGCAGGCTAGAGGGCTCAGGAAGAAAAATTAAGTGGAAGCAAAGAGTGATCAGAGTACAATGGGCGGCTGTATCGACAGCAAAAAGCATATATTTAACACAATTTCCATTTGGCTCCGTCTTGCTAACTAGATTTCATGTTTAAGACGGCATATGAAAGAATACGGAGCCCAGAGGGGTACAGGGCATGAAAGCCCCAGATAGCTCGAAGACAGAGTTAATTGAAAAGGATTTAGTTTATGTGGGCCGCAATCTTACACACAACATCCTAAAGGAGCTGAAACATGAAGGCATAGAAGACAATGAATAAGAAATACAGACTTAGTAGATACAAAGGCGCTCACCTGCTTTAGAACTTCAACTAAAACTAAACAAAAAATGAAATCTACTGCTAAGTCCCGCCTTTCCAGCAGATAATCTCTTTCACGTTGCTGCTCATCCCTGAAATAAGAACCCAAAATTAGTACTGCAGACAGAGTGTGAGCTTTAAAATAGCTCAAGGCTAGTTATGCATGTTGCTTATTATGTTTCTGATACCTACACAGTGCAGTAGGGCAACTGTGAGTAGAATGTTTAATAACCCAGTGTGTGCATGGAATGTTCTTTGCTTTTATGCACTGCGTGTTTACACCTACGCTTCACTATTAGATCTGTCAGAAATCAAACCAAATCTACAAGAATTAAAGGAAGAAGAGGATTTTAGACTGCTCCATATTTGATTGCTAATTATTTTATTAGGGAATTGGACAAAAATAACTTTTGTAGATGAAAATATACTACAAAAAAATCTTTCTCACAAATCTAAGTTGAAAACTGACAAGTTCATTAAGCTAAACCACAGACAACCAATGTCCTGAGCTCAGTAGCTGTTTTATGTGACCCAAGAACTTCCTGGGAAATTTGAGGGTGGAGAAGATGAGTTCTAGGATTTTAGCACCAAGAGTATCTTGGTATAAAATGCAGAGCATTCAATTCTTTCCTGTCACGATTGCTTTTCTCCAAAACGACATGAAAAGAGCCTTTTTTGAATGGTTTCAGAACTTCCATGAGGATTAAAAGTCTTCACTGAACTACTAGGACAGCCCTCATGAGATTAGTGTCTGCCTGACTGCTCCCAATGATGGACTGCATCTAGTTTAATTGGTACGTTCTCTTGATTTACAGTGTAACCTGAACTCTGCTTCCTCCACACTCTCACCTTCATAACAAAAACAACCCAGCTCTTTGTTTACAAACCAAACAATAAGGTCCTTCAGTTCCTAGCACTATCACTCCCTCCACTGAAAGTGTTTTGATTCCCAGGTATGGCAGTGTAAAAGATGCCACTTACCCCTTAGACTTTGTGCTAGATCGAGGCCGATACTCATACGATTCATCTTCAGTTCCATTTTGGCGTCTGTACCAGTCAAACAAGGTGCGAAGTAAGGAAGGGAGACAGTGCTCTGCTACTGAGCTCATAGAGCTTATCAACTGAAACACAGGCACAACCAGAAAGTAAAACACCATGTCGGGCTGGCACACCTCCTGTGCTATTAGCAACCATTTGGAAATGAATTAATATAGTATCTCAAATGTAATAAATGTATTTCAAAATGAAAATAAGAACCAGGAGTTTAGCCAATTCATAAAGTTAGCTAAATTCCTCTCACTACTATACATTACCAACTCCATTCATTCATTTTAGCATGGTGGCTTTCAAACTTTCCCTACCTCCAGTTGTCACTGAGTAAACCTTCAGCAAACCTGGAGTGTTTGCCACACACGTGTCAAGGCAAGCCCATCTGCCAGGCATGGTGCAGCACACATGTAATCCCAGTACATAGGAGGCTGAGACAGGAGGCCCGCAGGTTTGAAGTCAGCCTTAGCAGCTTAGTGAAGTGCTCAGGAACTTAGTAAGACCATGTTTCAAATAAAAATATATATATAAAATAGAGTTGGGAGTATAGCCCAGAAGTAGACTGCCCCTGGTATCACAACCCTAGTATCACAAAAAAAGAAAAACAAAGGGAAAGTTTTCTTAAAATGATAATGATGTTAAGTTGGATTTCAAATCTAGATAATACATCGATGAGTGAAGACATGAATGAGCTAAATAACTGCTATATTATATTGTAGAGAGAAGTCCGTTGTTTCTTTGCTGGATAAGGACCAACCTTCTAAGTGTATGTATCAGAGAGCTACCACCTGGAGAGGTATTATAAATACAGGGGTGGTGCTATACTACTCCCCTCCTGGAGATTCTGACTCAGCAGAACTGGAGTGGGTCCAACAACACAGGCTCCACCAAGTCATCCTGCCCAGTCTTTACTATAATCAATCCCTTTAGTATGAAAAATGGCTTATATTTTTACATTCGTATGTGTGTGTTACTGGGAATGAACACAGGAACATTCTACCTCCAAGCTACTAAGTTCTCACTAAGTTGTGGAAGACCTCACTAAGTAGCTGAGGTTGGCCTTGAACCTGTGATCCTCCTGTCTCAGCCTCCCAAGTACTAGGATTACAAGCGCATGCCACTATACCTAGCCACTTTTTTTTAATTTTGAAACAGGGTCTTCCTAGGTTACTGAGAGTCTCACTAAATTGCTGAGGCTATTCTCAAATCTATGATCCTCCTGTCTCAGCCTCCCAAGTACTGGGATTACAGGTGTGTACTACCACTCTGGACTCATAGTATTTCAATTAATTAAAGTAGCCCAGGAATACTAGATGGCAACAGAAAGCTAGTCTGGGTTACTATTTCAAATAATCAACATATAATAATAAAACTAGCATGATAAAATACCACTTGAGTCAACATTTAATCTCATCAAAAGGAAGGATTAACTTCAGAGGACTATCACATAAGTTTTCAGATACTGGCATTCTATAAGAGCCCCGATAAGAAAAAATAAAAGTACTGTTATATAAATATATATAAGAATGAAGGATGTTATTATAAACTTTCTGAGAAAAATTCCAAAGGGCACATTAAAGAGATTAATAATGAAAAGTAAAAGCTTATTAAAATGCTAAGTGAACTAAAATCGATAAAAATTCACAGTTTATTTTATTATTTGTTAAAAAGCAAATAAATAAAACACTAACTGGTCCAGAAGAATCTAATGTTTAAGAATATATACAGGATCACTACACAAAATAAAGACATTTCTTAAATATTGGATATATTAAAAAACAAATAATTAGGCAAGACATCTTTCTTTCAGGAAGAAGTATTCCCCTAAAATTGACACACCTGGTCAAACTGAAGATCTTCACCCCTCTGAAGAGATCTGGACAATAGCTTCTCCTGTAATAATAAAAATAGGGTATAAATATAAAATATTAGAAATTGATCCTGTGATAAACACTTTGTCTCTGCAGGTCAGTTTTGCTTCTGTTTCTTTGTAAGTAGGTTGTTTTAAAGAAAGGTAGGCTCCACATTGCTTAATCTGTGATACTAATCTGATATTACAACTACAATTCTGCCCCTCCCATAGATGTGGTCCTCGTAGCCGCGCTCTGAAGGTAAATGCAGTCGCACATGACATCCTCTGTGACAAATTCAAGTGTTTCAATTGCAAGCCTAAAGCTCAACGTAGGTCCTGTTTAGATTCAAGCTCAAAAGGTGCCACGAAGTGTCCACTCATTCATTCAACAAGTGTTTAGTGGGCAGTAGCCTCACAGCAGCCGCAAGGCTTGGGGTTGGCTTCTGGCTTTGCCGCCACCGGGGAAAGGCCTTAGGATTGCCAGGCTCTGGCTTTCTCATCTATAACGGACAGCAACTGTCTGCTGTGTTATCAGCATGTTAGCAACATGCTGCTTGAAGAAAACAAGCTTTGCATTTTCCTCTTTGTGATGGAATAGTTTAAAGAAGAACAGAATTATCTACTTCTAGAAACTATAGAAAGCTAGGCGGTAGACTGCCTAGGTCAGTGTTTCAGAAAGAGTGGCTTGCTTCCTCAAAATTTCCCCTCATTATTTAATTATTCAGATGTCCACATGCTACCAAGTCAATTCTTCTTGCTCTTTAATTTCCTAGTAAAATGATACTTGATAGTATGATGGGCAAAGTGCTCTTTCTAAGCAGTTTTTTTTTTTCTTTTCTTTTTCTCTTTTTCTTTTTCTTTTTTTTTGGGGGGGGGGGTGCGGTACTAAGGATTGAACCCAGGAGCAGTCTGAAAAATATTGAGCTCTTACAGGAGTTTTACTATCCAATATAAACTGTGTTTCTAAGGTGAGGTATGGGAAATATAATAAGGAGTTTCTTTCCAATTTACTTGGTCACCCTTTCCACACTAAATATTAAGTCTAAAAATTCTAGGCCAGGCGTGGTGGCGCACACTTGTAATCCCCACGCTTGGGAGGCGGAGACAGGAGATCACAAAGGTTCGAAGCCAGCCTTGCTGGCTTAAGAGAACCTGTTTCAAAAAATAAAAAAGTATAAAATAGGTCTGGGAGTGTAGGCCGGAGGTAGAAGGGCTTCCAGGAACTCCAGTACCACCACTAATAATAATAAATAATAATAATAATAATAATAATAATAATAATAATAAATAAAATAAAAAAATAAAAATTCTAAATGGCCAAACAAAAGAACAAGAGAATGGTAACATTTTCAGAAAAATCTACACTGTTGCCTTACATTTTTACACTAGTAATTTCTCAACATATTCATACTTCCTTTAAATGTTTTAAGATCCAAACACACTTTTTCTGAAGCAGGAAATGGAGGTGAGATATTTTTTTCCATACCAAGAACTCAAAAACAATTTTTAAATGTAAGAGGATACTCATATTATCACCAACAAAAAAAGAAATTAATTTACTGCACTAATAATAAATTACTAATCAAGGACTTTGTATTAACCTCTCACTCTGATTATAATGCACTTGAGGATCCTAATCATCGCTCGGGCAGATAATCAGTGGTCCCCTCTTATATGTGAAGGATACATTCCAATAACCTTAGGTGGATTTCTTAAACCACAGCTGGTACTGAAAACTGAGTATATTATGTTTTTTCTACACATATATGCTTATAACCAAGTTTAGTTATATATTAGGCATAGTAAGATATTGACAATAATAAAAATGGCACAATTATAACAATATGCTATAAAATTATATACAATTTATCATTGTTTATTTCTAGAATTTTCCACTTAATGTCTCTGAATCTCAGTTGACCTTGAATAACTCAAATACAGATTGGTGAGACTACTATATGTCTTTCAATACATGAGTATTTAAAAAAGATAAGCCAATAGCCAGGCGTAGTGGCGCATGCTTATAATCCCAGTACTTGGGAGGCTGAGACAGGAGGATCGGGGTTTGCAGCCAGCCTCAGCTACTTAGTGAGCCCCTACAACTTAGCGAGACCCTGTTTCAAGATATAGAATAGAATATCAGTCTGGGGATGTAGCTTGGAGGTAGAATCACCCTGGGTTCAATCCCCAGTACCACACACACACAAAAAAAGATAAACCATTACAAATATATTTATAGGTCAGGCATGGTGGCACATGCCTACAATTCCACTAGTTAGAAGCTGAGACAAGAGGACCACAGGTTCAAGGACAGCCTCAGCAACTTAGTGATCCCCTGTTTCAAAATAAAAAGAGCTGTAGGTTTAGCTCAGAGGTAGAATGCCCCTGGGTTCTAGTACCAAAATAAATAAGTAAATAGATAAATAAATAAATAAATAATGTTTATAGTCTATACCACCCACTATTCAAACAAAAAAGACAAATTTGCATCTGTATTCATATGTACGTAAATGCCAAAACTATGTACAAAATGATTGTGATGGCATTTTTCTCCACAGTAGCCCCAAATTAGAGTATGTCAAAAAATATCTATATACTCACATATATATGTAAATATACATATATATTATAAATAGGCACTGGTTAAAAAATAAATAAAGTTATAATGCTTTCTTTTAGGGGTTGGGGGATCCTGGGGATTGAACCCAGGAGCTCTGTACCACTGAACTCCACCCCCAGTCTTTTTTATATTTGATTTTGAGATAAGGTCTCAATAAACTGTCCAGGCTGGCCTCAAACTTCCAACCCTCTTGGTCTCAGCCTCTCAAAAGCACTGGAATTGCAAGCATGAGCCACCACGCCTAGCTTGGTACTTTCATTTACTGAAGTAATATTCAACTGTTAGGAAAAATGAGACAAGGGCTGGGGACGTAGCTCAGTTGTAAAGCACTTGCCTAGTATGTGCAAGGCCCGGGGTTCGATTCTCAACACCACGAAAATAAAAAAAAAGAATGAGATGAATTTATATGGGCTAATATAGAATAATCATCAATTTATGTTGTTTAAAAATATTTGTTATAAACTGAGCGTGGTGGCCCACGCTTGTAATCTCAGCATTCGGGAGGTGGAGACTGGAGGATCGTGGTTCGCAGATAGCCTCAGCTACTTAGCGAGACCCTTAGCAACTCAGTGAGACCCTGTTTCAAAAATGCAAAGACTAAAAACTAGGGCTGGGGATGTAGCTTGGAGGTAGAATGCCCCGGGTCCATTCTCAGTACTGGAAAAAAAAGAATCTAGTTATAGAAAACAGACACACACACATACACACACACACACACACACACACACACACAACTCCTATATTTGCTTTTTAAGTGTACAAAGATAAAAAAGACATGAAATGGTATTCTAAAAACTATTGACAGTATTTAGCTACATCCATAACAGAAGAGGCATTTTTACTACATAACCTTTATAACTATTTCTACTTTCAATAATGGTATTATTTTCATACTAGTATGAAAAATTATTAGTGATTCTAAGGTGCATAATCCTTTATGGTCTGATTTGGTCCTACAACATGTATATATGTGCAGCCTAAAACAAAACAGAGTTTCTGAGAAAAGCAGAATTCAATGACAAGATTTTTAAGGCCTGAAAGCAGTAATCCTGAACTATTTCAACACTTTGCAATTCAAGATGGCATGCTGAACACACGCATAGCTAACATTCTCTCCTAAATTCCTGCTAAGACAATAGCAAAATAACTTTTAAAGGGGCTAAAACCAGAAGGACAAAGAGAGTAGGAGATGAGATTTAAAGCACCAGAAGTCATGGCAGCTGATGAGGAGGATAAGGAGGCGCGTGGGAGTCAGAGGTCAGAGGTCAGCGCACGCGCCCATCACCGCTCATCCATCCACATCATTTCCTGAGTGCAGGATGCCGGGCGCTGCTGCAGGCTCTGGAGGCGCAGACAGGAATGAAATGGAAAATGATCCCTGCCCTGTGGGACTGAGAGCCTGGCTAGAGCAAAGACAATGCATGCTGTGTAAGACAGACTTAGGACAGGAAGGTCCTTAGGACAGGAAGACTTTAGATAACCACCGAGATGATGGTGGAGAAAATGGCACTTGAGCACCACCCCGGGAAGGAAGCTTGCCAGCCACCGTGAGGGAAAGATAACCCAGCTGGTGCTGTGGGACTCCCAAGGGGCTCAGGAGCCGGGGAACTCGGGCTCTCAGAAGGGCAGCTAATTCAAGGGTAAAGATGAGAGGGCTGGCTAAAAGACTGCTCTATAAGACTGTGTAAAACACTGGGCGTGGGGGCACACACCCATATCCCCGGTACTTGGGAGGTTGAAATAGGAGGATTGTACACTGGAAATCAGAATGCACTAACTTAATGAGACGCAATTTCAAAATATAAAAAATAAATGGCAGGGGTGTGTGGCTTGAAGTAGACTCTTGGGTTCAATTCCCAGTTCTCTTTCTCTCTCTCTCTCTCTCTCTCTCTCTCTCTCTCTCTCTCTCTCTCTCTCTCTCTCTCACACACACACACACACACACACACACACACACACACACAGAGTGTAAGAAAGACTGAGGAACCTCCCTTCCCTTCACATACCTACTCAACAAGGTGACATCCCTTCTCCTCACCTACAGAGCAGAATCGCCCTACTTAGGAAAGAGCAAAGCCAGAGATGCAGACTAGGGGATGCAACAGCTAAAAGTCAAAACCCCACCTGTCCCCAGCCTCTGGCTCCTCCCACTGCACTAAAAGCCAACACCTAAGCTCTTGCAATCGGGGAGACTCTGATCAACGCCTAGAAAAAGATTTGACCCTGATGGTCAATAGGATGACCAATGTCAAAGATCACAGTCAAAAAGGCTCTTCCATGTACACTGGGCTTCCAATCACCTTATTCCAAATAATAACATGTTCAAATGAACACACCAGGTGAAGGCAAAACTAATAAGAAAATGCAGTTTGGAGGAAATTGATTAAGCAAGAAGAAAAAGCCCCTTTAAATTATGTATATAAAAATACATATATAGTTAATATTCTAAAAAGTCAATGGAAACTGTAGAATTTTTTAAAATGCTAAACACAACCCCAATATGTAAATTGTAAATCAGTAGGTGATTGGTTAAAGTCATAGTTAATGTTGCTGTTATTTTCTTTTCTAGTCCCTGGCAATCTAAAAAATAAAGAGGTAAGGTTGGTAATGCTTGAGTCATTATCCAAAATTGATCCATCTCCTTTTAAAAAGGAAGAAAAAAACCCCGAGTGTTGTACTGCAAAATTTGCAAGCTGCAATTTCAAACAATGATGGCCCTTCCTGAATCTTTCCTCTAAAATGAAAATGAAAAAAATCAAGCTCGGCTAATCTTAGTCTCTTTTGGCCTCCTTAGCCTCCATTTATTATGATTTCTAACATGGGAATGAAAAAGCCAATTTTCTCATTTCAGTGGCAAATTAGGTTCTTTCAGCCAAAGTCATTTAAATTTGTGCTTCTAGCTTTTTCCATAACTTACTGTCCCAACAGACTACAAGCCATGCCTGTATCCATGTATCTGACAAGTCCTGGACCACTTTTACTGGAGAACTCTGAGAGTCATTGTGGATGGTTGTTTATTACCTTAGAGGAGAGACTAAGTTTCAAAATAAATGAAATCACAATAAAAGCATTTGAAGCTCTAATATAAGCACTGTCACAATATTAGATTAAATGTATCTTCATAATCATGACACCATGGATTTTCAATCTATCCAGACCTAGATATAAATGAAAACAAAGCCGGCAGAGCTCTGAGATAGATAAGGTGCCATTGTTTTGATATCTGGGAATCTAGTGGGTAAAGATTATAAAGTATGATGGGGGGAGGGTTCTAATATGTCAGAAAGAAGAGCAAGAAAGCATCTCCTCTCCAAGAGTGATACTGGAGTGGCTGTTCTGATGGGCTCTGCTCCACTATGAACCATAATTTGATAATCTCATTTTAAGATTACATAAGCAGATATCTCTGATAGTATCTACTAAGTGAATAAATAAAATCAAGTCAGCATCAGATTATTCTGAAGGAATTACCAGAAGCTCTGTTAGAATAATTCATTGTATTATTTGAAAAACAATGGGCACAGGTCACAGCAGTGTTTAAGGCTCAATTCAACTTAAAACACAGATCATTACTAAACACCTTTTCCAAGTATCTACCAAGCAGGGCGATGCTGCAGCTACAGAGAGCGGAGCTCCTAGCACCAAGTAACTCACATCAGAGGAGGTAGACAGTGAATTAACCATAAGAGGACATAGTCAGAATCTGTATGCACATACATAGAAAGTACAAGCTACTATGCAGTGATTACAGATACATGATATTTACACATTAGTATGATAAAACACAGATTTATTTAGCTTGAGGTAGGACTATGTTAGAAGGAGCAAATGAAAAGTTTGCACTGATAAGTAGTAGAGTCTTTAAAACAACAATTAAAGGCATTATAGACTGAAAAAAAAATAAACACACCCAAACCTGGACAAAAGATTATATAGTCGACATTTAAAGTATCACAGCAGCCGGGCGTGGTGGCGCACGCTTGTAATCCCCGCGCTTGGGAGGCGGAGACAGGAGGATCACGCTGGTTCGAAGCCAGCCTCGCTGGCTTAAGAGACTCTGTTTCCACATAAAAATGTTAAAAAATAGGTCTGGGAGTGTAGCCCGTGGGAGTGTATCCCGGAGGTAGAAGGGCTTCCAGGAACCCCAGTGCCACCAAAAAAAATAAATAAATAAAGTATCACAGCATATAACAAGATAGGCCAATCATACGATATTATACTGACCATAACAAGACTAACAAGAACTTGAATTTCCTAGTTTCTGGTCCAATTTCTAGGTCTTTGATCTTTTGAGTTGGCTTTTGTGCAAGGGGAGAGGTAAAGGGTCTAGTTTCAATCTTCTGTATATGGGCACTTGTGCACTATTGGTAGGATTGTAAATTAGTGCAACCACTGTGGAGACATCAGTATTCCTCAAAAGACTAGGAAGGGAACCACCACCCAGGAATACCACTCCTCAGGATGTTTACAAGAGAATTTAATGAGAATACTGTAGTGATGTGTGCATACCCATGTTCACAGCAGCACAATAGCTAAAGTTATGGAACCAGCCTAAGTGTCCATCAACAGATGAACAGATAAAGAAAGGGAAGTTTACACACAATGAAGTTATGCTCAACTATGAAGAGAAAGATTATTTCTTTTGCAGGGAAATGGATGGAATTGAAAAACATCGTGCTAAGTGAGATCGGCCAGTCTCAGAAAGCCGAGGGTCTTACGAAATGAGGAGGACCACTAGAAAGGGAGAGGAGAATGGAGAAGGGGGGAAGGAGGGAAAGGGAGGCCTGAGGAAGGAGCAACCTAAATAATGCTGTTTGTATCTGAATGTATCATATGCATGTTTATATCATATAAGCATTTATATATGAATGTATCACTAGCAGTCTCACTAGCGTTTATGGGGAGACAGGGGAGGGGTAGTGGGATGTGGTGTGGAGATCAAGAGATCAAGAGATGTGTGTGCATATATGAACCCAACACTCAATATCACTACAACGTATCATTAACAATGCACCAATAATTTAAAAAAAATTTAAATTACTCCATAGCAGTGACAGGTGAGAATGATGGTGGCGGCATTTTTATGTTATAGGGGGAAAAAAGCCCAGGGAGTGAAAGGAAATAGAAAAGTGATGAACCACTTTGTGGCTGGCTAGAAGCTCCCGCCGGGCCTCATATGCCAGAGCCAGAGCTGGGCACTGGCGAGGGTGCTGGGAGGAGAAGGAAGGAGGAAGATTTTTTTTTAAGCACCTATTTTTATAGACTTAGTCAAATTAGGTAATCTAATCCATATTTTCTTTTAATATTTCCACTCTTAAGACCTTTACATTTCAAAAGTAAAAGTTCTTTAAGAATATATAATATTTGAGAACTGACAGGACTGCATGCACCACATGAGACTGCTATCAAGTATTTAATAAAATAGCTAGTGTTTTGAAAATGTGCTGTGCAAGTTGAAATTTGCTGAAGCCGGATGATGCATCTGGGGCATTTCTTAGATTATAAATCTCTACTTTTATGGATTGTTAAAATTTCCCAAAATAAATTTTAGATGTGTTTTTTTATTTTCTTATTGTATGCTGTTTAAGTAGACTAGTATAGCAATTTATCATATAATTCAGAGACCAAAAAATTAACATTTTGCAGATTAAGCACATTTATAATTAAAACTCATTATCATTAATTCATGTGTATATGCTTTTATAATCTTTCTTTCTAAAACTAATTGTTATATTATGCACCGGTAAAAAAATATTAATTTGTTATGTAAAAAACAATCATAAAATTATTTGAAATATAAATTTGGCTGTGAGGGGTTTTTCTACCCTGTTTCTATGTATTAAAACACAGATCTTAAGACGGGCATGGTGGCGCACACTTGTAATTCCAGCGCTTGGGAGGCTGAGACAGGAGGATCGCACAGGTTCGAAGCCAGCCTCAGCTACTTAGTGAGGCTCTCAGCAACTTAGTGAGATCCTGTTTCCAAATAAAGTATAAAACAGGTCTGGGAGTATAGCCCAGAGGGAGAAAAGCCCCTGGGGTCCACCCCCAGTACCACAAAAAACAAAAACAAAAGCAGAAGAAAAAAAACAACCCAGATCTCATCATCTTATGTTTTCTTCAGATAGTTTCTTCTACTTAATGATCAGAACGAAACTCAGTCAGTAATTTTAAGTCCTGCAGTGCTATGAAAACAGTGAGCACGTAATACCTCTCCCAACATCCCTCCTTCCCCACGGCATCACCTCTCTTCTCTTCTGTCCCTTGCTTCCCAGGAACTAATAGCAGATTAAGGAAGCATGCAGCTTCTGAAGCCAGTATTCATTATGCCTAACTCCTCATCTGCGACTTTGGATCTCACAGGCAACAGCCCTCAGTCTTAATTCGTAGTGAACATCCATCCCTAACCCAGTTGTGTGAGCAATAAAGGAGGCTCTGCTGCTACAGCCTCCAGCATCACCTCCATTACCACCAACTCTAACCTCCACAGTGACCTTGGTGTAGCATATACCCACTCCTGCAAACCCAAGGAGCAACCTAAGCTGCCACTTGTGTTTGCAAAGTTACTTGCAGTTATAGCAACAAGCTAAGACTTTTCAGACACTTAATGGCCAGCCTGCTTTCCTCTCCAATCCAATAACCTCTTTCTCTGCCTCTATTATTTGGCAATGGTGTTTCTTTTTTTTTCTTTTCTTTTCTTTTTTGGTGGTACTGGGGTTCCTGGAAGACCTTCTACCTCCGGGCCACACTCCCAGACCTATTTTATATTTTTGAAACAGGGTCTCTTAAACCAGCTCGGCTGGCTATGAACCTGCGCGATCCTCCTGTCTCCGTCTCCCAAGCACAGGGATTACAAGCATGCGCCACCACGCCCGGCATGGCAATGGTATTTCTATTCTATGGTCTATTTCCCCTAATGTCAGCCCCTGCTCTTTTGGCTTCGATACAGACAATGCCCAAATTTACATTTCTAGACTCCACCTCTGTGAGTGCACAGAAAGAATTTCCAACTATTAATCAAGCCAACGCCACATGGTTAGATCACCAGTGAACCAAGCTCTAAGAACACATGTGAATTACCTTACACATCTTTTCAAGCCCAAGAATATTTCTATGTCCTTTACTCAAGTAAATACATTCCCATCTTTCCTAATGCTCCAAAGTATCTTTAACTTTTTCTTAAAATACCACTCCTATTTAATTACTTGTACATTTATATTGATTCTAATTATGTTACTTCTCTTTCTTTCTTCGGTCACTACTATTTCTACTGTTAATGTTCTAGCGAAGGATCCTTTTTATTCCAGCCTGAACTGCAGGCAATAATGAAATAGTCTCTTTCCTCAGCCCCTTCTCCTCTTGTCCAACCATTGTGTTACCAACCTAGTATGTTTGTGTTAAAAAAGCACATTCACAACTTTTCAGAATCTAACCAGTGTTATCTTCAAATTTTTAAATTTCTCCTTAACACAGGCTCTAGTCACACACATATCTTTACATTCTCTAAGCACGCCTCACGTATAATGAGTATATAAATATATTCTTCTGGGTTATTATAAGTTTGGCTATGACTTTAGTGACATCTTGTAGAATATTCTAGATTTTCCTTTATTTCCTATTATGTTCTGCTGGCTTCCCAAGTCCCACCGGTCACATTCATTTTTGTTTCTTTGTGACCTTCAGAAATTGTTTGAAGCGAATTCTCAAGTTAACATAGCTTTCTGGATCACTTCATGACACACCTACCCCTTAATATATTTTTTTCAAGTATATTAATTCCTCTGGAAAATTTGTAATATAATGGTAAATGCAAAAAAGTCAAGAAAATATTTCAGATTTATAGGTCGGCTCTACTCACCAAGGGTTCAGCCATCACAACTTCAATTTTCTTTTCAGCTTGAACAGCAAATTCTGCAAAGAGGCTCTTGATGACATATTCACCAGGCTTGACATCTGGGTCAATCGTAATGTTTGACATGATGATGCTCTTCTTTTCCGAAGTGGAATGAAAGTTGGAGGGAGCACAGTGCTTATTCACTTTGCTGACCGGTGCTGAAGCTAAAAAAAATAACACAAAAGAATCCCTACATTAATAGTCGGCTCAATGAGACCCACCATAAGCACTTTATGGAAAGATGCACCTGTCCCTAAGCCCACCCAGATCTCCCACTGTCCACTGTTGGGCTCCATTTTCCTCTATTACACTTGCCACTTTTAACACACGGCCTGACTTATGTACGATGTGGCTACAACTCATGTTCATTATGTTCTGTTTCTTACTCCACCCTAGTGAGAGTACTTATAATAGCAGGGACTCTTTCATCCTTCTTGTTCCCAGATGGATCACAGGTGCCTAGAACAATGCTGGTGTGCACTAGGTACAGAGTAAATGTTTACTGAACGAATGGCAGGAATCTCAGCAGATAGGAAAGTACCATAAAGGAAATAACACAGGTATGAGTAAATGAAGCAGGAATGGGATTAGGGTACTCAGAGATACCTCCTGGGAGTGCATGCTCATGAAAGGCCTCGCTGAAGATGCTACACTTGAGCGCCGGCCTAAGTGATGAGAAAGAGGCTGCGAGGTGAAGTGAACGGAGGCCAGGATGCACAGCAGAGGCCTTTAAGGAAACTGTAAAGAAGCTGGGCGTGGTGGCGCATGCTTGTAATCCCAGCATTTGGGAGGCTGAGACCGGAGGACCATGGTTCGCGGACAACCTCAGCTACTTAGTGAGGCCCTCCGCAACTTATTGAGACCTTTTTCAAAATAAAGAATAAAAATAGGGCAGGGGGTGTAGTGTAGAGGTCAAATGCCCCTAGGTTCCATCCCCAGACTCACACACACAAAAAAAAAAAAAAAAGAAAAGAAAAGAAAAGAAAAAAGAAAAAAGAATCTATAAAGAAACTGATTTTTTTTTTTTTTTTTTTTTTTAGTGGTACTGGGGTTCCTGGAAACCCTTTTACCTCCGGGTTATACTCCCAGACCTATTTTTATATTTTTATTTGGAAACAGGGTCTCTTAAACCAGAGCATCTGGCTTCGACCCTGCGAGATCCTACTATCTCCGCCTCCCAAGCACGGGGATTACAAACATGTGCCACCACGCCCTGCGAAACCTTTCTTTTTTTTTTTTTTTGCGGGTCTGGGGATGGTACTCAGGGACATTTGACCTCCAAGCTACACCCCCTGCCCTACTTTTTATTCTTTATTTTGAAACCAGGTCTCACTGAGTTGCAGAAGGCCTCACTAAGTAGCTGAGGCTGTCCATGAACCGCGATCCTCCAGGTCTCAGTCTCCCAAATGCTGGGTTTACAAGCTTGCGCCAACATGCCCAGCCGAAATTTTTTTTTTTTTTAAATGCAATTAAAGTTCAGTGGAAAGTACTGATGTGGAAAGAAACAAGATCTGACTTCTCTTGATAAAGCTCTCTCTAACCACTGGATGTGAAGGGGCAAAACCAGGATCAGAGATGCCATCACAGAGTCCTCGTGAGATAATCATAGCTTGGGCTAAGAGGATAAGGATGCACAAGACAGAAAGGGTGCAAGATCTGCCATATGGTGGGGGAGGAAAGTAATGATGGATTGATATTGGAATTCATATTTGAATTATATTGGAACCACTCAAAGGACAGTGGTGCCATCTACTCCCACAGGGCAGGCACAGTGTCTGGTAAATGTTAAGGTGAACCAGGCTTGGGGAATAAGGACACACTCCCCCGCACACTGTTCAAATTCACCTGTTTTCTCAACTGCCTGGGCAGCCCACCTCTCGTTACCTCTAATTTATCCAGTGACTTAGCTCTTCTAGCCTGACATATCGTACCATCCCTCCTGTCTTCTAAAACCAGTTCAATGATTCCTTTTGGCCCAGGATACCTAGATGATTCATGGAGATTCAGAAATTTATTTTTAAAAAAATCTAAAAATTATTGCAGCCCAGTATGGTAGCCCATGCTTGTAATCCCAGCATTTGGGAGGCTGAGACAGGAGAATTGCAGTTCATGGACAGCCTCAGCTACTTAGGCCCTCTGCAACTTAGTGAGACCCTGCTTCAAAATAAAGAATAAAAAATAGGGCAGGGGATGTAGCTCAGAAGTCGAATGCCCCTGGGTTCCATCCCCAGACCCGCAAAAATAAATAAAATAAAATAAAAATAAAAATTACTGCAAATTGTTAATACATATAAAAATAAGAATACTTGTATCAAAAATATATTATGTGTTATATTCTAGAATGAAAATTGTACAATAAAAACAATTCAAAACAAAAATTCACAGGCCTTCAAACACAGCGTGCATTATTTCAAACAATGACCCGCTTGTGTTCTCTGTGACATGATCTAACAGCGTGTATTATTAAGGAGGGAGTCTGTTCACAAATGTCATTGGAGGGAAAGATCATAAATTTTTTTAAAAATGACTTTGGGTCATTAAGAGTACTACAAATGACATCTCAATTTTCCTTTGCTGTCTTTTACTTTCTTAAAGATGAAGCATAAGCAAATAAAGCCAAAAACTGTAGGGAACGCTTTTTGAGTTGTCCTCAAAGATAAAGATATTTTAAGTTTGAAAGCTCAAAACTTTACAAAAAGCAGATGTTTATAATCAAATAATCACTAAAATTGCATTTCTTAACAGATGTTTAATAAATGTGTATTGTATTCATTAATAAAAGAGTAGCAATGAACAGATCTACTGACTGACATTTCAAGCCATAAAACAACTTAATCTCAGTGACATGGAACTATCAAAATAAATTATTTTATAGCCTAATTAACGGAATGTTATACAAATATTTGAAAGGGCATTATCAAAAAATACTGAATGGCATAGGGAAGTATTTTCCAAAAAAGTATTAAGTGCAAAAAAAACTATAGGAGAATGTATGTCAAAATAAAATTAGAAGGCAGGAAAAAACAATGCAGCATATAATAAACAGTTAACCTATTTTACCCTCACCCACAAAGCTCTAATGAAATCATTAGAAAAGGGCCAATAACCCTCAAATAAAAACCAGACATTTGTGATAAACAAACAAGATACAAAAAATAAAACAGAGGAAGTGACTAGAAACAAAACATTTAACCTTCCTAGTATCCTAAAAAGAAATCAGAATTAGATAACATTCTTTTTCTACCAGTGTTGCTTCCCCCAACTTTGTATTTCATTATACTGTTGAGCTTTGGTAAAGATCCCTGAATTTTCCTCCTACTGTGCTAAGGGGGGGGAGTGTGCAGGGGGCAAGCAGAATGATTGGTGTGAACAGGAAGAAGAAACGCAGTTTATACATAACTGCATCAACTTGACAACCCTTAACTGCTTGAACTAAATATTTTACAATGTTAAATAGTAAGATTTCTCTACATGCTATTATAAATTTCTGAAAATTCTACTAAACTTATGAGAAAATAAAGGCATAAAAGTTAAGAGTCTAATTCTGAAGAACACAATTCAGGCACTGAATTACAAAAAGCCCCAATGCCATATTAAGCATTCTTGGAATATAAATCTACTAAACTTTTAACTGCTGATAATAAAAATAAAGCAAACCTGATTTTTTTTTTTTTTTTTTTTTTTTTTTGTGGTACTGGGGTTCCTGGAAGCCCTTCTACCTCCAGGCTACACTCCCAGACCTATTTTATATATTTTTTTTTTAATTTGGAAACAGGGTTTCTTAAGCCAGTGTGGCTGGTTTCGAACCTTTGCGATCCTCCTGTCTCCGCCTCCCAAGCGCGGGGATTACAAGCGTGCGCCACCACTCCTGGCCAAACCTGAATATTTAAAATCTTAGCATTTGTATTCTTTTTCTCAGATAATATATAACTAAGAAAGATATACCAGTATTTTTAGATGTATTACGCTATAGAGCTGTATTTATTTGGTATAGTTAATAAAATTATCATCTTCTTCATGTTCAAAAGACTATTATATCAACCAGCGTGGTAGCATATACTTGTAATCTCAGCATTTGGGAGACTGAGACAGGAGGTTCGCGGCTCTTGGACAGCCTCAGCTACCTAGTGAGGCCTTTTGCAACTCAGTGAGACCCTGTTCCAAAACAAAGAGTAAAAAATAGGGCTGAGGGTGTAACTTGGAGGTAGAATGTCTCTGGGTTCCATCTGCAGTACCACACACACAAAAAAAGACTACATTCTTAAAAACTCAAAAGATATAAAAAGAGAAATATAATCCTTAATATTAATTTATAGGAATGCATCTCAGCTTGCTTTTACTTTTTTCTTTCTGCTTCTACCATGTTCTCATGCATAATATTCCAAATAGTATGATCCCTCAAAATAAATGAGGTTCTCAACAAGTAAGATCCTCCAGAATCTCTACAGGTACGTGTGGTGTGGCTTTTTAAAAAAAAACGCCTCTCAGAGCCGGGCGTGGTGGTGCACGCTTGTAATCCCAGCGCTTGGGAGGATCACACAGCTTTGAAGCCAGCCTCACCTACTTAATGAGGCTCTCAGCAACTTAGTGAGACCCTGTTTCCAAATAAAGTATAAAATAGGCCTGGGAGTATAGCCCAGAGGTAGAAAAGCCCCTGGGTTCCACCCCCAGTACCACAAAAAAATAAAATAAAAAATAAAAAACACCTCTCTGCAGTCTGTGAAAGCATCGCTAGCTCCCTCACCTCCAAGAAAATGTCTTCAGGGATAAAAATCACTACTCTTGTAGTCAAAGACTTATATATGTACATACATATTATATGCAAATATTTATGTACAGATTTATATAATACCGAAATGCAGCAAGGCACCATGTACTGCTTATTATAATTATCAGATTCATTGGCTAACAATACTAAATGTTAATGACCACCTAAGAAGGAAGAGGTATAAGATATATGGCCTTGGAAGCAGAACAAAAGTGAAAAATATTTCTGAATATAGCCAGGCGTAGCGGCGCACGCTTGTAATCCCAGCACTTGGGAGGCTGAGACTGGAGAATAGAAGGTTCACAGCTAGTCTCAGCTACTTAGCAAGACCCTGTTTCAAAATAAAGAATAAAAAATAGGGCTGGGGATGTAACTCAGAAGTAGAATGCCCCTAGGTTCAATCTCAGCATAGCAAAAAATAAAAAATAAATCTCTGAATATAAAAAAAATGCACTAGGCATAGTGGTGCACACCTGTAAGCTTAGTACTTGGGAGGCTAACGGGAGGATCACAGGTTTTAGACCAGTCTTGGAAACTTAGCAAGAATCTAAGCAATCAGTGAATTCCTGTTTCAAAATAAAAAATAAATAGGTCTGGGGGTATAGGACAGAGTTAGAGTACCCTATATTCAATGTCCAGTATGAATGATAGAAAAATGATAGATAAGCCGGGCGTGGTGGTGCACTCTTGTAATCCCCGCACTTGGGAGGCGGAGACAGGAGGATCGCACAGGTTCGAAGCCAGCTGTGCTGGCTTAAGAGACCCTGTTTCCAAATAAAAATATAAAATAGGTCTGAGAGTGTAGCCCAGAGGTAGAAGGGTTTCCAGGAACCCCCAGTACCACCAGAAAAAAAAAAAAAGACAGATACACAGATAAGATAGGTAGGTAGGTAGGTAGATAGACAGACACAGATAGAAAAAACAAAAATCTTGGTTTAAAAAGCAAATGCACAAGGATTGGGGCTGTAGCTCTGTGAAAAAAATAATCTGATTCACACACAAACCCCTAGGCTCCACTCTCAGTACTAAAAAAAATTTAAAAAAGCATAGCTATACTGCAATGAGTAATTTCATGGCTACTATCAACTGATTCTAAAGTTTGTATAAAAAGAACAATGATCCAGAATAGCCAACACAATATCGACAGAAAAGAATAAAGTCAAAGGACTGGCACTACCTGACTTCAAGACTTATTTTAAGCTATAGTAATTAAGACATTGTGTAACTGGGAAAAGAATAGACAACCAGATCAATGGAAAAGAACAGGCAGTTCATAAATAGAGCCACACAGATATAGTCAACTGATCTCTGACAAAGGAGGAAAGACAATGGAATAAAGAAAGGCGACTTTTCAACAAAACGTACTGGAACAAGCAGACATCCACATCAAAAAAAAAAAAAAATAACCTAGCATAGAACTTTCACCTTTCACCAAAACCAATTGAAAATGAATAATAGGCCTACACATAAAATGCAAAACTATAAAATTCATAGAGGATAAGAGAAAATCTATGTGATCTTGGGTCTGGTGGTGACTTTACATTAACATCAAAATGATAATCAGTGAAAAAACTGATAGGTTGAAATCAATTAAAATAAAAACATTAGCTCTGCAAAAATACAATCCTACAAGAATAAAAACACAAGCTACAGGCTAGAAGAAAAATGTTGCAAGAAACATCTCTAATGAAGGATTACTATGCAAAAATACATAAGGGATTCTTAAAACTGAAGATACATCTCTCCAAAAAAAGACAAAGAAGACACACAGAAAAAAAGATATGAGAAGATACTCAACCTCAAATATACTCAGGGAAGTGCAAAAACAAAAACAAAAACAAAAACCACTACTACACACCAATTAACATGGCTGAACTCCAAAATGCTTACACCAAGACCTGGTAAGGATGTGGATCAAGAGGAACCCTCACTCCACATCTTCCGAATGCAAGTAGGCCCTGAGACTGTGGAAGACACCTTAGTGGTTTCTTATAAAACCAAACACACTCTTATCATACAACCCAGCAATCCAGATATTTGGTCTAAATGCATGTCCACACCAAAACTTGCACACAGGTCTTAGGTGGATGGTATTATTGTTGTTTTGCACTAGAGATTTAACCCAGGGGCATGCTATGGACCCCCAGCCCCTTTTATTTTTTATTTTGAAACAGGAGAGTCCCAAATTCAAGGCCACTTAGACCCTCAGCAATTTAGTAAGACAATGTTTCAAAATAAAGAACAAAAAAGGGCTGAGGGTGCAGCTTGGAGGTAGAAAGCCTCTGGGGGTTCAATACCCAGTAACTCCTGCCCAAAGCACTCCTAAGTTATGGCCCTTAACAGGATGAGAAAACTATTAATATCGTTTGTCACATGGGGATAGAAGTGCTGGAACACAAGCTCAGGTACTGATTTCTAAGAACTCTCATACCATGACTTTATTTCCCCCACAAATGCCAGATTCTGGCGCATTATTTTCTCCTTTAAAGGTCCAGATCCTTAATATACTATTTGCTTAAAATTATTAGTCACAAATAAAACATTTTTTTGGAGCCTTCTAATTCATTTGAGTAACAAGGGCTAAAAAGAGGCAGTCATGTTGACATATGCCTGTAATCCCAGTACTTGGGAGGCTGAGATAGAAGGATCACAGGTTCCAGGGCAGCCTCAGTAATATGGTGAGATTCTTGGCAACCAGATCTTGTTTCAAAATGGAAAAAAAAGAAAAAGAAGAAAGAAAGAAAGAAAGAAAGAAAGAAAGAAAGAAAGAAAGAAAGAAAGAAAGAGGGTTGGAGATGTATAGTTTGGAGGTACAACACCCCTTGGTTCAATCCTTAATATCTCACAAACGCACAAAAAAGGGGAGGGGGACAAAAAAAAGGCATCCCTTCTCTGATTAAATATTTACCTTTTAGCTCTTATGTTAACTTTTATTTGTTCCAAGCAAATCTGTCATCCAACTGGAGTTTATTTGAGCAACTAATAAAAGATTTTTTTATTTTCCCAATATTTAACCAACTGTTCTGGGTCGACTTATTGAAATCCTCTCTCTGCCTTCACTCATCATCACAGACTAAACCCACACTGAAACATGCTTTCTGTTCAGCTCATTAGCCGTCTGTTTGTGCCAGTATGATCCTTTTAATTATTATATTAATTTATACCGCTTTACCCCCTGTCGGCGCACACAGCGCTGCTTACTCAAAGGTTTCAGCCAGCGTCGCTCACCGACACCCTCAAGCTCATGCCATGTCCATGTTCATTCCAACACTGGCATCTAAAGCTAAGGCTCTGTCTGGAATCGTCATGTCCTCATCCATTAACTCATCTTCTTTTCTGCATCCAATAAAAAGTGTTTCTTTTCCTTCCTAGCACATCCTACCTAAACCTTATTAATTCTACTCCTAAATATTTTGCTTCTATTGTGTGTGAATACAAACAATTTCCCTAACTCTCCAGTTCAATGTTTTTGCTTCTGGTTCAACTGCAATGACTAGAAAAATTTAAACTTTTGCTTGTTCTCTGAACAGCTGTTCCTAAAATGTTTATTTATCCTAATCTAAACTATTCCCACTGAAAATAGTTTCTAAACATAGAAGTCCTGTGACATGGCTGGCACATGTCCAGTGCTTTTTACTTGAAGTCTACTTCTCTAAGTGTCGCTTACTATGAAGATCAAGAAAAATGACCTATCATCTCGATAATCCATTATTCACTAGGCTAGAGAATCCTTGAGACTATTATTTTCTTGTACTCTTTTGGTACCTTTCAGAAGCTCAGTTAAGAAACGATTCCAAAAACCTACAGATAATGTGGCTTTTTTTTTTTTTTTTTTTTTTTTCTGGTACTGGGGTTCCTGGAAGCCCTTCTACCTCCGGGCTACACTCCCTAGACCTATTTTATACTTTTTTTATTTTTGGAAACAGGGTCTCTTAAGCCAGCACAGCTGGCTTCGAACCTGCACGATCCTCCTGTCTCCGCCTCCCAAGCGCGGGGATTACAAGCGTGCGCCACCACGCCCGGCCTAATGTGGCATTTTTAAATGTGTGTGAACCTGGGAGTGAGACGACAAAGGCCCTGGGCTTCTCTTGGGTACTTACTACTTGGTAAAATTATTTCACCTCTTTTGCTTCTCTTCTAGGCAAATGGACAAGCTGAATTGAGTGTCCAATGTAAGCATGCATCAGAAGCAACAAGAATATCATTACTGTTCTCTACTCTTTCCACTAAATAAGCAGTCCCTGTCAACAGTGACTGTATGAATCCACCATATGATCCAGCTATTCCACTCCTGGGTGTCATCCAAAGGGACCGAAATCAGAATATTATAGTAATACATGCATATCCATGTTTATAGCACCACAATTCAAAAGCCAAATTATGGAATCAACCCAGATGTCCATCAACAGATGAATGTACGACAAAATTATGGGATATACACATAATGGAATTCTATTGAGCAATAAAGAACAAAACTATATTATTTGTAGGAAAATGGATGGACCTGGAGAATATCATGTTAAGTGAGATTAGCCAGTCACAGAAAGTGAAGGGTGATATGTTTTCTCTCATATGTGGAAGTTAGGAAGCAATCAGGATGCCAGAGGGACTTCTGATAATGGAAGAAAAACTCCAGTGGAGCCGGGGAGGTGGTGTAGGGGAACGAGGGGCAGATGAAAGGGAGGATGAAGGAGTCGCTTCCTTTAGTATGACACTAGGCACATGTGTGAGAATACCGATGTCAATCTCAGTTCCTTGTATGGGAAAGGGGGGAGTAAGAGGGGTCCAGGGGAAACCTGCCAAGTGCTGTGTGCATGATGTCCCTACCACTCTGAGCTACATTATGATGTGAGACTATAATGCACTAATAAAAGTATAAAAAATAATTTAAAACACACACACGCGCGCTAGATTGTTCATGATGGTCCATACCCATTGCTTTTAGCCCTCTGGTCGGGGTACCAGATGACAATGTTAATTATCTCAAGTAAGTTGTTATAGTGACAGAAAAAGCAACCAACCCAGAAAATTGATACTAGGAAGGAGTCGATCTCTTCCATTATTTTCAACCTAATGATTTGGAAGAGCTTTGGGATTGTTTTACTGGAGGAATTTAAAAGACTCTGGAGGGGCCAGGTAGAAAAAGCCTTAAACGCGAGAGTGGAACTTTAACAGGCAATTCTAGGAGGCCCCGGAGACCAAAGTTCTGATAGAAAAGTGGACAGTGAAGGTTATGCTGACGATAATTCAGACGAAAATGTGGACTCTACTGGGAACTGGACTAGAGCCTATCCTTGTTACCCTGTGGCAAGTAATTCGGCTATATTTTGTCTAAACCATGATACTCTGTGGGAGAATTAGCTTAAAAGTGTGGACTAGTTTACTTGGCAGAGATTTCAAGGCAGCACAGGACTCAGGGTATCGCATGGGTATTACTGGCTGGTTTAGTCCGTTTTACAGCAATAACCCGGAGCAAAATGGAGCAGAGAAAAAGAACTTACAAAGTGTATAGCTTGGCCCAAAGAGTAGCATATATTAAGGTGCGGCCAAGGAAGGTACAAGTGTTAGTGCCATTGAAAAGAAGCCAAGTGCTTTGCACCAGGACAGTAGGAACGATGCCTCAAGGGCATCCCGAAAACAAGCAGGGCCATTGCCTTTGCAGGCGCAACAAATGCAAATTTGTTTAAAAGACTTTCTTGGGCAGAACTGTTTCAGAAAACAGACCTGAGGTGCCCAGAGATTCATTTCTCTGTGTTCAGCTGGTAAAACGTTCCATGGCTGCCTGTAGCCATGACTCGAGCAAGCCCAGGTACAGCTTATGCCGGCTGCAGAGCTTGGCATCACCCACGTGGGGCTGGTTCGCAGGCGTGCGGGCTGCAAGAGTAACGGGGTCAGGGAAGCAGCACAGAGACTTCAGAGAAAAACCCGGGGTCAGGCGGTGTGCTGCAGAGCTGATGCCCTCTAACAGGGCGATGGCTGGAGTTCTGAGAGTGAAGCCAAGCTGCCAAGGAGACCCCAGGAAGGTAAGGGTGCCAGCAATGCAGAACACGTACCAAGAGAAGCTGCGGGGAGCTGCAAAGCCTTCTGTAGGCTGCAGTGCTGAGGCCATGGGGACGAGGCGTTCCTGCCTTCAACCTACCTCTGCCACCCCTGCTCCACCCCGGATTCTGATGTGAAGATTCGCATCCAGTGTGTGCCCTGGTGGGATTCGGTCTTGCTTTGGACTAATCCTTCCTTTCCTTTCGCTCCTTTATGAAACAGAAATGTTTACCCTGTGCCTGTCCCACCGCTGTGTCTTGAAAGTATGTAAATTTCCCTTTTATTGTTTACAAGGGCCCACAGCTGAATGTGCCTTGCGTGTCAAAGGGAATGATGGACTGGGACTTTTTAGCAATGCTACATTAGGACTTGGGAGATTCTTGGGATGGGCGCATTTCACATTATAAGGCAAACATAAACTTTTGGTGGCCAGGGGAATCATGCTCTAGTTTATGTGCTAAATGTGCTCCAAGGGCCCTTGTGTTAAAGGCTTGGTCCACAAAGCATGAAGAGTGCTATGGACTTTTAGGAGAGAGAACCCTCTGGACTCCAACTTCTTCCTCTTTTGCTTCCAGGCCATGAGGTGAGCAGTTGTGCTCTGTCACATGTTTCCTGTGATTGCCACCGGAGGCCTTAACACAAGGTACACCAGAGGCCTTAACACAAGTCATGAAATACGACCTCTAAAGTCAATGGACAAAATACACCTTTTCTCTTCATAAGTTGATTACCTCGGGTATTGTGTTATAGTGATGAAATGCTAAGACAGATTCCAAAACACCAAACCTATTTCTATTTAAAAAAGAAATGAACAAAGATGCTAATTCTTGCATTGTTATTCACCACCACCTTAAAGGTTATGAAAGAGTATTAGTAAACAAAAATAAGAAATTAAATTGTTGTTATAACTACTGAAAAAGAAGACATGAACCTTCCTATACCAACTACCAATAATCACTTAGAAATGAAAAATGGATAAAAAGTCTCCCATTCAAAAGTATAAAATAGGTGGGGATAAATTTAATAAGAAAAACACAAAAATTTACATTGAAACTACAAGGACATAGAAAATATCTGAACACATAAGAAACATATTTGTAGACATTATATAAGTGTCAACTCTAACAAAATACCATTAATTAGCTTAAATCCAATTAAATTTTTGACACTATTTTGTTTGGGTTGTATTAGACAAAGCTATATTCTAGTATACCTGGAGAAATAAACATTCAAGATATGCTACAAAGCCAGGTGTGGTGGCGCATGCTTGTAATCCCAGCATTCGGGAGGCTGAGACCGGAGTATCACAGTTTGCGGGCAGCCTCAACTACTAAGTGAGGGCCTCTGCAACTCAGTGAGACCTGGTTTCAAAATAAAGGGGGTGTAGCTCTGAGGTCGAATGCCCCTGGGTCCCATCCCCAGACTCGGGAAAAAAAAAAAAAAAAAAAAAAAGACATGCTACAAAAATAATTTTGAAAAAATTACTTTCTAAATAAGAGAATACGCTGGGCGTGGTGGTACACACTTGTAATCCCTGCGCTTGGGAGGCAGAGACAGGATGATCGTGCTGGTTCAAAGCCAACCTCGCTGGCTTAAGAGACTCTGTTTCCAAAAGAAAAGAATAAAATAGGCCTGGGAGAGGTTTGGGTTCCCAGGAACCCCAGCACCACCAAATAAATAAATAAATAAATAAATAAATAAATAAATAAATAAATAAGAGGGTATTATAACTATACCAACATATCATGTATATACTGTATTCAAACACCAAAGTCCAAATGGGCATGAAATTGAAGATTATTATTATTGTTGTTATTATTATATGTGTGTGTTTTACTTGGGATTGAGCCCAGGAGCATTCTACCTCTGGGCCTCTTTCCAAGCCTTATTTTATTTTTTTTTAATTTTGAAACAGGGTCTCACAAAGTTGCTGAGGCTAGCTGTGAACCTACAATCCTCCTGTCTCGGCCTCCAGGGACTGGGATTACAGACATGCACCACCACACCCAGCTGAAAATTAATTTTTACTAATCTTAGAAAAAATTTAGGACCTTCCATGTATAATCCAGGGGAGAAGAGACTTTCAGCCAAGCAAGAAATAAAATTATTTTTTAAAGATTAAGTTCATTTAAGCAAATAACAAGTTTACAATTCTTTGGTAAGTGATGCCATAAATAAGAAAAGAGAAAGTTGGGCAATCATTTATAATGTAGAAGACAAAAAATATAAAACATTTAAGGAAGCCGGGTGTGGTGGCGCATGCTTGTAATCCCAGCATTTGGGAGGCTGAGACCAGAGGATCTTGGTTCGCGGACAGCCTCAGCTACTAGTGAGGCCCTTTGCAACTCAGTGAGACCCATCGCAACTCAGTGAGACCCTGTTTCAAAATAAAGATTAAAAAATAGGGCAGGGGGTATAGCTCGGAGGTCGAATGCCCGAGTTCCATCCCAGACTTGCAAATAAATAAATAAATAAATAAATAAATAAATAAATAAATAAAAACATTCAATGACCTCTTACAAAGTAACAAGAGAAAGACAACCTAAAAGAGAAAAATTATCAAACAATAAAAATAGGTGAAATACACAAAAGCCTAAAATGCTCAAACTCAGTAGCCTGAAAAAAATACAAACTAACTTAGCAATGAAAATAATTATACCTACTGCGGGTATGTACAGGGAAATGCCTCACTTAAAACATTCATCTATGAGCCAGGCGTGGTGTACTTGGGAGGCTGAGATAGGAGGACGGAAGGTTCACAGCCAGCCTCAGATACTTAGTGAGACCCTGTTTCAAAATTAAAAAAATAAAAAGCAAATAAAATAGGGCTAGGGGGTGTAGCTCAGAGGTCGAATGACCCTGGGTTCAATCCCCAGTATTGAAAAAAACAAAAACAAAACTATTGCTGATGGAAATGCTATGCCCACCTAAGTTCAGTTCAGTGGAGAAGGTATTCTGAACCAAAACATGAGTGCTCTGGCCTCTTTAGCAGCACATAAATATCTTTGATGTTTGAGTTAATCCTTCTGATTAAAATTTGCCTTTGGATGAACAAGGACAGCAAAAAATCGTGGGCCAGCTACAGCATTAACGTTCCCTTGGCGTATTTTTCATTGTAAATGAGTAAACTGGCAAACTTCTAAAAACCTATCTGTCATGCTGTTTATGATGATTCCAGTCCCAGGAAAGGAATCGTATCTACTCTCAGCACCGTGGCAATGCCAAGCTTTCTGCCTGGATTCTGAACTTTGCTGGCCCCCCTGGCAATACCTTAAATCACAGTCGAAACCTCTCGGTGCCGCACGTTAAGGAACACCCTCCAAAAGACCATTCTCTTACACTGGAACAGCTGGCTGTATACAGCGATTCTCGTTAAAATTTATTTTGGTCACTAAAAGTTTCTAAAGCTCCATAAATTAAACAATAACCCATTTATCTAATACCATAAACAATACCCACTGAACAGTTTAGAGAAATTTAAATAAATGTATTTTAGGGGGCAGAGCCCTAGCGAGCAAAGCAAAAGACCAATGAAATAAATCTGATTTGAAAAGCCAAACCTGATTCTCTCAATTCCTTCCAGAAACCCTGATGAATCGGCTTTTCTGCGGGAGGTTTCAGCGGCTCGGCTTCACTTGCCATCCACGCCTCAAATCACTCACCTCAGTACAGTATCAATCCTGCCTTTCATTTCCCGTGATTTCAAAGGGTGATTACTTCAGTGGATATAAACTTTAAAACCATTACTAATGCCTCTCTGTGCCTCCTATTCTCTATCTAGTCTAATTAGCAAATCCATCACTACTTAAAGTAATCCATTACTCTTTCTGCCTAGCTAAATTTTAAGTTCAGAACCTATTAATACATCATGTACTCTCCCGAAACAGCTTCCTTCAACTGCTCTCCCTCCCTCTTAGCGGATGAAATAACTTTACATGGCAGACACTGAGCACGCTCCATTCGAAACACAGTAGGCCTTGGACATCAAAACACAGCATTCTCTGCAGAAAAGCATAAATCTCCTTATCTTCAAGAATATTTCTAAACTTGTTTTATTGGAATCATCTTGTCCTTTTCTTACAGTCTCCCTGTAATAAGATAACTTCCACTCATACGAGGTTCCAAATTTTTATGTGAAACATTTTAAATAAAAAAGGATTCACGTTATTACCTGAAGTCAGTCTGTATTTGTTGTTGTACTGTTACTACATTAAATATCAATGGACTTTATTCATTTTCATAAAAGCTTTCGCTAAATTTTTACCATTCATCTGCCAGTAATATTATTGAAAATACAGTGTATAAAATGATTCATAGGATTGTCTACTATGAACTATGACACGTGTATGATTCATTATCTTCCCAGAGGAACAGGCCTAACAATTTAGAATTTAGCTTCTATATTTGGATTTAAGTTTGGTTTCTACATTTTAAATTCTTTCCCATTTAAGTGGATTTGTGTTTGATTCTTTTCTATTAAAAAAAAAACCCCTAAAACTTTACTACTTTCAGCTAAATTCCTAAAATTAGGGAATAGCATGCTTAATGAAAACCAACTCATAGATCTAAAATAGTCAGAAATTCCATTAAACAGCCACTGCCCTGTGGCATCATACAACAGACTAGGAAGAAAAATAACTGAGAAGGCATAGGCCCACTCCATCCTGCAAAAGACAAACTATGCCTAGCAAACTGTGCCTTAGCAATGTGATAAAGAGGCCACAAATATGGTTAATTCTAGAAGAAGCCTAAGAACTCACTGTGTTTATAATAGGCCAGATACTATTTGTTTATCTATTTGTTTATTTTGGAGGGTATTGAGGAATGAACTCAGAAGCCTTCTGCCTCTAAACTACATCCCTCAGCCCTCCCCCACCCTTTTTTTCCGCTTTTTTTTTTTTTTTTTTTTTTTTTTGGGTGGTACTGGGGTTCCTGGAAGCCCTTCTACCTCTGGACTACACTCCCAGACCTATTTTTACATTTTTATTTGGAAACAGGGTCTCCTAAGCCAGCGCGCGCGGCTGGCTTCCAACCTGCGCGATCCTCCTGTCTCTGCCTCCCAAGCGCGGGGATTACAAGCGTGCGCCACCACGCCCGGCTTTTTCCGCATTTTGAAACAGGGTCTTTGCAAGGCTGGCTTCAAACCTATGATCCTCCTGTCTCAGCCTCCCAAGTACTGGGACTGTAAGTGTGCACCACCACGCCCAGCTACCTGTCTATTTAAAATGCTAAGTAATACCTGACTATTTAAAGTGCTAAATATTATTTAGTATTTTATTTTATTTTATTTTTTTATTATTATTTTTGTTTTGGTGGTACTGGGGTTCCTGGAAGCCCTTCTACCTCCGGGCTACACTCCCAGACCTATTTGTATATTATTTGGAAACAGGGTCTCTTAAGCCAGCGCGGCTGGCTCCGAACCAGCGGGATCCTCCTGTCTCCGCCTCCCAAGCCCGGGGATTACAAGCTGCGCCACCACGGCCCGGCTATTTAGTATTTTAAATAATAAATACCTGCCTACTTAAAATATTAAATGACCAGCACCGAGGGGCAAGAGGGGCAATCAGAAGAGCTGCTGGCTATAAATGCCAGGGAAGCCCTAAAGTTATATAATGGCTGGACCAGCACTGTCAGATGTCATGAACATTTAGTAAGAGAAGAAGGATTCAGTATCTTGGGAATGTGGATCAGAGAGTGACAGAATGCTTTTGCTTTTGTTTTTAAAAAGCATTTCAAGCCGGGCGTGGTTGCCCACGCTTGTAATCCCCGCACTTGGGAGGCTGAGACAGGAGGATCGCACAGGTTCGAACCCAGCCTCAGCTACTTAGTGAGGCTCTCAGCAACTTAGTGAGAGCCTGTTTCCAAATAAAATATAAAATAGGTCTGGGAGTATAGCCCAGAGATAGAAAGCCTCTGGGTTCCACCCCAGTACCACCAAAAAGAAAAAAAAGAAAAAGCATTTCAACTGGGCATGGTGGCATGTGCATGTAATCCCAGTACTCAGGAGGCTGAGATAGGAAGATCGCCAAGTTCAAGGACAGCCTCAGCAAGTAGTGAGACTCTCATCAACTAAGCCAGACCTTGTTTTAAAATAAAAATAAAATAGGGCTGGGGGTGTATCTCAGAAAATGAATGGCCCTGGGTTCAATACCTAGAACTACCAAAAAAAAAAAAAAAAAAATCTGTAAAGAGGCCGGGCTGATGCCAAATCGCCTGGACTAGTGAACTTGGGGCTCTTGCAGACTCTCCATCTTAGTACAGGACAGGACCCACCCAGGGCCTGACAGGAGACTGAGCGATCACGGCTGCGACAGAGGGTACAAACAGGGAAAGGCCATGATGTTGTGGGGAATGGTCGAACTCGCGATGGACAATGGATGTGGAAAAAAGATGATTCTGAGCTTCCTGCTCTTCTCAGTTACCTGTGACTGACTGTTAGGACCTTCCATGTTTGACGTTCCCAATTTTGAATCTCTTTCTTAAACTGTATGTTTTTATTCTAATATTTATCAATTAAAAATTTTAAAACAAATCATATAATGGGACAACCAGCTATACTTTTCACAGTACACAAAGTTTAGTCTTCAAGATAATGCCTTCCTTGTCAAGTGAGATATATGTAGGACAAATTTTATAGCATAGAAATTATATCATAATTAAGCTATTTTTAAAAACGCAGTAACAGGACTGTTCAGCAGATTTTGACAATGACTACAGGAGGTTTAATGACTAGTATGTGCATGTAAGGTGAGTGGACACAGACATGTAATAGATACCACAATGCGGGCTCACAAGTCCTTCAATAAACAATAAATGTTATCTCAATCAAGTAACACAAAGATTTTTAACTAAAATTCAAATGAATGCATAATGTATTGGGATAGGAGGGTAGCTTTAATATTTACAATCCAGAGAAAAACCTTCTGAGCATTAAAAGCCATTTAGGACTTTTCGCATCCAAAAATCTCAGTAATCTATGCAAATTCAGTTCTGTAACCTACCATATTTTGTTCACATTTTAATTTAGAAAACTGTGGTTTAAATAAGTCAATTTATCTATTCCATGTCATGATAAAAGCTGACTCTTTTGAAACACTAGCTGTCATATAAAATTATGTAAGCAAAATAAATTCTAAAAATATGTTTACAAGAGGTAGTTTATGGGTAGTGCATGCATCTGTGGCCTTCATCAAAACTACAACTGGACAGCTCTCTGCTGAAGCGTGCTTTGTCTTATCAATGTTAGGGAACTAAGCCAATCTTTTAAATGATAACATCCTCACTACACAGCTGGTTTAACAGAATGTTCCTGATTCCGTTTTTAAAAGAAGTAAGGCCTAAAACGGTTGGCACAAAGACAAAATCCTGAATTTAGGCCATATGAATGTCACTTCATTGTTGTTGCTGAAAGAAATAAGCTCGACTATAATCAAACTTCAGCAGCATGGCATCAACATTCCGCCAGCTAAGCAGGCTCTGAAACCAGAGGGCCTCTGGCAACTAATATAAAAAGTACCACCTAACACTAATACAAACCATGCAAAGGTACCCTGTAAATAGGAAGCGCTGTCATAATTAACGATGAAGTATGATAATAATAATAGGCACTGCTGTTATAATATGCACTGCCGTTAAGGTAGGTTCAAAACCCAAACGCCTCGTTACTTCTTTCTTTTCCTTCTTTCTTCTAGATGGTAGAAGCAACATTTGAAATACATCATAGAAGAAATTATTTCTATTTCTTTTCAAAAGACTATTATATTTATTTATTTATTTATTTATTTATTTATTTTGGTGGTACTGGGGTTCCTGGAAGCCCTTCTACCTCCGGGCTACACTCCCAGACCTATTTTTACATTTTCATTTTTGAAAACAGGGTCTCCTAAGCCAGCGCGCGCGGCTGGCTTCGAACCTGCGCCATCCTCCTGTTCTGCCTCCCAAGCGCGGGGATTACAAGCGTGCGCCACCACGCCCGGCGTCAAAAGACTATTATTAACAAAGAAGGTTTTTCTCTGTTCTTCCCAAGAAAGTCACTAAACTGGATTTAATAAAATGTTGCTCTTTTGTGCATTCCTTCTTCAGAAAGTTTCCCCGAGAGACAAGACTACTATAATAATATTACTAGTCAAATAAAAGAAGAGGGGGCCATACCTTTAGCCTCCAGGCTTCTTTCCTATGAGTAATTCATCCTAACAAAAATTACATCTCTACCTGATTATCGTCATTGCCTGCACATTTCCTGGAGCTTAACTAAGCATTAAATATACAAAGAAGAGCAGAGACAATCAACTTATGCCCTTGAAGAGCTGGCACTCAAGTAGCAGAGAGAGACAGGGGCAGGCTGATAAAGGAAATGATGCAGGATGCTCGGAGTGAAGCACAGCACAGACAAAGCAGTGACTCTCTGGCTGACTCCAAGGATGGGTCTTGAAAGCTGAAGAGGAACTCCATGTGCAGTAGATAGGGGTGGGGATGTGTTCGAGGCAAAGGGAGCAACAAATATAACAGCACAGCATGCTCTGGGAAGGGGGTAAGCCTGGAAAGAGCAGGGTGCAGAAAAGCTTTATTCCATAGGGGACAGAAAGGACGGGACGGACATTAAAGGCTGGGCATTTAAAAGTAACTGGAAGGCCTAAACCAGGGCTATGGCAACAGGACTCAGGAGAGACTAAGGGCCAGTCTAAGGGCCCTTAGTCTAAGGGCAGAATGGTAAGAGTGGGCTGAAAGAGAAGTACTGGCCAACTCCTGGTATTTGACTCAGGAAGACTTCCTATCAGTACTGCCTAACACCATGAGAACATCCCATTACTCAAAACCAACTCAAGCACACCCCTTTATCCCCTAGGTCTCTCCTGGCCCTGAACTTACAGTGGTTCACTCCATCTCTGTACTCTCTGCTCTCCTCATGTGTGACAGTCATCTGCTAAGTCTTCATGCATATGTATCAGCTTTCATTTAACTCCTTGCTTTAACTTTTCATGTGTGTTTTCTCTCTCTAAATAAGTTCAAAGAAAGCAAAGATCACATCTCACACCTATCTGCCATGGCACAGTATCTGATCAATAACCACAGATTGGCCGGGCATGGTGGCTCATGCTTGTAATTCCAGCATTCGGGAGGTAGACACTGGAGGATCGCAGTTCATGGGTAGGCTCAGCTACTTAGTGAGGCCCTTTGCAACTCAATGAGACCCTGTTTCAAAAACTAAAAAAAAAAAAAAAAAAAAAAAACTAAAAAATAGGACTGGGGGTGTAGCTCAGAGGTACAATGCCCCTGGGTTCCATCCCCAGTACCACACACACAAACAAAAACCCCACAGATCGAGTCAACAGTTTTGGTGTTGCAAAAACTTCCGTAGAAAGAAACAGCTAACTACTATCCTTGTCTAAAGTCTTAGTGTTTTAATCCCACCCACCTTCTCCTCTAACTCAGTAGGGCTAAGTGAAAATAAAACACATTCATAGGTGTTGGTGAAATAAAAGCATTCTCCTGTTTTCTAAGATGAGGGCAGAGATGGTTACAGCCTTCTTGAACACTAACACTAGCAATTTATTTTCAATATTAACCCACTACTTTAGAACTACAAAAACATCCTCAAGAGACACGTACCATGAATTCCCAAGGGCAATGGGATACCCAAAATGAATCATTATATTAACAACTAAAAATAAAGGGTTTTGGGTTTCATTTTGTTTTTTTAACAAATATCTGGTTTGGGCTCACCCTTGAATTCAAGGACATGATTAAATGAGATTTAGCTATGACTGGTTACCAGGTCCAGACAATGACATGTAGAAATATTTAAATGGCCACAAAACAATAACTACAGAGTTCACACATACGTGAATATACTAAGTTTTTACAAAACCAGCTGCTGTGATATAACACACTATTCTTCCATTAAAACCTATTAATTATAGCTTCGTTTTCATTATACATGCCTTACTATTTAAAGTATATGGTGAGGATGGAGGAAAAGAGAGAAGAAACAAAAGAGGGAAAGGAAGATTAGTAACTACAGTCTGGGTTATTTTAGCAAAAATGCATTGTATATTGCTAGCTTCTTATAATTAATAAAATATTTAACTTAAGTTAGTCAATAATTATAATTCTCCTAACATTTTGGCCATGTATACTCAATGAGAAACTTCCCTAAACTAATATAATTTTCTGCCATCTGGCAAGACAAAATCTCCACATGAAAGACTAGAAATCAGAAATGAAAGAAATACAGAGACCAGAAATGTGGTATACTTGGCATAATACAAATCTCCTTGAATTGTATTCAATAAGGCTTTATCTTCAGAGGGTTATCCTTCATGTCAGTATTTGGTCTTTTATCGTATGTGCTTATAAAAACAAAGCTATAATAAATAAATAAATATTTCCATTGAGAGTTAAGCTGGAAAAATTATAACTTCAATTTCTCATATTTTATTCATTAGTTCTTCTTGGGCAACAGCAGGTCGGCTGAGAGCAAGAACAACTGGGTCCTACTCCCAGGGCTTTGCTACCATACGACCTTGGAAAGTCACAATTTTTCTATACTTCCATTTTCTTTGGGCCAAACAAACATGATTAAGAACCCCAGTTTGCTTAACTCATTCATCTGATATCCTATCACTGTGATAATAATTTTGGCAAAAAGTAAGTAGGCTATAGTAATAGGTAATTTTTCCAACTTTGAGATCTTTAGAGAAAAAGTAGCACTGGAAATTACCGGAAGCACTGAACATAATCGATATTTCTGCCAAATCCACTTATTAAGAAGAGAGTTATAGGCAAGATAATAGCTCAATGGCATTAGTTTTACTGATTTAACTGAACTCTGAAATATAAGCACATCGTCCTGAATTTTCTTTACCAGAAAATTTACTGCATGTGAAAATTACTCATTTTAAAATTGTAACTTCAATTTTAAGAATAAGGAAAAGTTATTACCATCCTATTAAATGGCCTGATATCTTAAGATAGCCAATGCTGTTCAAACACACATTTGTGCTAACAGAACTGTGGACAAGATTTATCCGAGAACCCTGCAGAATTCCAAGTCTGTTTGTCATCTTCTCTTTCCCCCATTTTTGACCAGTTATGAGCAACTTTGCCAATAATATGAATTAAAGCAAGGCTGGTAAATTTCAGTGGGAGAAAACTGAGCTGCCAATATTACAGTTGCCCAAAGTGCGCAAGACTAGATTTCCTCCCTTACTGCTGGCCATTCAACAACATCTCAGGCTATTTTCCACAGCTTTTATTCTATCTGGATGGGTCCAAAAGAGAGCGAGCATGCACGGACTGGCAGTGATAATCCAACCACGGCCTTCCTCCCATTTCGGAATATATACTTACAGCTGCTGCTCCAGGACTTTAATAAGGACTTTATGCTAATTTCAAAAAACACAGAATCCTGTAGACTCAACATTGTGTCCCGGCCGGCTGCAGCAGCACAGCAGCAGCGGTGGCGGCAGCGGCAGCAGCAGTAGCAGCAGCAGCAGCAGCGGCAGCGGCGGGTTTGTTGATCTCTCTCTCCAAGCCGCTGCTCCTGTCTCCTCACAGGCGGCAGAGTTTTGGCCCACAGTGCCTTGGCTTCATTACCACGCAGTCGCGGTGACGCACGGCTATAGTGGAAGCGCTGCTGAATGCAGATGAACTATCCAGTTGAATCAAGGCGTACGAGTTTATTAGAAGTGCCTTGAAGGGCACCCTCACCTTTCTTTATGCAGACCTGCACACATGGCCAAAATTCTCTCTGTTTATGTTTCTGTGATCGGTTCTGAGGAGCAGCGCTTCCGGCCGCTGTCCCTGTCATCCCTGCTGCTAGTAAACAGACGCGGAGAAGCGCTGCCCTTGGAGGCCAACTTTTCTCGCTAGCTAAGGGCCTTAGGGAGAAAAACTGACACATGAATCAAAATCTAGCATCAGATCGTTAAATCTTTTCCTTTAATAACCTACCCCCCCACACACACACACTTAAAAAATAAAAGCAGTGGTATTTCTCCCACTCTGCCTGCTTCTTCCAGGCAATTTTAATAGTAAATCTCTCCACCGCACTCCACACCGGGCGGTAAGCAGTGATTTGCTCAGTGTGCTCATGATGGCAGAGTCCAGCTTCTCATCTACCCCACCGGAGATAACAGGGCTCCTGGCATGAAGCAGTGACGTCATCAACATTGGCTCAGCCCAGCACTGCTCAGCTCAGGACAAAGCTTGCCCCCCCAACCCCATCCAACTTATTAAAAAACGGCAACTCTATTCTACCAACAGGATTATTCCCAAACACAGAACCTCCTCTTCTTAATATAGCACCTAAAGCCCCTGAAAATCTTATAGTCGAGTTGCCAGTGAGCAGCAAATAGCAGCACATTTGTAAAACTTGATTCTATAGAAATAGCTTTAAACTGAAAACACTTAAGAAGCCGAATTATTCTTCCAAACATTAGAAAAATTTCACAACCCAAACCAACAGATCATAGTTTATACTGAGATCAAAAGAAAAATGTTTTGACCTCCTGTGAGTTTACTGTCACTTCAGAGGTCAATAAGGCATTAGTTAAGAGTTGGGTTTTTTGTCCACATGTGGTGAAACTGACTCCTCTATATAGTTGTGTCCTTAGGGACCACAAGTAATAAATGAGTGCAGTGATCCACGTCATAACTGAATAAACGTATTCACAGCCAAATGGCTAGGCACTGAATCAGAAGCTAAACCAACATCCTTCTCTAAAGGAGAAAAAAAGACAGTCACATTTATGAAGACATATGCAGTGGTAGGGTATTACAGGGGAAGCCATTCCAAGCTATAAATTTCCAGAGCAATCCAAGAAATCTGGTGTAAGCCTGGACAATTCCTACTCCTCAACAGACCTAATAGGCAAATTCCATCGGGAGACGCCAAACCTGACCAGCACAGAACCTCGCTTTCACAACACTGCTGTCTGCGCTACCACAGACATCTCAGAATCACTTTGGACCAGATTTTCTCTTCAAATAATGGAACACAAATGGCTTCAGATGTTGAATGAATAAAGGCACTCCGTAGCCCTAGACCCTCCCTACTACATCTCATCCTTGAACATTAATAAGGTACATCAACATGTAAAAGGCCCCACGTTCTATAGGAAAACCAGTTGTCTTTGTAATTAACATATTCCTTAAAGCGACTTGACACTTTAATCCTCTTTTCATCAAATAGTTTTTAATGTATTCAGGGAATAAGGTGGTCTAGACCCATCAACCACCCTGTTAGAAGCCAAGCCTCAGAACTAAAGCACATCCGCAAGCAAATAAGGCAGTAGGCAGATGCCCAGATATCTCACCATATTCTTTCTACTGATATTTAGCAATGCCTGTCTTGTATAAGATTTGTGGGTGGGGTCGCTGGAGAATGAACTAAGAGACAAGAGATTGAATTCTCTATGCAAATTTAGAATTCTCTCAAGCTTTTATACATACATACATACAAACATATGTGTATACATATATATTGTTATATTATCAGCATAAAAGAGCCATAGAAGCCGGGCGTGGTGGCGCACGCTTGTAATCCCTGCGCTTGGGAGGCTGAGATAGGAGGATCGCACAGGTTCGAAGTCAGCCTCAGCTACTTAGTGAGGCTCTCGGCAACTTAGTGAGACCCTGTTTCCAAATAAAATATAAAATAGGTCTGGGAGTATAGCCCGGAGGTAGAAAGCCTCTGGGTTCCACTCCCAGTACCACCAAAAAAAAAAAAAAAAAAAAAAAAGAGCCATAGAAGGTATAACCTGGGCAGAGCAGACAAAACTAATTTGGATAATTTTTTCAACTCTACTCCTCCTTACCTTCTAGATTACAATAAATTAAACAATGCTTTAAAATGCTATTTAGGAATACATCTAACAAATTCAGTTTCAATATTATCCACACTTTGTTGAGGTCCTCCTGGCATGGGCCAGATCCTTGAGTAAAGGCTGCATACAAATGATGACCAGGGCTATTTTCTTGCCATCTGTGAGAAAGTAGATTTCTATTTCTTTTAATCAATTTTCACTTAATTTTATGCACTTTTAACTGACATTTTAAGGATTCGCTAAATCTCTCACTTGTTCTCTATTTTTAAGTAGAAAGTACACAGAGGAAGCCTGGGGTTGGTTGGTGGTGCACACCCATCAAGGAACATTTTGCTCAGATTTCATATCTAAAAAGCAATATTGTATAAGATTTACTAGCTGGGCGTGGTGGCACATGCTTATAATCCCAGTATTTGGGAGGATGAAACAGGAGGATTGCAGGTTCAAGGTCAGTCTCAGCAACTTGTGAGAACCTGTTTCAAAATAAAAAATAAAATAGGCTGGGAGTGTAGCTCAGACGTAGAAGGTCTCTGGGTTTAATTCTCTGTGCCATACACATACATGAAAATGATTTATACCAGAAAAAAAATTTTCAGTAAATCTATAGTTATGTTTTTTGTGGGTTTTTTTTGTAGTACCAGGTTTGGAATCCAGGAAAATTCTATCTCCAAGCTATACCCTCAGCCCTATTTTTTATTCTTTATTTTGAACAGGGTCTCACTGAGTTGCAAAGGGCCTCACTAAGTAGCTGAGGCTGTCTGTGAACCGTAATCCTCCTGTCTCAGCCTCCCAAACACTAGGATTACAAGCGTGCGCTACCACGCCCAGCTAGTAAATCTTATACAATATTGCTTTTTAGATATGAAATCTGAGGAGCAAAATGTTCCTTGATATTTGGTGAAGTTTGGGTTTAACTAAAATGCAATGCAATTTACTGAAATTTAATGTTCCAGCTACCCAAAAGGAAATGAAATTCCTTAATTACTAACTCATTCTTAGGAAAAAGATACAAATACATGGATGATTGCTCATAATAAAAACACTTTAAGCCAGGCGTGGTGGTGCACGCTTGTAATCCCCGCGCTTGGGAGGCTGAGACAGGAGGATCGCACGGGTTCGAAGCCAGCCTCAGCTACTTAGTGAGGCTCTCAGCAACTTAGTGAGACCCTGTTTCCAAATAAAAATATAAAATAGGTCTGGGAGTATAGCCCAGAGGTAGAAAGCCTCTGGGTTCCACCCCCAGTACCACCAAAAAAAAAAAAAAAAAAAAGGAAAAACACTTTAAATGTCTCAAAAAGTATGAAACTGGTATCCAAAACTAGCATATGTGAAAATAAATAAAAATTTGATGTTTTCTACATGAAATGTCAAATACCCTGTGACTCCTAAAGCCTTCAAAAGCCCCAACAGAATTCAGCCTCTTCAAAAGGTCCTCATCTTTTCTGAAGTTTATAAAAGAGGTTAAAGGCTTTATGTAGAAGATGCCTCAGACCCATTACATCATTCCTTCCACATATGAAATACAAAAAAGGGAGAAAACATTATTTTTTAAAAAATCACTTCATATTTTGCTTTGAAATCTCATTAAATAGCACATGAAAATGTTGGTAGTAACCATCTATGTGACTAAACAACATCTACTTCTTGATGTACTTACCTCTTACTTCAACTTATTTGCTTCTATATTTTCTAAATTTTCTACAACAAACATTTTAATATTTTAAAATGCTATTACCAAAAGAAAATAGGATTCCTTGGGGAAATAGCTGGGTCCAAGACTGGGGCAGGAAATAAGCCTGGAGCATCTTGTTGTGTCAGAAAGAAGGGTAGAGCTCAAAAATCAAAGCAGGGCTGGGAGTGTTTGGTGCATCCCTGTAATCCCAGAACTAGGTTGGCTGAGGCAGGAGGAGCAGAGGTTCAAGACCAGCTTCAGCAACTTAAAAAGACCCTGTTCCAAACTAAAAAATAAAATAGAGCTAGGTATAACTCCAAGATAGAAGACAATTTGAACAAAAAATTAAAAACATGGCTTTGGAATATAACCTAAAGTAGAAAATGAATACGTGTAAGTCCATACCAATTACTGTGAGTTGAATGTACTCACCAAAACTCAATGTTTAATTGCCATTCAAGGTCTTAGAAGGGCAGAAACCTGATCTGGCTATGGATTTGGATGTAGGACCTTTGCCAGGTGCTTACGGTTAAATGAGGCCATAGCATGAGGCTCTAATCCATGGACTAGGGCTTTATAAGCAAAGAAAAGACCTGAGCTAGGAATCTGCCCTGCCCTGTCCTGTCCTGGGACTTCCCAGATGGCAAGGCCTGGTCTTAAACTTCAGAACTATGAACCAAATAAACCTTTATTCTTTAAGAAATTACTAGTCTGTGGGATTTAGTTTTAACAACATAAAGTAGACGAACACAATGATATAAGTAAACAACTAAATAAATAAATAGGGGGAAAGAGACAAGTCTTACATTGTACAGAAAAGAAAACCCGGCAGGCCTGACTACTACCTTGTGAAAAGCTGCCTTACAAGGTTGGCCTCTGGCTGACATCTGAGAACTCAGGATCTGAGAAGGTCCCACCACTCCCAGGACTAACAGGGGAAGCTAGATAGGCCTCAATTGTTTGTGCATCAATAAGCTTCATGCCGAACACCTGCTTTCCTACTGGGAGTCTAAGGTTGGATGAATGCCAGGCAGGAGATGCCTATATGGTCAGTCCAGATAAAAACTCCAGGCACTCAGTCTCTAATGAGCCCCTTGCGTTAGCAATGTTTTACCTGGGGTAACAGAAAGCAAGGAGAGAAGGATGATTTTATTATAAAAAAAAAACTGAACAAACACTATTGCAGCCAGAAGATCAAGGTTAACACCGCCAGTGGTAAGTCACGTTCAAGTATTCATGCTTGATATCATGTGTTAAGAATTCTAGGCGGAGACAGGAGGATCGCGCTGGTTCGGAGCCAGCCTCGCTGGCTTAAGAGACCCTGTTTCCACATAAAATGTAAAAAATAGGTCTGGGAGTGTAGCCTGGAGGTAGAAGGGCTTCTAGGAACCCCAGTGCCACCAAAAAAAAAAGAAAGAAAGAATTCATGCAACCTATACTTTTCCTCCCCAACATAGAAGACCAGTCAAACCATGGGAAAGAAAAATTGAACAAACCCAATATAAAGGTCAGTCTACAAAATAACCAAACGATACTCCTCAACACAATTGAGATCCTAAAAAAACAAGGAAATTCTGAGAAACTAGATTGGTCTCGGGAACCTAAAGAGACACAGCAAGTAAATGTGAAGTGGCATCTTGGACTAGACCTTGGAGCAGAACGCAAATGAAAGATTTAAAAACTAAGAAAATCCAAACAAAGTATGTGTTCTTGTTAGTAAAAAAAAAAAAAAAAATTAATCAGTACTGGCTCATTAGTTGTGAATAATGTACTACAACAATGTGAAAACGATCACAATAGTGAAAACTGTGCTACATAAACTCTTTGTACTACCCTTCAACTTAGATCTAATTGTATTCTAGCCCTCTGCAACTCAGTGAGACCCTGTTTCAAAATAAAAAATAATCAGGCTGGGGATAGAGCTTGGAGGTAGAATGTCCTGGGGTTCAATCCTCAGCACCACAAAAGTAAATAAATGTATTCCAAAATAAAAATTTTATAAACACACACTTTATATAAAGTACATAAATTTTAACTCTAACGTCTGCTTCTGACCTTATGTAGTAACTGGAATTGGACCGACTCTCCTGCTATAAATGACTAAAACCCTGTAGAAAAACATATGATCAATGTTTTTATGGGCATTAGACAACAGACAGAAAGGTGGTATCATCGCTGACAGATGAGAAACAAACAAACCAAAAAACACAAATGTCACCTCGACTTTCTACCTACGGGTGCTGTCAGGACCACAGTGCAGGGAGAGGAGCTCGTGAAAACTCACGATCCACAGAAGTCGCCGCTGAATATCCGAGGGCACTCTATAGAAACTCCAAAAGGGTTGTATATTTTAATATCTTAATGGAGTTAAAGAACACTTTTTTGTTTTTGTTTTTTGGTGGTGGTGGTACTGGAGATTTAGATCAGAGACATTCTACCTCCAAGCTATAACCCAGCCCTGTTTTATTTTTATTTTGAAACCAGGGTCTCGCTAGCTGATGAGCGTCTCACTAGGCTGATGAGAGTCTCACTACTTGCCGAGGCTGTCATCAAACATGTCATCCTCCTGTCTTAGCCTCCCAAATACTGGGATTACAGACATGCATCACCATGACCAGCCTAAGGTATACTTTAAACTCCCCTTAGCTGGGTGTAGTGGCACACGCTTGTAATCCCAGTACTTGGGAAGCTTTAATGAAACAGGAAGATTGCAGGTTCATAGCTAACTTGAGCAACCCGAGGCCCTCCTAAACTTAGTCGGAGAGCTTGTTTCCAAATAAACAATAAAAATAGGGCTGGGGGTATAGCTCAGAGGTAGAATGCCTCTGGATTCAATTTCCAGTGCCATTAAAAACAACAAAAAAGGGTGTATTCATTTCGAGTCACCCCTCCATGCCAGTCTGGTATAGAGCTGTATGTCTATCTTTCTAATAAACTTCTTTAAATCTTCAAAAAAAAAAAAAAAAAAAAGCCTTAAAGTAGCTTCCAAAGCACCAAAGCTGTCCTCTAGAAACCAAGGGTCAAAGGATCAAGCTGATCTGTGAGGAACTGCCTTCCAGAACGAAGAACAGCATCCTTTAAAAGAAGGTAAAATCCAGCACTCTACAAGGTCTCACTCGATGCCCAGCATCTCCTTAAAAACTACGTAATGAGTTGGGCGTGGTGGCGCACACTTGTCATCTTAGTGCTCAGGAGGCTGAAACAGGAGGATCGCAGGCTTGCTGCCAGCCGCAGCTACTTAGTAAGGCCTCCACAATTTGATAAAATCCTGTTTCAAACTAAAGAATAAAAACAGGGCTGGGGGTATAGTTCAGAAATAGAATGCCTCTGGGTTCAATTCTCAGTACTGTGGAAAGAAGAAAGAAAGCAAGAAAGCAAGAAAGCAAGGAAGCAAGGAAGCAAGGAAGCAAGGAAGCAAGGAAGCAAGGAAGGATAAAGAAAAGTAAGTATGTGATGTGCCAAGAAGAGTGTGACCCATAAAATCAGTAGATCTAAAAATGGCAGAAGTAATGGAATTAACAGGTGGATTCTTTAAAAGACAATTACAAATAGGTTCAAAGATTTAAAGAAAAAAAATAAACACCATGAGGAGAAAACTAGAATATATTTTAAAATATTTAAATAGAACTTTGAGAGAAAAAAGAATCGGATACAGTAATTTCTCCCTTATTCACAGACATAATGTTTTAAGACCCCTACTGGATATCTGAAATTGCAGAGATACTGAGCTGTATGCAAACATATCTAAGATATGTTTCCTAATCAAACTTATTGATGGTGAAGTTTAATGTCTAAATTAGGCCCCATAAGATTAACAATTAAACAAAACAATTATAAAAATATACGTTAGCCGGGCATAGTGGCACACGCTTGCGATCCCAGCATTTGGGAGGCTGAGACCGGAGTATAACCGTTTGCAGACAGCCTCAGCTACTTGGTGAGACCCTTTGCAACTCAGTGAGATCCTGTTTAAAAAAAAAAAAAAAGACTAAAAAATAGGTCTGGGGGTGCACCTGAGTTCCATCCCCAGTACCACACACACACAAAATATATATACATTATATATATATATATACATATTTACTATTTACACACACATACACACACTTTAACAAAGTTATGTGAATGTGGTCTCTCTTGTTCTCAAAATATCTAAATATCATATTGAACTCACTCTTCTTGTGATGATTTGAAATGATGCAATGCTACATCATGAGATAAAGTGAGATGAATGACATGGCATTATGAGGTAGCGTAAGGCTCCTGTGCACGAGTTATTTCAACACAAGCACAGTGATATCATCAGACTTAATCTGAAAAGTGAGATGGCTTCTAATGTGACTAACAGGTGGGTAGGGTATACAGCACGGATACAGTGAACAAAGGGATGGTTCACATTCTGAGCAGAATGGAACGGGACAGTGCGAGATTTCATTATGTCATTCAGAACAGCACGCAACTTACAGTGTATTTATGGAAGTTGGGGGGACTTTCCATTTACTATTATCAGACCACAGTTGACTGTGGATAACTGAAACTGCAGAAAGTGAAAGTGTAGATAAGGGAGAACTAATGTATCTAAACAATGAATTATCTGGGTGAGGCCATGGGAAGACCAGACTCTATAAAAAAAAAAGATCAGAAAATTCAAGAAACTCCAAAGTAAAGCACAGACAACAAAACATAAAACTGTTATAAAATAATAATGTGTTAAGAATAATAAAATAATATAAATGAATGGCGCCTCGATCTCATGGAACAACACTGACAGGTCTAACATAGGTGAAAATGACATCCAACGAGTAAAGAAAAAATAATACCTGAAGAAATCATGATCAGTTTTTTTCTAAAATCGATTGCCTTTACACCCACAGATCCAAACATCTCAGGCAAAAATAAGCACACATACGGACGTGTGTGTGTGCGCACGCGCGCGCGCGCGCACACACACACACACACACACACACACACGATATGCCAAAGCATATAATAAACTGCTAAAATCCAGTGATAAGGAAAGGATCTTAAAGTAGTAACGGAAAATGATTAATTACATACAGGAGAACAAAGAAAAAAATGAACAGAGATAGCTCATCTGAAACCAAATAGGGCAGAAGTTGGAAGAACATCAATGAAAAGCTTAAAACTAATGACCTAGAGTTTTCTATCCAGTGAAAATATTTTAAGAATAAAAGCAAGCAGGGCATGGTGGCACATGCTTGTAATCCCAATACTTGGGAGGCTGAGACAGGAGGATCATAGGTTCAAAGCCAGCCTCAGCTACTTAGGCCCTCCACAAACAGTGAGACTCTGTTTCAAAATAAAGAACAAAAATAGGGCTGGGGTAGAGCGCTTGCCTACCATGTGCAATGCCCTGGTTTCAATCCCCAGCAACACACACACACACACACACACACACACACACACACACATATAAATTGCTAAAAGCAAAAATGATTAACAATGTACTACTGAGTTAATAAAATATGTAGAAGTAAAACATTTGACTAAAAGAGCACAAAGGATCAAGGGGGCAAATACGTATCATGGTCTTATCTGCTAATGTCCAATCACTGGAGAGCAAGTTATGAAAAGTTGAAACTTATTTTTTAAACTCCAGAGCAACTATTTCTAAAGAAAATGAGAGATCAAGCAAAGAGAATAAATTAGAATATTAGAAAATATACAATTAACCCAAAGAGGAAAGGGAAAAGGGGGAAAACAACAGATGGGGCAAACAGGAAATAGCAAGACACGTTTAAACCCAGCCCTGTCAACAATGACATTAAATAGAAAAGTTTAGGTCTAAACGTTGTGGAAGAAAACTTAGTGACCAGAACACAACAGACCCTTTGCCCTTGACACGGTTAGAATCCAGTGATGGAGGGTATGTGTGTGTGTGTGTGTGTGTGTGTGTGTGTGAACGTTCCCACATAATAGAATTCACTACACACTGTGGTTAGGTGCCCTGAAGGGAATTAAGGGGCTGTACTAACAGAGAAACCAGAGAAGGTCTTTTTGAGAAGAGTGGTCTGGAAAAGCCAATCTGGGAACAATGTCAAATTTATAATCTGTTCACAGCACTGGATCTTCCCCGGAAGAACAAATGGTTAGGTGTATGTATCCCTTAAAAAAGAAATGAACAAACAAGACCAGGGTCAGAGCACCTGAGTTCTAACCACATGACTTTTCCACATCGAAAGGGAGATTCTCAAAGAAACCCAAGGACACCAATAAAAATGGAAGTAGAAAACAGAACCCAGCCTGAAGAACGGTTAGAGTAGGAACCAGGACAGAAAGGCCACTTGATTGGTTGGGTGGAGAATCGACTTGAGAACGTGAGAGCAGTCAATGTGCTTTTTAAATTGCTGAGATGAGAGACAATGACCAAAATATGCATGTATATATAACAAGGTAATATGGGGATAAAGGCACAGATTCCAATTTTCCCTACTGGATATTTAAAAATAAGTAAAGCTGAAATCTTCAAAAGTGATGCCAGGCTCAGGAGGCTGGGAAGGTGGTGGTGTGAACATGGACTGGCCAGCTGTAGGCCACAGCAAGGAGAATCTTGAATATGTGAATCTAAAGTCAGCTGGGCGCGGTGGCGCACGCTTGTAATGCCAGTACTTGGGAGGCTGAGACAGGAGGATGGCAGGTTTGTGGCAGCCTCAGCTACTTAGTGAGGACCTCCACAACTTAGCAAGACCCCGTTTCAAAATAAAGAGAAAAAATAGGGCTGGGGCGGGGGGGGGGGGCTTGAAAGTAGGATGCTCCTGGATTTAATTCACAGTACCACAAAAATAAAGGAATAAATATATAGATAAACCTAAATAAAGTCCTAAGAGGCGTCAGGGCTAGAGGTAAGACAACATAGAAATGGCGAGGAACAGGCAACGTCCATCCCTCAAAGCTCTGAAGGCATCTTTTCTATTTATGAGGGGGAGCGGGAGGGGGGGAGTGAATTAATTACTTTCATGTGCTTGCTAGCCAACAATAACCACAAAGTAATGGATTCAGCAGTACTGAAGAAAAATAAAACAACAACAACAAAAGGGAGAGACAATAATTCAAACTCAGCACTACGAAAGCCAAACAAAGGAGGCCTACTGAGTTATGAAGGGAGTCTGTTCTAAAACAGCTGAACTGGAATTCTGAAGGGAAAGGTTGCAGGTCATGTCCAAAATTGACTGCCTATTTTACAAGGGTAAGCCAGGTTTCCAATCACAGCTGTGAGATGTCTAATACCGGTAAGTTTTATACAAATATCACACATTATACCAAAGCATCAATCTGCTCACAAATGAGCAACAGAAAGCCAATAAAGAAACATTTTGACTAAACTCCATCATTTCAGGAGTGGATCCCTATGCAGGAGCAATGATATTACTTGTATAAGGTACAATTACCATTATGTTCCTGACACAGGTATTTATTAATAGCCCAACTTGTTCCCAGATTTTGGTTTTAGTTCTTTTTTTCCTTTTTAACCTTTCACACATTAAAAAAAAAAAAAAATGCTTCCTCTGCTATGAATGAAACAGTCCACACCCTATAATCATACTTTCTTTCTGCTCGCACAAACCATATCAATTTGCTATCATTTGGTACAAGGCTTACGATATTATTTCCTGAATGGAAAAATCTGCTCTTTGTGAACATATTTCAGATTCATTCTTGAGAACCTAAAAACTCTAGATTGAAACTTTTAATTGTCTGAAACAATTTCTGAAGATGTTTTTAGTCCAAATACAAGTTTTAAGATTTTGATTTAAAAAATAACTCCTAGATAATAGGTTTGTACTCTCCTAACACAGACAATGCATCTATTTATTGTCCCCCCCCAAAAAAAAACCCAAAATACTAACACACTTCCACTGTCAATATATGTTAAAGAGATGTTTGGGGGAAGAAATGAGTCTCGTCATTACCATGAGTCAATCCTACTGGAAAGCAACAGATGCAATTCTATGAACCATGAATAGGCCAAGCAGAGGGTTGGAGCAGGGCTCCAGAGCAGGGCTGTTTGGAGCATGAAGCGGCACTGCTAATCCATGCCAGGACAGAGATGCCCACTGCAAATGCCCGGCCACTGGAGACCCGAGGCCACCCCCCCTGGGAAGCGCCACTCCTTTGGTAAAGGCTCACCACACCCACGGCCAGCACCTGCCTTACTCAGCTTGTCCTGAACTGTCAGCAGCCTCCTAAGTTTCCAATTAACTAAAGGTCTTCATCATTAGAGTTACCTTTGATATCGTTCTCATTTTAAAACAAAGGGGTGATTCAGGCTGGCTATAATAAAAGATAAAAGGAAGGATCTAAACCTGAAAAGAAAGAACCAGCAAAATAGGGAGGGAGGGAGGGAGGGAGGGAGTGTGTGTGTGTGTGTGTGTGTGTGTGTGTGTGTGTGTGTGTTTTTTACTGGGGACTGAACCCAGGGGCATCTTGTCTCCAAGGTACACCTCTACCCCTTCTTATTTTTTATTTTGAGACAGGGTCTTGCTAGGTTGCTGAGAGTCTTCTGGGACAAATCAGAAGCCTTAAAAAAATAGATTTTTTAAAAAATTCCTTACAAAGAACTTTTCAGTTGATTTTTTTTTTCTTGTTTCTTTATCAAGTATACTAGAATTATATAGCAGCTTATACTTCCTTTTGAGGACAGTGTAAGACAGAGGACCTAACCTAAACTTAAATCACTAGAAACAGAGAAATCCATCAAAAGTCTAAGTGAGGAAAAAGGAATTTAGATAAGGCAACTATAATTACAATTTACAACTGTTATGTTTAAAATTAGTTTGGAGTATTGTTTAAATAAATTAATGAAGGAATGCTTTCTTAAAATTAAAAAAATAAAATTTAAAAGACAAATGAACTGATCCTCGTCTTAACCATCATCTGACTACAAAGGATCACCTGAGATAGTCTAGGTCACTTTCATTGCTAATTTTTTCAACAACAACAACAAAAAAAAAAATGACTAGCTAGGCTCAACAAATTGTATGATTTAAAAAAATGATCAATTATGTGTTCTTTCCACAATGGTGGCAGGCTGGGTGGAAGATCCAGCTCTAGCCTAGAGAACAATGGGATCCACTGTGAGAAGGTCCATTAGAAAGAAAGAAAGAAAGAAAGAAAGAAAGATTAAAAAAAAAACATTTAAGAACTTCACTCCGGGATACCGAGGGCATAGAGGAAACAGGGTAAGCCAACAGTTGTTATCTTGAAGAAATAAACCATCTGGCTTCCCAAAACAGTCACAGATCACAGATTGTTATTTTAAACTAGAGAGACTTTACTCACTTATCATAAGCTCCTAAATTTTATGAGGCAACTGAAGTCCTGGAAGGACAAATGACATAGTTGGATCCCAATTCAAATGAATATTTATTGAACGCCTTCTACAGGTAAAACACTACTCCAAGAGTTATAGGAAATGCAAGCCGGGTGCAGCGGTGCACGCTTGTAATCCCAGTACTTGGGAAGCTGAGACAGGAGGATCACAGGTTTGCCACCAGCCTCGCTACTTAGTGAGATGCTGTTTCAAAACAAAGAATAAAAACTAGGGCTAGGGGGTGTAGTTTATAGGAAGAATGTCCCTGGGTTCAACCCCCAGATGCAGAAAAGAAAAAAAATACAAATAAGTCTAATACTGGGCCTCTTCTTCAATGCCTCCCTCCTCTCCTCCTCAGGTAGGTTATGTGCATAGCTCTCAGGTGTTGGCAGTATTCTAGTCTATGTTCTATCTTAGATGTTAGAAAACTCTGGCTCCCACGGGCCAAAGCCAGCCCATCACCTGTGGTTTTTTGTTTGGTTTTGTTTTCCTAAATCAAGTCATTCTGAGTCACCCTGTCAAGCACATTCATTCAGAATCATCTATTTTCTGCTCCACAGCGCAGGAGCTCAGCACCTGAGGCCGAGATTGGTGGCCTGCAGAGGCTATGACGGTAGCCATCCAACCTCTGTAGAAAAGATTTGCTCACCTGTTCTAGATCAGCATTTATTCAATTTGAGATGATTTTTTTTTCTTTTCAAATGAATACAAGGCTGGTTTTTGCCTCGGGAACAGCTGCCCACTGAGCAATGTGTTTGATGGTTTTGAAGAACAAGTCAGTGGGCTAAATACGGCAGCTGACAACAGCTCTCCCTAACAAGTAAAAACATGCTCTGCCACATAAAGACAAGAACCCAAGGACTGAAGACTGGAACCTTCACTCAACAAACATTTACTGGCCGCTTATTAACTGTCTGTAACTGAGTTAAGTTCTGGGCAACCCACAAAAATCCGATTCACTCAGTCCTCAAAGAAGTCATTAACTAACTATACTTCTATACTTTATGGAATAGCAGAGCTTGGTGGATGATGACTTAGAATCCTAGCCAACCGACTGAGAGAGTGAGGGAGACTATTAACCCCAGGATACTCATATGAGATTTCTCCCCTGCAGAATGCCAGTTGGAGAAAGTGACCCGAATTGGAAGCTCTAGCTTTCTGTAGCTGCCTCAGGCCAAGGCCATTCATTATTTGTATCTGGGTGGAGTTCACCCTTGGACTTTACATTGCTTCCCTTTATAGCACACTTCATTGTGTTTAATCTTTCTAGTATATTCTTTTAGTTATATTTAAATTTAGTTTACTCAACCTATTTCACTTTCTTTTAACCATATCTTTACTATTTTCTTCAGTACCCTCCCTGCCAAGATGGGGTCTTTCTTCACTGCCAAGGCTGGCCTCAAAATTGTGGGCTCAAGGGATTCTCCTGCCTTGGCCTCCTGAGGAGGTGGGGCCACGGGTTCCCTGCCACCAAGCCTGGCTAATATCTTCTGACACTGACATTTTTATTGTCTCTTTCATCTTTTTAAATCTTTATTGAATTGTTTTAGAATGTTTTAACAGGATTTGGCTTTTATATTTAAAATTGATCATTTTTATCCCTTTTTGTTGCAACTAATTTGCCTTAGACATATTTGACATATTTCCTTCCTTTTGTTTCTTAGGCAAGGAAGAAACAGGGGTAACCACCAAAACAGCCATTCACCAAGAAACAGTGACTGGGACTGGGCAGTTAGTGCGGCCTTGGGGTGCAGCTCAGACTGAACAGGACTCATCCTGAGTCTGATGGAAGCTGAGGGGCTCGGAGAGGGCTTTGGGTGGGAGCCTGAGGAGCAACTGGGGGAGGAGACTTGGAGCTGTGGCTAAAGATCAACTGATATGAGGAACTGTAATACAGTCCGCATCACTTGACAACAAGGATGTGTTCCGGGAAACACATTGTTAGGTGACTTTGTCCTTGTGTAAACATCATAGAGTGTACTTATACGAGCCAAGATGAGTACAACACTAGGTGATTACAATCTTATGGGACCACCAACATGGGAGAGGTCTGCCATTGACCACAGCATCGTTATATGGCACATGACTGCGTTCTAATAGCCAGTGTTACCATACAGTACACACGGGATAAAAGCCAGTCCTGTGGCTCAGTATCTGCAGAGGGACATAGAGAGGAAGCTATGTCACACTGCTTAAAAAGGGGAGACAAATGCATCTTTACTTCCATTAACTTCCTTAAAGTCCTATCTGAAAGCCAAAGAAAAAGACCCTGACCCTGCCTCCAACCATAGCTATGTGCCCTTTTTTTTTCCTTTTGTCCTGGGGATTGAACCCAGGAGCATTCAACATCCAAGCTTTACCCTCTGCCCTTTATTTTTTACTTTGAAACAGGGTCTAAGTTCTGAGGGTCTCCCTAAATTGTTGAGGCTGGCCTTGAACCTGCAATCCTCCTCCCAAGTACTGGGATACAGATGTGTGTCATGGAAATTTGGTAATCATATTTTATGTTTTTTTAACCTCAGTTATTAAGAATACATATCCATGTAACCTAGGGAGAGGCAGTCTTAAAAAACAACAAAACCATTTTTTGGGGAGGGGGGTACAGGGGATGAAACCCAGAGGCATTCTACCTCTGAGCTACACCCCAGACCTATTTTTTATTCTTTATTTTGAAACAAGGTCTCACCAAGTTGCAGAATGTCTCACTAAGTAGCTGAGGCTGTCTGCAAACCCACAATTCTCCTGCTTCAGCCTCCCAAGTACTGGGATCACTAGCTTGTACCACCACACCCAGCAACCAAAAACTTTCTAATGAGGCCATTAGACTTCAAAACAGCCAAGAAAAACTACTAAAGTAATACTGCTCTACTGACTTCCACACACCCTTTATATCTGAACATCTGGCAATGGCTACTTGGAAGAGGACAAGGCACAGCGACTCAGTCCCACCACCAGCACACATGTGCTGACCCTTTTGGAATTAGCCACTGTGAAAGGCCTGCCTCCAGATTCATGGAACACTCTCGAGGATGAAAAGCTCTAAGGATAAAGCTTAGTCAGGTGATCCTTCTACCTCCAAATCAAAAATTCAAGTTTTCTAGTAATTTCAGCAAGCGTCTAATTAAACAACGTATCAATTCTGTTAACACTTTGTATAATCTTGAAAACACTAGAAAGCAAACATTATTCAAAGTGACAGGTGGCCGGGCGTGGTGGCGCACCCTTGAAATCCCAGCATTCGGGAGGCTGAGACCAGAGGATTGGGGTTCACAGACAGCCTCAGCTACTTAATGAGGCCCTCCACAACTTAGTTGAGACCTTGTTTTAAAATAAAGAATACAAAATAGGGCAGGGGTGTAACTCAGATGTAGAATGCCCCTGGGTTCCATTCCCAGACCCCCAAAGAAACAAAACAAAACAAAACAAAACAAAACAAAGAAAGTGACAGGGGAAGTTAACTGGCCTAGGGAGATTAGGTGGTTGGCTCAAGGACTCACACACAGTCAGCCACTGGGCCCAGCTCAGTCTTTTCTGGATTAAGCTCCACCCACTCCTTTCTCAGCACACCCCTGCTGTCCCCCATGGTGCATGTAGGTCTTCCCACAAGATCTGAATACAACCACCCAGTAAGGCTTCTCCTAAACCCTCCAATGACTATGGCCTGAAAAACACCCCAAAGCCTTTCTTAGGGGAACCTATTTTTCACCATGACACTAACCCTGAAAGCCCAACACCTCCAAATCCCATTTGCATAAACAAGATGAGCTCCTGAGCTTCACACACTTACACAGTGAGTAGAGGGCATCATCTGGGTCAGGCTCAAAGTCCCACAGAGGACTGACCATTATTTTAGAGCTCAGGTTCTTCCAGGACGGTGCCCTGACTGCCAATTTTTTGCCATATCACCATGAGCATCTAAAAAGTATCAAAAGGAGCCCTCATCTCAGTTTACCCCCAGAACCTTCTCTACACTCCCTATTAATGGTGTGGTCATCAATGAAGACTTCAAGTCGCACTTTATCCATCTGTTCTCCTGAAAAGAAAATGCCTTGCCATGCTATTCCTGTGCATTAACTCCAGGGATAACAAATGGAAACTAGCTATTCTGGACCTAGACAATTTAACCACTAAGAACAGTGTTTTTGAAAAGACAAAACTGAAAAGATCACATATTAATAAAATCCAGTTAGTAAAAGCAAATGTCCCTCTTTTATTACTAGCTAAATACTAGATAGCAGCTCTTTTTTTGGGGGGTGGGTGGGGGTTCTGAGGATTCAGCCCAGGGACAGTTCTACCTCAAGGCTATATATAGCCGGAGGTGTTTTTTACCCAGCTCTATTGGTGTTTGTATTTTTTAAATCTCTTTTTAGAAACAGAGCCTCACCTCAGTACATGCTGGCCATGAACCCACAATCCTCCTGTTTCAGCCCCAAATAACAGACTACAAATGTGGGCCACTATGCCCCTTAGTTATGTTCTTTTTTTTTTTTTTTTTTTTTTTTTTTTGCGGGTTTGGGGATGGAACCCAGAGGCATTTGATCTCCGAGCTACGCCCCCTGCCCAATTTTTAATTCTTTATTTTTGAAACAGGGTCTCACTGAGTTGCAGAAGGCCTCACTAAGTAGCTGAGGCTGTCGGTGAACCGCGATCCTCTGGTCTCAGCCTCCCAAATTACAAGCGTGCGCCACCACACCTGGCTAGTTATGTTCTTTAAGAGAACAATTGAACTGGAAAGATACACTAGATTTACATACACACACACACACACACACACACACACACATATATTTATTACATATAAAATAAAGATTTAAAAGCATCAAACAACATTGCAATGATACAGCAGGAAAAATTCAGATAATCTGCTTAAGCTTCTATGAACTTCTAGAATTATATGTCACTGGGTTTTCTAAGAAAGCTTTGTTTTGATAGGTAACATTCACACATTTAACCAGTATTTATTGAGTAATTATTATGTTCCAAGTCCTGGAACACATCAAACAGAGCAATTCCACATTCAACTTCCATTTTAATTTGAGCAAGGAAAAGGGTAGATATACACTAAATAGATAGGCAATGAAATTATTTTAGTTTAAAAAAAAGAAATTATTTCAGTTACTGGCAAATAAAAATAACAACAGAAGGTGTTCGTGTTTCTTCTATTGTAATGTTGACTTTAGCATGTTCAAGGTATCCTTATCTCGGTTCTTGGTAGATTTTGGCAGTACTGGGGATGGAACCCCGGGCATTCTACCTCTGAGCTGCAACCCCAGCCCCATTTTTATTATTATTATTCTTTATTTTGAAACAGGGTCTCACTGAGTTGCAAAGGGCCTCACTAAGTAGCTGAGGCTGGCCGCGAACCACGTTCCTCCTGTCTCAGCCTCCCGAATGCTGGGATTACAGGCGTGCGCCACCACGCCCGGCTTTCTTGGTAGATTTTAAGAAGGACTGTTTAATTTTTATCACATTAACGCTAATGCTTAACTCCAAATAGAATGAATAACAAATTAAGGTTGATTCTATGAATAAATAATAAAATGAATAACAAAATTAATGCTTGACTACAAAAAGAATGCATAATAATACTGAGGTTGATCCTCTCAGAATAAAAATAATCCAATCCTGGAGATATGAGGACTCTGCAGCTGTCCCAACAGAACTCTGTGGAAATGCACACTGTCTGATTTTTAAGAACTGACGACATCTATCATTCACTGTTCTTCAATAGTCAGAAACATTACAGTACATGCAGAAAAATGGAAATTAATCCCACTTTCTCACCCTGAACAAAAGTCAATTCAAGATGGACCAAAGAGTTGGAAATTAGACCAGAGACCTTGAGGCTCCTTGAAGGGGGCATAGGTCCAACACTGCAACACATAGGCACAGGTAAAAAACTTTCTCAACAAGACCCCAAAGGCACAAGAAACTAAAAGACAAATCAATACATGGGAATGCATTAAAGTGAAGTGCTTCTGTTCAGCAAGGAAACTATCAAGAACCTCAAATGAGAGCCAACATAATGGGAGAATTTTGCCACCGGTAGAGGACTAATATCTAGACTATATAGAGAACTCAAGAAACTCAGCACTAAGAAATCAAATAACCCAATCAAAACATGGGCAAGGGAACTAAAATAGACACTTCACAAAAGAAGAAATTCAAATGGACAATAAATGCATGAAAAAATGTTCAACATCATTAGCAATCAGAGAGAGGTGCAAATCAAAACTACCCTGAGGTTTCACCTAACTCCAACTAGAATGGCAATCATTCAAAACACAAACAACAACAAATGCTGGTGAGGATGTGGAGAAGTGGGAACTCTACTACATTGTTGGTAGGACTGCAAATTAGTGTAACACTTTGAAAAACTATATAGAGGATCTTCAGAACAATAGGAATGAACTTACCATAGGATCCAGCAATACTACTTCTGAGTATCTACCCAAAAGAACAAAAGAATGGAAATCAAACTACCAAACTAATGCTTGTGTATCTATGTTCACAGCTGCACAATTCAATTGCCAAACTATGGAACCAGCAAAGATGTCCATCAACAGATGAATGGATTATAAAATTATGGTATATGTACACAATAGAATTTTACTCAGCCATAAAGAAAAGCACAATTATGTCATTTACAGGGAAATGGATGGAACTGGAGAACATTATGCTAAGTGAGATTATTAGTCAGTCACAAAAAATAAGAAATTGGATGCTCTGCCTAATATGCAAATCTATGGAGAAAATGGGTCATAGGAGGAACTCTAGACAACGAAGGGGATACTATAGGTGAACAAATAAGGCGACCTGAGGGGATGGGAGGAGGGAAGAGGGAGATTTAATAATGTTCATGATGTACATTAACAAACATATCAAAGTTAATCATTAAGCCAAACATGAGGAGGGAGGAGGAGGGAATGGGGAGGGAATTGGTTAAGGGCTAATTGGGTGATGTTTGCATGTATGCTTCCACCATCTTGTACTCCATTAAGATGTAAGACTACAATGCACCAAAATAAAGTAAAAAAAAAAAAAGAAAGAAAGAAAGAAAAGAAACATTACAGGACATTCTCAAATCAGTAAAGGGCATTTTCTTCCTACTAACTTTTAAATCTGAAGATAAATATTAGATACCCTGATTCTGAAAGGCTCCATTTAGAAAAAAAAACATAAGCCCCTAGCAGCCAGCTAATAGTTAAAAAGAAAAGTATATTTTACTGCAGCTTACAGCTTAGGAATGTAAAATATGCCATAAGCCCACCCCATCTTATCTATACTGTCTGGGCCAGAGCGCCTTGACCCGGGAGCTTACTGACTGCACCTGGTATTTTATCTAACACTTGACTACAGAATGTACTTTTCAAATGATTCTATAATTTTCTGTAAACACATGCAATTTAGCCCAAACCCCCCCTAACTAGTGGTCTTTTCCCTATAAATACCCTCAGTTTCAGTGGCTCGGGGCCAAACTCCTCTGCTCTTACGTGAGAAATGAGTCGGCCCCAGTGCACTGGTTCCCTAATAAATTCTTACCTTTTGCTTTTGCATCAAGGAAATTAAAGTTTCTCGTGTGTTCTTGCTGTCGTCGCTTATCCCGAGGTTGATTGAGGGTCTCCCCTCGGCGGGGGCCTTACAATTCTACTAATATTTATCAATGAAATCAGTCTTTTTTTTTTCCTTCTGGTGCTGAGTGTTAAACCCAGGGCCTTGAGCATGTTAAGCAAGCCCTCTAACACGGAGCTACATCTCCAGCCCCTAAAATGAGTCTTTGATAACACATTTAGGAGTTCACACAAAAATAATAAGAATACTTAAGCACCTCATATAGAAGGTAAGATTCTATAACACTAAGTGATCATCAAAACCTATTTTTATTAAGAAAGTGAACATGGTAAATAAATGATTTACTTCTTTAATAATACTGCAATATCATATAACTATATACTATATAACTATATTGCTTAAATTGTTTATTATTTAAATTAATAATTTAATTTAAAAACTCATTCAAGTAAGAATGTGAAGAGGTCCATTAAAATTTTAACTCTGAATATAAAATTCATGTTTAATCCCCAGCTTTTGGTATTGTGCCAAGGCCTTGTCATTTAAGGTGGATTTGCTGATTTTACGTACATTGTCTTTCTGGTCTTAAACCAAAGCCATGTAGAGCAGCTATGATTTCAAGTTTAATAAAGTATCCTAGGACAAAATCCTTTCAATCTCATATACCTCTCTGGTAATCCAAACACAAATTTACTTTAGAAACTCTTCTCTATGGAGTCTGACCAACACACTCAACTTTGCTTACACCAAAGAGCTCTTAACTTTTCAATCATACTTTATTATCAAATTATGTGATATGCAATTTAACTACATAATCACAATAACAAGTGCAATTGACATAAACCAGTTAGGTTAAAAACACCACACCTCTCAGTAAGCCCATAGGGCAGCCTGTTGGGAGCAGACGCAGAGGCGGGGGAAATTCAACAGTACACAGGGTGCCCTGGGTGTGTGCTGTGGGTATTTGCTGATCTAGTTTACAGAAGAAAGGATAGGGAAAAATCCAGTGATGGCTTGAGATAGTCTATTAAAAAGTTTAAATATGCCGGGCGTGGTGGTACACTCTTGTAATCCCAGCATTCGGGAGGCTGAGACAGGAGAAACGCGGTTCGCGGCCAGCCTCAGCTACTTAGCGAGGCCCTTTGCAACTCAGTGAGACCCTGTTTCAAAATAAAGAATAAATATAGGGCAGGGGTGTAGCTCGGAGGTCAAATGCCCCTGGGTTCCATCCCCAGACCTGAAGGGGAAAAAAAAAAAGTTTAAATATTAGGTTACTTAGTGGGCGTGGTAGCACATGCTTGTAAGCCCAGCATTCAGGAGGCTGAGGCAGGAGAATCGCAGTTCACGGACAGCCTCAGCTACTTATTTCAAGAAATAAAAAGGCTAAAAAATAGGACTGAAGGTGTAGCTTAGAGGTACAATTTCCCTGGGTTCCGTCCCCAGTACCAAAAAAAAAAAAAAAAAAAAATGGAAACATTTATGAAAAGCTAAGAAAATATTCTTTTGACCCTCTGCTAATATATCAATTATATGCATATTTTTATAGAAAACACAGCATCCTTAAGTCATTTTTTTCTTTTCTTTTCTTTTCTTTTCTTTTTTCTTTTTTTTTTTTTTTTGGCAGAGTTGAGGATTAAAGCCAGGAAATTAACCCTGGGATGTAGCTCTACCACTGAGCTACATCCCAGCCCTATCCTCAAATAATTTAAGGCCAGGCATTGTGACACTTGGGAGGTTAAGACAAAAGAATCAATAATCAATAAGTTCAAGGACAGTCTCAGCAATTTAGTGAAACCCTGTTTCAAAATAAAAAATAAAATAGGTCTGGAAGTATAGCTGGAGGTAGAATACTCCTGGGCTTAATCCTTAGTACCATAAATCATCATTGTCATCATCTATAGTCAAAGCAAAAGGTACGTTTCAACATTATTTTGGTGGTACTGGGGATTGAACTCAAGGCATTCTACTTCCATACTACACCCCCAGAACTTTTATGTTTGTTTGTTTGTTTGTTTGTTTGTTAACAGGGTTTTGCTAGGTTGCTGAGAGTCTTGCTACATTGCTGAGGCTGACCTCAAATCTGCAATCCTCCTTCTCAGTCTTCCAAGTACAGGGATTACAGGCGTGGGCCACTATGCCTGGCTATACTTTTTCTAAGCTGGACTTGTTCTCAATTGATCCTCTCATTAAAGTACAGTTGTCCACCTATATTAGTCTTGTCTAACATCCCTTAGAAAAACTTTCGTAATATATAATGAACAATTAAAGAAACAAACTGACTCAAGTACAAATATGAGATTACATGCCAGTTCTTCTCTAATAGGACAGCCCCCAACACCACCTTTCTGCATTATTTACATGAAATTCCTTCAAATACCAACCCTCAATTTTTCCTTTCATTAAGTGAACCAAAGGATCACATCCCTTAGGTGAACTACTTCCCATATTTTCATGACTTCTGGCTAAGCCACTGTACATCTCTAACACAGAAGCACCAGACGTGTGGGTTCTTGCATGTCAGCAAAAATGAATGATACCTCTCTTCACTGTGGGAATCATGTGGGTTCTACTCTTCTATTTCACACATTTTGTATTAAATATTGAGATTCCAGAAAAGGACTTTTATCAGTAAACTGGTAATTAAAGGTAAGACACTTTGAAACCAACCTTCTCTACATAACTAAAAAAGTTCTTTAAATCAAGTTTAATGGTCATTCCTTATATTTGAATTTCACTTTTTTTAATTGGTGCATTGTAGTCATACATCTTAATGAAATACAAGATGGTAGATATACATGCAGAAATTTTCACTTTGAAAGAGGAAAACTGAGCAAGAGTTATTTCACAAAGTATCTGCACTCTCAGAAATTCCAATAGCCATCAGTCTTAAGTACTCCATTACTGCTGTTTCCACCTTGATTAGTAAAATGATATATACTATGGAAACTTTTTTTTTTAAAAAAAAGAGGGTCTCACTAGGTTGCTGAGAGTCATACTGTTGATGAGGCTGACTTCGAACCTGCAAATCTCCCATCTCATCCTCCCAAGTACTAGGATTACAGGCCTGTGCCACCACACCTGCCCTGGAAATTCTTAATCACTGAGTCCTTATTTTGAAATTAGCATAAATTACAAAATCTAATTATAATTTTTAACAGGTATGCTACATTCAAAAGAGTATAAGATAGTCTTTTAAAAGAACAGAACAAATTCAGAAATAAAAATAAGGAGCCATAAAAATGACTATGGCATATTACATTTAAACAGAAAGTCCAATCACAGAAGTTATGTTACAACAAGGAAAACAACTAAATGACTCAAGACTGAAAGTGAAAGGAAGAGTATATTTTAATCACTTCTGTAACTGCATATATTAATACACTTATATCTTCACATATACATATGTACACTATTAAACACAAAACTATGCTGAATGGTTCACAGATTTTAATTAAAATTAAGAAGTCCCACCATCAGTGGCCTCACCTCCACCACACCCACCTGGATGAATGAAGAGGACACACAAACAGATGGCGCCCAGCACCAGCACATTGTAGGTACCATTATATAGCTCTTTTCAAAACTTCAAATTGCCTTCCTTGTTTTACAAAGTTGGTGTTTGTTTGTTTGTTTGTTTTTGTTTGTTGTTGTTGTTTTGGTGGTACTGGGGTTCCTGGAAGCCCTTCTACCTCTGGGCTACACTCCCAGACCTATTTTATGCTTTTTTTATTTTTGGAAACAGGGTCTCTTAAACCAGAGAGGCTGGCTTCGAACCTGCGCGATCCTCCTGTCTCCGCCTCCCAAGAGCGGGGATTACAAGCGTGCGCCACCACGCCCAGCCAAAGTTGGTGTTTTTAAAGCAGAAATTATGGTTGCTCATAAACAACTTTATTTTTTTAAACTGACCCAAAACAATGTTAGGAAGACTACAAAGTAAATAAACTCTCATATCCTTCCCTGGAGAGCTTAATTTGAGAAATGTCTTAAAACTAATTTTGCAATATCTATTAAAATTTCTAATGCAGCTGGGCGTGGTGGTACACACTTGTAATCCCAGCACTTGGGAGGCTGAGACAAGAGGATCACAGTTAGTGGACAGCCTCAGCTACTTAGTGAGGTTTTTGCAATCAGTGAGACCATGTTTTGAAAGAAAAAAAAAAAAAGAAAGAAAAAATAGGGCTGGGTGTGTAGCTCGGAGGTAGAATACTCCTGGGTTCCATCCCAGTACCAAAAAAGAAAAAAAGAAATCCCAGTATTTGGGAAGCTGAGACAGAAAGGTCACAAGTTTGCCATCAGCCTCAGCAACCTTATGAGGCTCTCATTACCTTAGCAAGACCTTATTTCCAACTAAAAAATAAAATAGGGCTGGGGATGTAGCTCAGAGGTAAAATGCCTCTTGGTTCAATCCCCAGTAAAACACACACACACACACACACACATACACACACACACACACACACACACAGTAATTAAGAGTCATTTTTATGTTTCTTTATACCCTTGAATGATTGCTGGGTGTGTAGCTCGCAGGTAGAATGCTCCTGGGTTCCACCCCAGTACCAAAAAAGAAAAAAAGAAATTTTTCTAATGCATATAGAAATTTATAATAAGTGTAGCCCAGAGGTAGAAGGGCTTCCAGGAACCCCAGTACCACCAAAAAATACATAAATAAATAAAATAAAATTTCTTTCTCTTTTTTCTTTTATTTGTGGGGCAGGTGCTAGGATTGAATCTAGAGACATTCTATCTCTGAGCTATACCACCAGCCCTTTTTAAATTTTACTGGCTTAATTTATTTATTTATTTTGCTGAACTAGGGATTGAACCCAGGGGTATTCTATTTTCAATCTACACACCCAGCCCTATTTTTTTTTTTTATTCTTTATTTTGAAGTAGGGTTTCCACTGAGTTGCAAAGGGCCTTACCAAGTAGTAGCTGAGGCTATCCTCAAACCAAGATCCTCATGTCTCAGCCTCTCAAATGCTGGGATTACAAGCCCATGCCACCATGCCCAGCTAAATTTTTTTTTTATTTTAAACAGAGTCTCATTAAATTGCTGAGGCTGGCCTTGAACCTGTAATACCTTCTGTGTTAGCTTCCAAAGTACTGGGATTATACTGTTTACCACCATGCCCAACTCATATTTAAATTCTAATAGAAATGTATATGTGCATGTTTAACATATATGTGCATCTATAAAATGTTGGCATATCAAAGTATGCATAGATCCCAGCATTTGGGAGACAGGAGGATCCCTTAGCGAGGCCCTTAGCAACTCATTGAGACTATGTTTCAAAAAATAAAAAGACTAAAAAATAAGACTGGGGATGTAGCTCAGAGGTAGAATATCCCTGGGTTCCATCCCCAGTACAGCTAATTAAATAAATAAATAAACAAAGAAACAAACAAACAAATAAATAAATAAATAAAACAGCTATAATATATATCAAACATGCAGCAGATTTACAGAAACTCATTTCTACTAAATATTAAATTAATATAAAAGAAAAGCTATTTACTCCATAAAATAAAAATTCACAAGACTATTTTAATAAATATAAAATGTTTTGCCGGGCTTGGTGGTGCAAGCCTGTAATCCCCTCACTTGGGAGGCGGAGACAGGAGGATCGCACAGTTTTGAAGCCAGTTGCGCTGGCTTAAGAGACCCTGTTTCCAAATAAAAATATAAAATAGGTCTGGGAGTGTAGCCCAGAGGTAGAAGGGCTTCCAGGAACCCCAGTACCATCACAAATATATATAATGTTTTAATAAAAAATGTAAACATTTTAAAGTACTTTCCTATTTGCTAGTTATTATATACAAAATTTATGTAACAGAAATACTATGATACAAGATAATCATCTTATATTCCAAGACTTTTTTTTAAAATGTTGCCATGCTGTGAATAGAATCCAGCTTCTCAAAGACTTTTAAAATACTTCACCCCAGTACTCATTATCTTTAGACGGGAGATACTTTTAAAGAAAATTTATGTAGTTTCTATAATGATAGATAAAACTCAGTATCCTATTTTTTATTTATAGGGGTTTTTATCCTATGGATTTTTGGTTTTTGCTTTGCAGTACTGCGGATGGAACCAAGGGGCATTCTACCTCCAAGATACAACCCCAGCTCTATTTTTTTTAGTCTTTATTTTGAAACAGGGTCTCACTAAGTTGTGGAGGGGCTAAGTACCTGAGGCTGGCCACAAACCTGTGACTCTCCTATCTCAGCCTCCCAAGTACTGGAATTACAAGTGTGCGCTACCACACACTTATTAAAACCTGGCTTATTCTACAGGTTTGAACGATAACATTTTTCAATAATACCTCATCATCAAAATATTTTCCGTATCATCAAAACTGTCCGCTTCATTAATCATTTTACTTTTATTTCTTCCTCTAAACTCAGAGCAAAAATTTTAATGTTAAAAAACTTAGGCTAACTCTACTCTTTACTAAACATTTTAAATACTGAAACATGATATCCCTAGTAAAGATTCACCCTCACTAGAACTCATACGTGTAAAATATGAGTTTCCTTCCCTCACATCGTTTCTGAAAGAACTGAAAGCCACGCATCTTTACGTTACCTCGGTGTGGACGCTGGTCTCTGCCAGAATGACTGTGACAGACACTGACTTCATCATGTTCATCTATTGTCTTCTCTGGTGAAAGTGATCTAAGGCGTCTAATCTTAAGTAATCTTGGGGAACCTTCCTGAATGCTATCACTAGCATCCAAAATAATGTCTCTGGGAAGAATGGGAGGAACAACTCTTCTTAAAAAATCCATCTTAGGGTTCTTCTACTTTACTGGACGCATGAACACCTAGAGAGGTGCCTCCTCCGACTTCCTTGATGAGAAGTTAAGGGACACGATTTGTGTCAAAGAGCAGAGAAACGTCATGTGCAGTTAGGCGGTGCTAACACCCAGCAGGCCAACTGCCAGCTGTTTGGAAGCTGATTTTTAGGACATTTACTGTTTGTGCTGATAACAAACCGAACAGACTAAGAAACTGCACTTCATGTCTACAAAGACATGAAGTGTAACAGTGGGTGTTACCAGCAATACTGAGACCATAAAACGTTTAGCATCCATCCCATTTCACATTCAGACTTTGAGAACCTTAATCATGACCATGTAAAAACAGACAGACTTTGGTCTGAGGCATGTCTTTTTTAAAAGATGAACTTACAGCTGAAATACTAAACAGCAACTTGTATTAAAGAGATAATTCTTATCATTCTGAAAACTCACTTTCAGACCTCCGGAACAATTTCTCCAGAAAGAGAAAAGGAGACATTGAAAACTATACCCTGTATTATGAACAGTTCAATGTTCTTTTAAACACACACCCAGAACAACCCTCCTGATTCTGATCAATCACACTTACCAATATTCTTAGTAAGAACCATGGTATGAATCACCAAAAAATAACTGATACTTTAAAATAGATGGATCTAAGAACATAAAGTTGGAGAATATAAAGAATGAATGTTTAAATTCAATAAGTACAGTTACCAACATTATATAATTCCACTTCAATATAATTGAGCACTTTACCACATTTCTAAAAGTAGCAAAAGTAGCCAGGAGTGGTGGTACACATCTGTAAACCTAGCACTTGGGAGGCTGAGACAGGAGGATCACAGCAACTTAGCAAGACTCTCAATAATGTACCCAAACCGTGTCTCAAAACAAAATATAAAAAATAAAAAAGGGCTGGGGGTGTAGCTCGGAGACAGAATGCTTCTAAGTTCGACCTCCAGGACCTAGACACACACGTGTGCGCGCGCGCACGCACACACACACACACACACACACACACACACACACACACCCCAGTCTAAAATAGCAAAGAGTAGCTGCCTTAATGTAATCCAAAAGTATAACACATAGCCCAGTAAAAGAGTACCCATAAATGATGCTAAAAAATGAAGTTAATGGCCGCCTCTCTTCCTTTCTTTGCCTGCCCTCTGCTGGGGGCAACTAGTGAACAAGAAGGAAATAAAGAAACAAAGACAGAGGAGGAAACTCCCGAAGTATTTAATAATCTGTAACTTCAAAAGACACACATTTTAATAATGATTTAAATATTCAGATTCACTTAATGAAACCACATGCACAATCTCATTCTTCTGCTAAACAAGCTGAAGAAAATTATCTACATCCTATTTCTAAAGATGAAGCAAAAATAGTTGCTAAAGATATCAGGAAAAATGGTTGCGATAGAAAACAAGTAAACGTCTGCGTCTGAATTCTTAGCTTTTCTTCCTTATTCTTCTGCCACTTACTTATCAAGTCAACTAATCCTTATGTCATTCACTTAAAAGATACCGATTGAAGGTCCTTTAAGGCAGTAAGCCAGGCGTGGTGGCGCACGTTTGTAATCCCAGCATTTGGGAGGCTGAGACCCTTTACAACTCAGTGAGACCCTTTATCAAAATAAAGAATAAAAAAAAAAAAAAAAAGGCTGAGAGTGTAGCTTGGAGGTAAAATGCCCCTGGGTTCTATCCCCAGTACCACAAAAAAAAAAAAAAAAAAAAAAAAAATGTTTTTAATTAAATAAGGCAGTAAGCTGGATGTGGTGGCACATGCTTGTGATCTCAGTACTTGGGAGGCTGAGACAGGAGGACCACAAGTTTGAAGCCAGCCTCAGCTACTTAGTGAGACCCTCTACAATTTAGTGAGACCCTGTTTCAAAATGAAGAATAAAAAAATAAGACTGGAGGTGTAGCTCAGAGGTAGAATGTTCCTGGGTTCCACCTCAGTACTACAAAAAAAATTAAATAAATGAAGCAGAAATATAGCATATTAAGCTTCAAAAAATACTTAAAACTTTAATGCAAATTCTCCCTAGGTAAAGTGGAGTAAAAAACAAGAAAGTCAAGCAGGGTGTGGTGTTACACACCTATTAATCTCAGTACTTGGGAGGCTGAGACAGGAGGATCTATTCAAATAACTCAGTAACTTAATAAGACCCTGTTTCAAAATTAAAAATAAGACTAGGGGTATAGTTCAGAGGTAGAACTACAGTCTACTGAATCCCAGGATTCAAACCCCAGTACTACAAAAAATAAATAAATAAAAAGGAAGTAAAGACTTAAATTTCTTGCCCTAAAGCAGAATTCTAATAGAAAGAAAGGAAAAAAAAATAAGAAACCCCACTAGCTTTTAGAAAATACTTCAAAGAAGCATATCATCTCTTAATCCTTGAACTAAAAAGGATCAAAATTAATATCCTAGCCTGGCACAATGGTACATGTCTATAGCCTCAGTACTTGGGAGGCTGAGATAGTAGGATCCCAGGTTCAAGGACAGCCTCAGCAACCAAGAAAGACCTTGTTTCCAAACAAAAAAATAAAAAGAGCCTGGGGTACAGCTCAGAGGCAGAATACCCCTGGGTTTAATCCCCAGTAGCACCATACCCACACACAAAATTAATATCCATTCAGCCTACTCCCCACAAACAGAAGAACCACCAGACAGAACCAGAGCTGCATGCCTCCAGGTCACCAGGGTTTCCAGGTGCACTCGCGTGCTGCCTGAGTATGATGGCATGCTCTTTTTATCTTGGGTTTGTTGTTTGCCTCGGGTCCCTGTGGAATCCTTATCTCTGGAGCCCAGAAACACAGGGTGTAAAACACAAGCTAATTACAGAGGGGAGTTACCTGCATGGAGTTCACTGTACTCAACACAGCCAGCTGTCACTGCTAATCTCATTGTTCTAAATTGCACTTAAAACTGCAGACAGGAAGGGGGCCAGAAAAAGGGGAAAAGGAGTAGGTGTCATAGAAGGGACCACAGGATTTTTCTCTGGCTTCCTTCACTCAACAAATATTTGCCAAGCAGCTTCCATGGCGATCTGCGCAAGATGCAAAGGCACTGCCATCTGTGTCCATCTCTGAGGAGCTTCTTAAATACTGGGGTTACAGGCATGTGCACTGTGTGTGGCCAACTTGTTGATGATATTCCTAAGCACTTGAGTTAATGATTACAGCTTTGGACTTGTTCAGGGTTTTTTTTTCTGATGTTTATTTGTTTGTTTGTTTGTTTGTTTGTTGTGCCTTACTACTGAGGAAGGCAAAGGAACCCTATGACTACAAAACTCCCTTAGGGTTGGCCAGGCCTTTGTTGGCGGGAACTGCAGCCCCGAATCCTCCATCCAGTCTGCTGCACCTTTGTAAGTGTAGAACCCTAATAAGTAGCCTAAAAGCTACACACTTATTCAGTATGCTTCTGAGAACCCACACTGAGACACAGAGAAAGCATGGCATGCTGGTGACAAAACTGTACCCATTACTAGCTGAATCCAAGAGGCAGAAAGGCCATGAAACCTTGTCCATATGTCGGGGTGTGTGAGTGTGTGTGTGTGTGTGTGTGTGTGTGTGTGTGTGTGTGTGTTGCTGGAAACTGAACCCATTCTACTTCTGAGCTACACCCCAGCCCTTTTTATTTTTTAATTTGAACAGAGTCTTGCTAAGTTGCTGAGGCTGGTCTTGAACCCACAATCCTCCTGTCTCAGCCTTCTAAATACTGAGATTACAGACATGTGCCACCTTTTGTGGCTATTTGTTAATATTTCTAAGCACTTGAGTTAATTATCACAGCTTTGAACTTGTTCAGGGCTTTGTTCTGATGTTTGTTTGTTTGTTTGTTTGTTTGTTTATTGTGGTAGTGGGATTTAACCCAGGGGAATTCTACCTCTAAGCTATACCCTAGCCCTTTTTGTTTGTTTGTTCTAAAACAGGGCCTTGCAAGGTTGCTAAGAATTTCACTTCCTTACTGACACTGTCCTTGAACCTGTGATCTTCCTGTCTCAGTCTCCCAAGTCCTAGGATAACAAGCATATGCCACCATTCCCGGCGTATAGTTCAGATCCTGACCATCCCTCAAAGGCCCCCATGATAAAGGTCTGGCCTTAGCTTGGGCTATCTGGGGAAACAGAACCTCTGAGGTGGGTTTAGTGGTAGGAAACTAGGTCACTGGGGGTTTCCCTTGAAGGGGACTGTGGGACTCCCGCCCTCCTCCCTCTTGGCTTCTGAGCCCTGCGGTGAGCAGTTTTGCCCCAACACACGTTCCCTCCATGGTAGGCTGCCTCGTCACAGGCTCCCAACAATGGGACCAATTATTCATGGACTAGAACTTCCAAAACTATAAGCCAAAATAAACCTTTTCTCTTAGTCATTTAATTACTTGGGTATTTCATTACAGTGGTGAAAACCTAACTAATGCAGGATTCCTAGCATCATAGTTATGGGATCAAGAAATAATAACAGAGCTGGAAGCTAAAATACAGCATACCAAAAAATCTTTTTAGTCCTTAGCCACTATTTGGCCTTTAGAATATTTGCAACAATCTTACCGTGTCCCTGGAGATAGTTTCTTGATGGTAACTTGGATCATCTAATTCTGACTATGTGACTCCCAGTTTTGAGAATTAAGCATTTGGATGTTAATCGCCCAAGACGCAAAGGAATGGCTTCAGCTCTGAAGAAAAACCAAAAGACAACATTTCCACATCAGGTATGCGTGTGGTAAGCATGTTTCCGCATTGTTCGTATCTATCACAAAGCCTTCCGATTCTATAGCAGAGTCACCCGGGGCTGCAGTCATCCTCTTTCAATAATGATACATTACATTTTACTCACTTTTTACTGTGGAAAGTTTCAAGCCAACACAGAATTCTTGAGAATGGCATCATGACTCCCCCCACTATTTCCAGCTTCTACAATTAACTCATGGCAAATCACATTTCATTTTTATCTTCATTTATACGTTCATATCCTACTACTCTGTATTATTCTGAATCAAATTGCAAACATCTATAAATAATTCAGTATGTATCTCTTTAAGACAAAGAGTCCTTTTTTAACATATGCCAATCTCATTATAATTTCTACAATATATTAACAATAATTTCTTTATAACACCCACTATCATCAGTGGCCAGATCTTCCCGAGTGGCTCCCCCCAACCCACCATCTTTCAGTACTGAGCTACATCCCCATTATTTTGAGACAAGGTTTTGCTAAATTGCCCAGGTTGGCTTCAAACTTATAATATTCCTGCCTTAGCCTCTTGAGTAGCTGGGATTACAGGCATAAGCCATCATGCCTGGCTTATAAATATCTTTTTTAATAGTCTTTATCCAAATATAAATGGAACCCACAGAGACAACAGTAAATGTATCCTGTGAGTAATCTACATTCTCCTCCTTTCTTCCCAATGATTCAGTTTATACACCACTAGCTTATTCCATAACACATTAGTGTTGCATTCACTAAATAAATATAAATTTACAAACAGTTGTGTATCTACTAGGTATAACATTTATCCCATTAACAGATAATGTTCGAGAAGCATATTTTTCAAAGTCTAATTATATATATGTTTTTGGGAGGGTATGGTGCTGGGATTGAACCCAGGGGCATTCTACCTCCAAGTTACACGTTAGCCCTATTTTAATTTTCATTTGGAAACATGGCCTTGTTAAATTGCTGAGGCTGTCCTTGAACCTGGGATCCTACTGCCTCAGCCTCCCAAGTACTGGAATTATAGGCATGTGCCACCAACTAGCTAATTATAATAATTCTGAGGAGATCATAGATTGTAAGCTACTATTCAGATCTATAGTTATTTAAATGGTTACTAAAAATAAAACCAATGAACACAGGGAGATGTTCTTTACCATTTATCAGGACTCACATGTTTTTGTGTGTGTTCCATATTTTACTGACATTAAAGGCAGTTTTTAACAGCTATATAGGCCAAATTTTAAATCTGGCACTAAAACTCAAAATAGCTTCATTTTAAATCATAACCAGTTTCTTTTTGGTGTTTATTCTGTTTAATGAATTTAATATCCAAACCAACAGAGTCTCTGAAATATTAACTTTTCACTTAAAACTCAATTTGAATTTCCTTTAATTAAATTAGAAAAATATACAGCCGGGCATGGTGGCACATGCTTGTAATCCCAGCATTCAGGAGGCTGAGACTGAAGGATGGCAGTTTGCAGACAGCCTCAGCTACTTAGTGAGGCCCTTCACAAATTAGTGAGACCCTGTTTGGAAATAAAGAATAAAAAATGGGGCAGGAAGATGGAATCTCTTTAAAGCACATGATGTACTTAAATAAATATATCAAAGTCAATCACTAAATCAAGCATGGGATCAAGGGAGGGAAGGAATGGGATGGGGACTAGATAAAGGCTAATTGGGTGATGTGTGCTTGGATATCCTCACAAGTCTTGTATTTCATTGAGATGTTTGACTACAATGCACCAATAAAAATATATTTAAAAAATAAAATAAGTCCGGGAAGATGGCGACCGAGAAAAGCAGGGCTTAAGAGCCCCGCTAACAACCAATCTCTACTACCACAAAATCAGCGCCTTTCATAGCCAGAAAACACCATCACTAGAGAAACAAAAAAATCACCAGCCCCAGAGAGGAGGGGGTCTCATAACGGAGCTCAGAGCCACAGAGGAGATACGCCGGCCTCACGGCCAAGGACGAGGCAGCAGCGCCTTACTGCCGGCGGCAGGGGCAACAGCAGCAGCGAGCTCACCAGACGGCTCCAGACCAACACACTCAACAACACACTCAACAGCCCACCAGGCTCCAGAGAGGAGCGGCAGACAGCGAGCCGAGGTGAGCCGCTGCAGAAGAGCCTGACGGGATTCGGCAGATTTTTCAGCGCAGGGAGCATCTAAAGCTCCCAGTGGCTGGGCCCAGCACACGCTGCAGGGACTCAGAGTGGAGCTCAAAACCAGAGAAGAAATACGCCAGCCTCACGGAGGAGGGCGTAGCAGCAGCGCCATATTGCCATCGGTGGAAGCAGCAGTGAATTCACAGAGTCCACTACAGCTCTCAACAACAGTGAGTCAGATTGCAGGCCCCAGAAGAGAAATCCCAGTACTGACTCCCAGGGACTTGACCCAGTGGGGGAGTGGCGGTGGCAGAGATATCACACCATAGGAGAACGCGCAACATGGCACCCCCCATAGTCTAAAGCAGCCTCTATTGACTCCCTGGGTCTGAGACTCTGCGATACAACCCAGTAAAGGAGTAGTGGTGACTGAGATACCACAGATTCGAAATCAAGAGCACCTTACATGAAGTCGTAGTGACCCAAGGGAAGAACCCAGAGAAGGCACAAACTTCCGAAATCATGGGAAAGAGGAATAACAATGGAGCAATGAATGCCCACAACCCCACAACATCAGAACCCAATAAAACAGAAAATCAGAGATTTCTAGAAGATCAAATCAGGAAAATAACTGTAGAAATAATAGAGGTGTTTCGAAAAGAATTCAGAGAGAGCCAAAAAGAGATAAAGGATGCAATTAATGAAGTAAAGGCCTCAATTCAAAGTACAAACAACCGATTAGACCACATGGAGAATAGAATCTCATTCTTAGAAGATGAGCAATCCAAAAATGAATGCATAGTTTCTAATCTAGAAAAAAATATCCAACAGCAGGAATCTGACATTGAAGAAATATGGGCCCATTTTAAGAGAGCTAACCTAAGAATAATTGGAATAGAGGAGGGAAAAGAAAGTGAAACCAAAGGGATCAACAATCTCTTCAAGGAAGTAATAGCAGAAAATTTTCCAAACATAGAGCAAGAGGTTGATATACAGGTCCAGGAAACTTATAGAACCCCCTTTAGACAGGATCAGAGAAGAGGATCCCCACGCCACATAATTGTCAAAATGACCAATGTGGAAGCCAAGCAGAGAATCTTAAAGGCAACAAAAACAAAGGGCCAATTGACATTCAGAGGCAAGCCAATTAGAATCACTCCAGACTTCCCAAACCAAGTCATGAGAGCCAGAAGGGCTTGGAGTAACATATTCCAAACTCTGAAAGAAAACAACTTCCAGCCAAAAATTTCCTACCCAGCAAAACTTTCTATCAAATTAGATGGAGAAATAAGAAGCTTCCATGACAAACAGAAACTGGAGGAATTTTTGTCTTCAAAACCAGCACTAGAGAAAATACTCAAAGAGATTATCAACTAAGATTGGTTATCTGTGGGGATTTCATTACTTATGTTAGTCTTTTACCTATCTCAGAGATTAACTACAAAGAAGAAATAGGTAACACACACCAGAACCAGAGAAACAAGAGTTTCCATCCAACGGACAACTAAGATTAGTTATCTGTGGAGATTCATTATTTATGTTAGTCTTTTACCTATCTCTAAATCGTATTGTTTGCTTTTATTGTTGTTAATTTTTAGGATTTCTAGTTGGAATATTAATATACCTTCAGATATAGCATTGGGAAATATTTTATCCCATTCTATCAGTAACTTTTAACTCTGTTTACATTGTCTTTGGATATACAATATTTTATTTTTAGGGAGTTTGTATACCCTTTTGTTACCTGTGCCATTGAAATCATATCCAAGAAATCACTGCCAATTTCAATGTTGTGAGGTTTTATGACCCAGATTTTCTTCTAAAAGTTTATAGTCTTAAGATTTATATTTAGGTCTTTTATCTATTTTGAGTTAATATTTGTATATGGGATTAGGTAAGGGTCCAATTTTATTTTTTTCATGTAATTATTATTTTTCAACAATATTTACTTAAAAGATTATTATTTCCTCCACCAAATGTTCGTGGAAACCTTGTCAAAAATAACTTGACAATATATGGAAGAATGTATCTCTAGGCTTTTATTTAACTCCAATGGTTTATATATCTGCCTTTAGAACAGTACTACACTGTTTCAATTATTGTAGCTTTATATGGTTTGAAATTAGAAAATATATATCTTCTAGCTTTGTTCTTTTTTAAGATCGTTTTGGGTATCTAGAGTCCATATTTCATATTAGGATAGATTTTTTTCTGAAAAATAAATATATAAATATGATAGTTTCACCTAAAAAAAGAAAAAAAGAAAGAAAAAATATTCTCTGGTAAGAAAGAAAGCAAAAAGAAATATTGAAATGTTATCTTTAAGTTATCAAAAGCTTGGTATCAGACAAATGAAACTGTTATGTGAGATTATCATTTTTAATTTTGGATAAATTGCTATAATACTAGATGTCAACCACTAAGCCAAGCATGGAAATGAAGGAAGGGGAGGGAATGGGGTGGGGATCGGGTGGGGGCTGACTGGGAGATGTGTGCATGTATGTCTACAAAAGTTTTTTGTATTCCACTATGATGTATGAATAAAGTGCACCAATAAAAAATTAAAAAATAATAAATAAAATAAAATTAAAAATTAAATTAAATTAAATTAATGGGACAGGGAATATAGCTTGGAGGTCAAATGCCCCTAGGTTCCATTCCCAGATGGGAAAAAAAAAAAGAAAAATATAATATTCCATTTACCCAGAAGCATGGTCAAATACATCATGACTAAGGCCAAATCTTCAAAGCCAAAAATCCGGTAAATTTAAATAAAATACTAATTTATTTATTTGCAGTTGTTCATAATCAATATCATTCAGACTTAACTAGGATATTTTCCTGCCCCCAAAAAAATATTTCTGAATCTGTTAACACTATGATATCTACAATTCTGTCATAATTCTTGGTAACTCACTTGAGTGCATGGAACCTTTTCTCCCTCAAAGCAAAAAAAAAAAAAAAAGCTCATGTGATAAACAGTATACCATGTCTTTTAGGTACAGCCACACATTAGACAGTACTTAGTGAGGCAAACTAGTTTTTACTTTATCTTTTGGGACAAGACACTAGCGCAAACACCATCAGGGCACAATGAATTTGGGGGATACTGCATGCAAGACTGCCAACCAGGATCGATTTGGACCACCACACTTAGGTCTTTCATTTTACATCACTGTTGAACAATCTCCTGCTCTGTTCTGACACGGCACCAAGTTCCAAAGCCATGCTTTCTGTATATTCACTCTTCTTGTAACCACACTGCCTAGAACATTGTTGATTTAAGATTTCCCAGTATTTGTCCAGAATTTTTCAACACCTCTCTTCTAGACATATCACCTTCCTATTGTCGGCTTTCCACTTCTGAAAAAATAAATATGTCTTCTGATTACCTTGTAAAGTATGTGGCTTATATTTTGCTTTCTTTATAGGTAATAGTCATTTCTAGCCAGGCAGATGTTAAAGAATATTGTTTGTTGGGCCAACTTTCTTTTTATGTCAATCACTTTTTCTTGTTTTCTCTAGACATATTATTTAACATGGGAATTTGTTTACATTTTCATCTCACTTGACTGATTTGAGGAACTTTTTTTTTGTCTGTAAGAACATTTTTGTTACCACTTTTAGACAGGTCAAAGAGGTTAGGTTGTTAACTGCATGTGGCCATGTGGCACACATGATCCACGCTGTGATTTCTAATTTAAAAACAAAAAGGTCAAATAAGAAGGAGGTTGGTTGGTTTTTGACAGCATGAGAGGTAAAACCTTAAACAGCTAAGTCAAAGGTGATTTGAAGGGCAAAGCTTTTCACCTGCAGCAGGAGTGACTAAGAGAACAGCGTCCTGCTCTGGTGCAGGGGATGGGGGATGGCCCCGCTGCCCTCTAGTCCATAAAGAAAGAGAAAGGTGAATGGGTGTTCAAAAAACACATTAACCTTGCCTCCTTTTTGAAAATAATTCTCGGAATAAACAAAAATGCCATAGTTTAGTTATCTTGATCTCAGTAAGATATTTGATGTTTGTGTCTCTGAGATACATTAATGTAGGAAATAATAATCTGAAAAAAAAAAAAACAGAAAAGGTTAAGAGTAAAGGGGTATGATGGTACACACAGTAATCCCAGAACTTGGGAGCGAGACAGGAAGATCATAGGTTGGAGGACAGCCTCAGCAACTTAGTAAGAGCTCATTTCAAAAATAAAAATAAGTAAATAAATAATTTTTCTTAAAAAAAAGAGTATATAGAACTCAGCGATGGCATTAGAGTATTCTCAATACTTATCTGTATGCTTGGAATATACCAGAACTAAGTAGATTTGAGTGCAACAATAAGACCAACTTAACTAGTGTAGAATTAATGAAAATTTTAATTCATAAAGGACTAAAGTCCCTGCTCACTGAGCTTTTAGACAAAGGTTCTGAGGAATGCTAACATTCCTAAAGAATGTTATAGAAAGAATCCCCTCTCTGGGTGTAAATATTAGAGGAATTTACTTCAAAGATTCCAACTTGAAACTAAATTTGACTTCAAAAGGATCTTCCATTATACCTGAATATCAGAATGTGTGGTGGCTTTGTGCTGGGCATGGTGGTGCACACTTGTAATCGCAGCATTTGGAGCATTTGGGAGGCTGAGCCAGTATGATCACGGTTCACAGCCAGCCTCAGCTACTTAGTGAGGCCCTTTGCAACTCAGTGAGACCCTATTTCAAAATAAAGAATAAAAAATAGGGCTGGGGTGTAGCTAGGAGGTAAAGTGCCCCTGGGTTGCATTCCCAGTACGGGGGTGGGGGGTGTGTGTGTGCTAGAAATTGTTTATATTTCAACCAAAGAAAAAAACTGAGGAGATAGAAAGGAAATAGGCAGAGAGGGAAGAGGCCTCAGTAGAAAAAAAGTCAATTTCCTGAGGGGAGAAGGGCCAAGGTTCAGAGATAAGAAGGACCAAAGCTTCACAAAGCCATTGGGGCCATCACTGAGCAAGTCTGACACTTCTGAAAGGAGACTCTTCAAGGGACTTGCAAATACCCTATGCAAATTCTGAGAGCTGCTTCCCAAAATTCCCAGGATTCCAAACTCACCACAACCAAAAGAGGACACACGCAGACATCGGCAAAACCTCAGGCCGGCCACTAAATTGGGTTTTTTCCCTCTCAGAGACCCCCTCCCCTTTTGGGGAGCTTTTCTCTCTCTTGCAGGTCGTGTTAGCATTAAGAAAATGCAGAGTGCAATTGAGGGCACGTGTCTCGGGCAGCTCTCAGGTAGAGTGACCTGAAGGCCTCTGCTGAACATCAAGGCCGACCAGGGCCCCTAGGGGTGACCTGCATCTCTTTTCTGGCAGATCACGTGGACTCTGGAAGAAAGCAGCCTGTAATTGAAGGCATTCGGCTTGGGCTACTCCCAAGTAATGTCCTGAAGGCAGCTGCTGGACCCCAGAGTTCCAACCGCCCCTTTGGGGTGTTCAACCATCTTTCCTTATTCCCTGCTGCTTCCAATAAACCATTTACTCCCCTTTCTGTGGTCTGCGGGTGTCATTCTTCGCTTACCGTAGACAAGAACCCGGTAAGGAAATGCCGAGTTTCTTCTCAAGAAACTCCGTTTCATCTTTGATGAAACACCGGGTTTCTTCAAGAACCCCCCCTCCCCCGGTTTCAAAACTATATTGCAAGAAAAGCAATCTTTGAATGCCAATTCCTGCTATCCTATTAAAATTATTTAGGAATCTTTCAAGGCCTCTCAAAATGATAAAAAAAAAAACAAAAATGATATAAATATTCTGACAAAAGATACCAAAATAATAACAGAAAACATAGAAGTCAGTAATTTTATATTCTACAAAAGACTGTATAAACATGCAAAATCTGCTCGAGACTAATCAAGTGTAGACAGTGAGTAATTATTCAACTATTCTTTAAGTTTGACTAGAAAAAAAATCATCAAGATAACTTATGGCCATCACTTTAATTGCCAAAGAAACTTCATGAGTCATAAAACTAACAGTGGTTGTATCACACTTCAATTTTTAAGTAGCTCATTTTTTTCTCCAATCAATGTAGAAATGCTATAATGTTTGTAATTTTTAAAGTAGGTTTATATTTTTAACTTTCCCTCAGATTTCAATTTTAACAAGTATGGAGGCACATGATACTGACACTTGTAATCACAGATTATATGACCTGCTAAAACTGCTGTATAATGATACTGCACTAGAACAATTGGACTTCACTGCAAAACTCCCCATCTCCTGCTGATAAAGCAATGTTCCCTGCAGGTAAATTTGTCGACATTTTGTTGATTTCACACTTTCAGCCAGAGGAGAGTAGTTATTTGTCATATAACTTGATCTAGAGAACAATCAGCAAATTTTCCATTCACAATTTTAAGTGGAAGGTTTCATGATGGAATCAAATGAAAATAGCATCACAGTACAAATTTTCCAATATACTGGTAAGTGAATTATTTTTAGAATAATTTTTCTATTCTATTTCTATGCTGGCACAGGGACAAAAATGGAATTTACCCCAAAAAGTGGATCATACTAATGCTTTCCACTCTACATACCCATTTAGACTTAAAAACCAAAAAAAAAAAAAAAAAAAAACAGGACAAAAGTAACTCTGTTAAGACATCAATCTGGAATGTACTGCCAGCTCATAAATGTGGAAAGTACTTTCACTCCTAGCTTCTAAAAATCCTCCAATATAACTGTACCTCACATAAACTCACAGAAATCATATATTCAACAAATATTTACTGAGCAGAACTATTTGCCAAGAACCAGGACAAAAGAATGAATAAAGCAAACAAGCCCTAGCATTGCAGAGCTTACACTTTAGTGGGAGTTTAAGCTTTCTGAAATTCTTTCTTTGCAAATCTAAAACCATAAACCTCTCCTTCAAAAATGCACACCTACCTAATTCTATAGTCACAAGCCTTCATAGCCCAACCACTAATTATAGACTAAAAGTCAAAGATAAAAATCCTCCTTACAGTAACTTCCTATCTCTACCATTAGATAGTTTCACAATTTTACTATTCACAGTAAAGACTAGCAGCACGCCTTTTTAGTCTCTTTCGGTAGATAGCCTTCAAATTTCAATAGATGGATTTGTTTTGGTTTTCATTCAGACCTCTTCAAAAGGTATGAGTATTCTAGACTGTAAGGTTACCCTGTATAAACTTGGAGATTTCCAGAATAAGAGATCCTAACTACTTCAGATGGAGACTTAAATTTCATTCATTCTCTGGATCCACTGAAGTTAAAAGCCCCCCCCCCAATAAAAAGAAAAATCAATAGTTAAAATCTTTGCAAAAGCTGCCCACAGCATCTCTAGAAGAAGATATGCTCAAGGGAAACACATGCTAAAACTTCAGCATTTAACAGGCACTATTGCTTAATGAAAAATTTTCAGTTCTTACTGGTGACAAAGAGAACATGGAACTCATTAGAAAAATATTTTTATTTAAAATGCAATATCAAAACTACTTTCCGGGGTCATTATGGTCTATAAACAATGTATCATACTTTTTATTTCTAGAGCTTAAAAAACATACAATGGAAATTCTCTACCTAATTATGATCCTACGGTCCAAAAGATCAAATATCAGAGAAAATTCATGTAAGTTTGATAATCATATTTTATGGTAGTTTTTTTCTTCATTTGTGTGTGTGTGGTACTGAGGATGAAACCCGGGGGCATTCTACCTCTGAGCTACACCCCTGGCCCTATTTTGTATTCTTTTTATTGAAACAGGGTCTCACTAAATTGCAGAGGGCCTGCGATCCTCCCAAGTACTGGGATTACAAGTGTGCACCACCATGCCCGGCTCTTATTTTATGTTTTGATACAACAATTTGTAATAAAAGAGTTTCCAGGCTCAATTAAATTTAAGTTAGAGAAGGGAAGGAGAAAAAAATAAAAACACACACAAAAAAGTAGCTGCTGAAGGCAATAAGGCAGGTAAATGACCGCAATTTGACCTTCACCACTGGCCTTCCCTCTTTCCCTGGGTTGACTGCGTCTGGCAAGCTTGAAGAAGCCTGACTTCCATGTGAGAAACCATGAATGCACAAATTCCCACTGATGACTGACATGACCTATTTCTCCCAAACTCATTTCCCAAAACAACTTCTCTAAACTTAAGGCTGAGGATTTGTCACCTGCAGTTTCACAATGTTTATTAAAAGCCTTTAAGCCGGGGGCGTGATGGCGCACAATTGTAATCCCAGCATTTGGGAGGCTGAGACCGGAGGATCGCAGTTCGTGGACAGCCTAAGCTAGTTAGTGAGGCCCTCTGCAACTCAGTGAGACCTGGTTTCAAAATAAAGAATAAAAAAATTGGGCAGGGGGTGTAGCTTGAAGGTCGAATGCCCCTGGATTCTATCCCCAGACCCACAAAAAAAAAAAAAAAAGCCTTTAAAATGTGTATGGTCCTTCACCCAATAATGCCAGCTCTAGAGGTAATTCCAGAAAGGTGATCAGATACCCACTGCACTGTTATTCCCATGAGCAGACTATTACAGCAGAAGGCAAAGGACAAAAGTGAAGAACCAGTTACAAGGAAATTATTTATTCCTAATTCTTCATCAACTTAAAAATATATATTCTTAACTAATATGCCATAACATTCACTGTGTTTTTTAAGAAGAGGGAAAACAAAACATTATTTATAGTATCTTCTCAAATGTTAGAGGTTAGATTACATTTAAAAGCAAAAAATAAGCCAGGCGTGGTGGCACACGTTTGTAACCCCAGCATTCGGGAGGCTGAGACCAAAGGATCGTAGTTCGCGGCCAGCCTCAGCTACTTAGTGAGGCTCTCCGCAACTTAGTGAGACCAGGTTTCAAAATAAAGAATAAAAAGTAGGGCAGGGGGTATAGCTCAGAGGTCGAATGCCCCTGGGTTCCATCCCCAGACCCGCCAAAAAAAAAAAAAAAAGCAAAACCTAATCTCCAAAGGATAGACTCAAATTGTTAAAGTACTCAATTTCTCTATTCCTCTATTTCCTCATCTATCCAATAAGGATAATAAGATCTCTTACAGCGACTATGAGGGTTAAGTACAAAAGATGAAAAATAGCTAGGCTTGGTGGTCACGCATGTAGCACCAATACCTGAGAGGCTGAGTCTGGAGGGAGCAGACCAGCCTCAGCAACGCAGCAAGATCCTGATTCAAAATCAAAATTTTTAGCCAGGTGTGCTGGCACGTGCCTGTAATCCCAGTACTTAGGAGTCTGAGACAGGGGGATTGTAGGTTCAAGGACAGCCTCAGCAAGAAGTGAGATTCTCATAAACCTAGTGAGACACAGTTTCAAAATAAAAATGACGCCGGGCATGGTAGTGCAAGCTTGTAATCACCGCGCCTGGGAGGCTGAGACAGGAGGATGGCACGGGTTCGAAGCCAGCCTCAGCTACTTAGTGAGGCTCTTGGCAACTTAGTGAGACCCTGCTTCCAAATAAAACACAAAATAGGTCTGGAAGCATAGCTCGGAGATAGAAACCCCCTGGGTTCCACCCCCAGTACCACTAAAAATTAATTAATTAATTAATTAATAAGAAAAACAGAGCTGGGGGTGTAGCTCAGAGGTAGAATGTCACTGGGTTCAATCCCTAGTACTGTAAATAAATGAATAATTTCAAAGAGGGTTGGAGCCATAGCTCAAAGGTAGTCTGCCCCTGGCTTCTATCTCCAGCAACACACAAAAAAATAGAAAACCAAGATGAAAAGTACTTAAATGTTGTTTCATATTTAGCAAATATGTTCAATGTCATCATTTATTAACTTGTATCATATATGCTGATAATCAATAAACTTTGCAACAATTTCTTTTTTTTTTTTGGGTGGTACTGGGGTTCCTGGAAGCCCTTCTACCTCCGGGCTACACTCCCAGACCTATTTTTTACATTTTCATTTTGGAAACAGGGTCTCCTAAACCAGCGCGTGCGGCTGGCTTCGAACCTGCGCGATCCTCCTGTCTCTGCCTCCCAAGCGCGGGGATTACAAGCGTGCGCCACCACGCCCGGCAACTTTGCAACAATTTCTTAAGAAAGTAAAGAAGACATAAAAATTCGTGAAATTCTAAACTAGGTATGGTGAGTACGCATACATGTAATCCCAGTAAAAATGGGAGGCTGAGACCGGAGAATCACAGGTTCAAAGCCAACCTTAATAACTTAGTGAGGCCCTCTGCAACTTAGCGAGACCCTGGTTCAAAAAAATAAAACTATACAGATCACCAATGTCAATTCAAATAAATACCTAGGTTAATTTTCTTCAGCTCATTTTTAATACACATTAAACACTTTACACAATTGGAAGTATACTATGTAATTTCTAGTGGTAATAAAATGTAACTTATAATGATATCTTTATTTAATCGTTCCACTAGTACTGAGCATTCGATGCAGTTCTCGGAATCATAGAGAACGCTGCGGTGGCTGCCGCCATTGGTGATCTTTACACATGCTTTGCTAGTTTGCCCTCAGAGTCCTGGGACATGAACTGCACCTGGCCTTCTTCCCCTACTGACCTGTCTGAAATGCACACCCACTCCAGCTCTTCAAAAGTGCCACTTTCTAGAGACAGAGAAACAGGAAAGAAAAAGGACTTCATGATAAGAAGAAAGATCAAGAATGGTGGAAGGCAGTCGGAGGAAGGAGGAGATGGATAAAAGGAGGCTTGAGGAAAGAAACAGACCAAACACTATTATGGTCACATATGTAGAGTCCCCACAATTACTAGCAAATCCCGGAGGAGGAGGAGGAGGTAGAGGGATGGTACTAGGAGGGAGCCACACCAAGAGATGCTGTGTGCATGTGATGAATGCGGCGCTCTGTTTATATTAGACCAGTAAAATCCTAAAAAACAGAATTCTGACTTCTCCCTGTTAACAGTTGTTTTGTTTCGTGAGGGGTTTTGTTTTCTTTTGTTTTGCTTTGTTTTGCAGGTCTGGGGATGGAACCCAGGGGCATTCAACCTCCAAGCTACACCTCTTGCCCTATTTTTTATTCTTTATTTTGAAACCAGGTCTCACTGAGTTGCAGAGGACCTCACCAAGTAGTTGAGGCTGTCCGCGAACCGCGATCTTCCAGTCTCAGCCTCCCGAATGCTGGGATTACAAGCGTGTGCCACCAAGCCCAGCTGTTTTGTTTTTTTGGTGGTGACGGTGGTGGGAGTATTAGGGAACGTTCTACCTCTGAGCTGACTATGCCTCCAGCCCATTTTTATTTTTATTTTTTTTGATTGTTCAGTACTGGGGGAGCCAAGTTACACCCCCAGCCCAATTTTTTCATTTATTTTTTATTTTGAAATAGGGACTCACTGAGTTGCAAAGGGCCTCACTAAATAGCTGAAGCTGTCCAGGAACCGCAATCCTCCTGTCTCAGCCTCCTCAATGCTGGGATTACAAGTGTGTGCCACCATGCCCAGCTCCTTTTTTAAATATATATATACATATATATTTCAAATTTTTATGGTACTGGAGGTAGAACCCAGGGGCTTTTCTACCTCCGGGCTATACTCCCAAACCTATTTTATATTTTATATTTTATTTGGAAACAGGGCCTAAATTGCTGAGAGCTTCACTAAGTAGCTGAGGCTGGCTTTGAACCTGTTCAAACCTCCTATCTCAGCCTCCCAAGCGCAGGGATTACAAGCCTGCGCCACCACGCCCGGCTTACTTTTTATTTTGAAACAGGTTCTCACTAAGTTGCTGAGGCTGACCTCACACTTGGAATCCTTCTGTTTTAGCCTCCCAACTAGTGGTACTATAGACATGCACCACCATGCCTGGGCTCAGTGGTATTTTTTAAATTGTCTAAAACTGGGAGCCCCTGCCTATTAGAAATGCATACTGAAATCTTTACAGATGAAATGTTTTGAAGAGGAAATACACCAAGACAATCAGAAACTGGAGAAAGAGTGGTATGGAGGTAGAAAGCACTTGGTGAGCGTGTAAGCTGAGGAATAGGCACGTGAACAGTTATTCTATTCGTCTTTCTGGTGAAATTTTTTTAAACTATTTTAGTGAAAGAAAATTGTTTTTAAAATATATCTTTCAGCCTGGCATGGTGGCGCACGCTTGTAATCCCCGCGCTTGGGAGGCAGAGGCAGGCGGATCGCGCAGGTTCGAAGCCAGCCTCGATGGCTTAGGAGACCCTGTTTCCAAATAAAAAATATAAAAATAGGTCTGGAAGTGTACCCGGAGGTAGAAGGGCTTCCAGGAACCCCAGTACCACACACACACACACACACACACACACATACACACACACACACCATATATATATACATATATATATATATATATATATATATGGAGATTCAAAGACTAAAATAACTTCTATAAAACCATGACGGCTGGTGCCTACCATAGATCGTCCAGGAACAGTAATTCAGTGATGATTTTTTTAACAAATAGTCAGGCCAAAAATGTTTAAGCCAGAATCAAAAGTGAAGTAAACAATTTAGAATCTTTCAAACCTCTCAACTATACTTGCCAGCAATTCCCACAGATGAAAACATACCAACAATGCATTTTTCCAAACCATGGCTTCAGCAGACTATGCTGATTCTCCAAAACAATATTAGTATTTATACTGTGCATTACAGAAATACAATTGTGCCTCTGTCTGTGCCCACATGAATATGTGATAAGTAGCTTTATTATGGGCTAGCATTAAATAATCCAAATTCTCCTGGTGCCTAAATCACATCTTGGTACCAAGTTAGGCACATCATAAACCATCCTTACAGATTAACATTTAGAACCACCAAATTGTTTTATTTGTACCTAGAGGCATGTAAACAAGATCCTTGTAATTTAAAAAAAAAAAAAAAACTACTTCAGCCAGGCATGGTGGCGCACGCTTATAATCCCCGCGCTTGGGAGGCAGAGACAGGAGGATCGTGCAGGTTCGAAGCCAGCTGCTCGCGCTGGCTTAGGAGACCCTGTTTCCAAATAAAAATGTAAAAACAGGTCTGGGAGTGTAGCCCGGAGGTAGAAGGGCTTCCAGGAACCCCAGTACCACCACCAAAAAAAAACGAAGAAATAAATAAATAAAATAAAATAGAACTGGAAGTGCTGCTTGGAAGTAGATGCCCTGGCTTCAACCCCCCAGTCCCACAAAAATAAAGTGTCCTAAGAATTGCCAAGAATATTAAATACAAGACATAGTTGAAGTTGTATCAATACAAATATAGAAGGGGACATCTACAAAAATAATTCTATCTCAAATAAAGAGATTAGCATAGATATCTCAAATATAAATATTTAAAGTGGCTATTTACACACAACCTCATAGTTCTTTAAGTTCCTTAATTTCTGTTCATTGAATCATATTAGGTTCTATAATTTAACAAACAAAATGCTAACGCAGCCAGATGTAGTGGTACAATCTTGTAATCCCAGTACTTGGGAGGCTGAGACAGGAGGATTGCAGGTTCAAGGGCAGCCTCAGCTACTTAGGTCCTTTGCAATTTATTGAGACCCTGTTTCAAGTCAAGAATAAAAATAGAGCAGGTAGTGTAGTTGGCGTACCTCGGAGGTAGAATGTCCCCAGGTTCAATCCCCAGTTCTGCAAAAAAAAAGAAAAGAAAATTCTAATGCCTAAGAGTACCCCGGAGTACATGCATAGAGTTTCTGATGGTTCTTGCATAAAGTGGAATATCAAGTTATTAAAAAATGGGCATGGTGGTGCAGGCTTGTAATCCCAGCATTCAGGAGGCTGAGACCTGAGGATTGTGGTTTCCAGACAGCCTCAGCTACTTAGTGAGCCCCTCTGCAACTTAATGAGCCCGTTTCAAAAATAAAGAATAAAAAATAGGGCTGGGGATGTAGCTTGGAGGTAGAATGTCCCTGGGTTCCATCTCCAGTACCACAAAAAAAAAAAAAAAAATGGGGAGGGAAGGGGATTGTGGTGGCACACGCTTGTAATCCCAGTACTTGGGAGGCTAAGACAGCAGGATCTGGGTTCCAGGGTAGCCTCAGCTACTTAGTGAGGCCCTCTGCAACTTAGTGAGACCCTGTTTCAAAATAAACAATAAAAAATTGGGCTGGGTGGGGGGGTCGCTCGGAGGTAGAATGCTCTTGGGTTCAGGCCCCAAATTCCAACCTCAGCACCACAAAAAAAAAAAAAAAAGGAAGAGGAGGAGGAGGAAAGGAAGAAGTTATTCTCTGTCCACTTGAATTAGACTTAGTAAGACATAATTTTAAAAGGTCCATTACTCAGGGAAAGTTACATCCACAGGTGTTACATATACCACTGTGTTACTACATCCCTCTGCCATCCAGAAGCATCGCCTACCTGTAACAGTCCAGAAACAGTCAGAAAAGAAGTAAGAGTCCTCTAAGCAGTAAAAACCTGAATAACAAGGTCCTAACACTCATGCTCCATTCACTGCAAGCACTTTGGCTCCTCACCCAGAATAATCCATCATTTTTATCCACTATTCAACAAGTGTGGTCATGTACTGGGCTCTCATAGCACACGGAAAGCATTAAATTAGAGAAGGAAGGACCACCCTGAACATGCCTGATCTTGTCTGATCTCTGAAGCTACTCGAGGTTGGGCCTGACTAGTACTTGGACTGGAGAGAGGAGAGGACTATTGTCAGGTATAATGTGAACAAAGCCATAATTGTGAACAGCAAAGCAATAAGCTAATCGACCCCCCAAAGAAGAAGAGAGAATTTATAAAGGAATTGTTTTGCCAAGAAACAAAATATGATAGTCTCTACATTGCTGTCTCAGGTCAAGACTGGCTGAAGTTTCCTGTGTTAATAAGCTAACGCAAGTTCACTGGCATTCTGGATACTCAAAAGGCACTACCAATCTCATGTTTTTACCAGGATGATAGACAGCATAAGCCATCTAAAGTTTTAAAGTGGAAAAATAAAACCATAAACCGGGCGTGGTGGCTCACACTTGTAGTCCCAGTGCTTGGGAGGCTGAGACAGAAGGATTGCACAGGTTCAAAACCAGCCTCAGCTATTTAGTGAGTCTCTCAACAACTTAATGTGACACTGTTTCCAAATTAAAGTATAAATTTGGTCTGGGAGTATAGCCTGGAAGTAGAAAAGCCCCTGGGTTCCACCTCCAGTACCACCAAATTAAATAAATAAATAAATAAATAAATAAATAAAATCATACTTATCTTTCCAGCATTCTTTGATGCTGAGCTAAAATAATTCACCTAGATTAACAGAAAATAAGGAGGCATATAAAAAACAAAATAGAACAAAACCCTTGAAAAGTTGAAATATTACACTGAAATCTATTTAGGCAACAAAGAATAGATGGACTATTTTACCATCTGAAAAATAAGGCTGTACTTGCAGTAAGTAAAAAACTAATGTTTCTTTTTCATCAACTTTCACACACCCTTTTAAAAAATCAACTTTGGCCAGGTATGGTGCTGCGTGCTTGTAATCCCAGCATTTGGGAGGCTCAGACAGGAGGATCGCGGTTCGCGGACAGCCTCAGTTACTTAGTGAGGCCCTTTCCAACTCAGTGAGACCCTGTTTGAAAATAAAGAATAAAAAAATAGGGCTGTGGGTATAGCTCAGAGGTAGAATGCCCCTGAGTTCCATCCCCAGTACTGCAAAAAAAATAAAGAAAGAAAATAAGAAAAAAAACCAACTTTCACCTCTTTAGTATTGGCGCTCTGAAATACAGATGTATCTCACAATTGTTGCCATCCAATAACAGGATGTAGTTGTTGATCTTTCCTGGAAAGATGAAGAGAGCACCAGCATCAAAGTGTCTTGGGACCAAAATTAGTCATTCAAAATAACCTCACCGGGCATGGTGGAGCCATGCAAGCGCAGCATTTGGGAGGCTGGAACAGGAGGAATGCAGACTGGAGGCCAACCTCAGCAATTTAGCAAGACCCTGTTTCAAAGTAAAAAATAAGTCGGACGTGGTGGTACATGCCTGTAATCCTGGTATTTGGGAGACTGAAACAGGATTGCAGGTTTGGGGCCAGCCAAAGAGAAAATTTTTTTTCAGGTCTGGGAATGAACCCAGGGGCATTCTACCTCCAAGCTACATCCCCTACCCTATTTTTTATTTTATTTTTATTTTTATTATTATTATGATTATGATGATTTTTTTTTTTTTTTTTTTTTTTTTTTTTTGGTGGTACTGGGATTCCTCGAAGCCCTTCTACCTCCAGGCTACACACCCAGACCTATTTTATATTTTTTATTTATTTGGAAACAGGGTCTCTTAAGCCAGCACGGCTAGCTTCGAACCTGCGCGATCCTCCTGTCTCTGCCTACCAAGCGCAGGGATTCCAAGCGTGCGCCACCACACCCGGCTTTTATTCTTTATTTTGAAATAGGGCCTCACTAAGTAGCTGAGGCTGTCTGTGAACCATGATCCTCGGGTCTCAGCCTCCCGAATGCTGGGATTACAAGCCTGTGCCACCATGCCCAGCTAGCCAAAGCAATTTAATGAATCCTTGTTTCAAAATTTAAAAAATAAATAAATAAATAAAAAGGGCTTGGGGTGTAGTCTGCCCATAGAATGCCCCTGGGTTCAATTCTCAATACATTAAAAAAAAAAAAAAAGGTAAAGCAAAATAATCTTTTTTCCCTGGATATGACAATTCTTGAAACCCAGGATCTAACTTATACCCCTCAGATCACCTCAACCTTCAACTATCCTAATGCAAGGAACACCCTAAGGCAAGAGATGAAGAACACCCCAAAACATTCCTCCTATTCACCCAGGTCCAGGCCCAAGTGATGAAGGACCAAGACAGGAAGGCGCTGCACCCCCGTCCACTCAGCTGCTCCTGTTCCCTCTCCTTGAGCCTTGAGATCCTCTCTCCTGCTCAGTTCCACGTTAAAGCAAAATAATCTTAAAAGCCGGACATTGTGCTGCAAACCTGTAATCCCAGTACTTGGGAGGCTGAGGCAGGAGGGCTGTAGGTTTGAGGCCAGCCTATGAAACTTAGCAAGACCCTGTCTCTCAAAATAAAAAGGGCTGGGGATATGGCTCAGTGGTAGGACACCTGGGTTCAAAAGCTCACCATGGTGGAGGGTGGGGGATATGGTCTTAAAAAGACCAAGATGTTAGAAAAGACAAAGACATGACCAGAATAATTACAGAAGATTCTCAAAAAGTAAACTTTAAGCCAGGCGTGGTGGTGCAGGCCTGTAATCCCAGCATTTGGAAGGCTGAGACAGGAGGATCACAGGTTCGTGGCCATTCTCAGCTACTTAGGCCCTCTGCAACTTAGGGAGACCCTGTTTCAAAAGATAGAATAAAGCCAGGGGTGGCAGCGCACGCTTGTAATCCCAGCATTCGGGAGGCTGAGACCAGAGGATCGCGGTTCACAGGCAGCCTCAGCTACTTAGTGAGCCCCTCTGCAATTTAGTAAGACCCTGTTTCAAAATAAAGAAAAAAAAAATAGGGCAGGGGGTGTAGCTCGGAGGTCAAATGCCCCTGGGTTCCATCCCCAGACCCGCAAAAAATAAAAATAAAAAAATAATAAAGAATAAAATAGGGCTGGGGATGTAGCTCATAGGTAGAATGCCCCTGGGTTCAATCCTCAGTACCACAAAAATAAATAAATAAATAAATAAATAAATAAATAAATAAACTGCAACCTGCTCCCTTATAAGATAGGACATAAAGTATGTATTACATTACTTAGTAAGCAATTAATAAACATTATTATTATAATACATAAAAAATTAGGACTAGAAGAGCCGATGAAAGTATAATCATAGTGATGAGATAATCAAAGCACTTATATGCAACATACATGAGCAATACTGTGATAGCCAAAGTTAGTGTGTGTGTGTGTGTGTGTGTGTGTGTGTGTGTGTGTGTGTGTTACTAGGGATTGAACCCAGGGGCATTCTACCTCTGAACTATATTTCCAGCCCTATCTTATTCTTTATTTTGAAACAAGGTCTAAGTTGCTGACACCAGCTGTGAACCTGTGATCCTCTTGTCTCAGCCTCCCAAGTACTGGGATCACAAAAGTGTGCTACCACGCCCAGCTAGCACTACTTTTGATCAAGTAAATATAACGGTTTGCTCCAATAAGGGGCATAAGTCACATAATATTCAGCAATGATTCGAACTAATTTCTTTTAATTTCTCTTAAAACACTGCTTTTTATTTAAGTTCAGACTGCAGAACATGAGGCCTAAATCGTTTACTCCAAGAGTCGCCAAATGATTATTAGATGAATCACCAACTTGTGTCTGATGGTTTCTAAGGTAAATAGTCTCTTTTCCCATTATTCTCCAGGCTTACATAGAGTAAGGATTTTTGTTTGTTTGGTTGGTTTTTGTTTTGTTTTCTTTCATGGTACTGGAGGTACCTGTGATCCTCCTGTCCCAGCCCAAGTGCTGGGATTACAAGCGTGCCCCACCAAGCCTGGCTTCAATTCACCTACTTTTAAAATGTGAAGTTTAGTGGTTTTAGCATATTCCAGAGTTATACCTTGTTGCCACAGCCAATTGCAGAACTCTTTTGCAATCCCACAGTCCCATCATCACCGCTACTCTACACATTTGCCTATTTTAGACCTTTCATATAGATGAAAAGTAACATTGTAATCAGGGCGCATCCATGTGTAAAGCGTCCCCATCAGTGTGTGTGCATCCTAGGAGCAGATCCAAGTCATGCTTTGAGGATGTGCCTCCTCAAACGTTTCTAGCCTCCAAGGCTAGAAACGTTTTTTGGTTTTTCGGTCTCTCGGCGCTTGGAATTGAATACAGGACCTCCTGCATGCTAAGCAAGTGTTCTACTAGCCACTGAGCTACATATAGCCCCTGCTTGAGGATTTTTTGTAAGAGGAGATTTATCTAAATCTCTATTTTGCCCGGTATGGGTGGTGCACATTTGTGATCCCTGCGCTGGGAGGCTGAGACAAAAGAATCGCACAGGTTCGAAGCCAGCCTTAGCTACTTACTGAGGCTCTCAGCAACTTAGTGAGACCCTGATTCAAATTTAAGAATTAAAAATAGGGCTGGACATGTAGCTCATAGGTAGAATGCCCCTGGGGTTCAATCTCAAGTACCGCAAAAAAAAAAAAAAGTAGGTACTGTATGGTATATGACCTATATTTCAATGAAGCTGTTACTTTAAAAAGTTAACTTCACGCCAGGTGTGGTGGCACACGCTTGTAATCCCCACACTTGGGAGGCAGAGACAGGAGGATTGCGCAGGTTCGAAGTCAGCCACGCTGGCTTAAGAGACCCTGTTTCCAAATAAAAATATAAAAAAATAGGTCTGGGAGTGTAGCCCAGAGGTAGAAGGGTTTCCAGGAACCCCAGTACCAACAACAACAACAACAAAAAAGTTAACTTCACAAAACTTGACAAATCAAAAATGTTGCATTATGGTCAAATGCCATAGGAACCGCCTCTCTGTGAGATCATTTTCCTGGCTTCATGGGCCCTATCATTGACAGACCTACATGGTTCCTTCCTTCCTTCCTTTCTTTAATTAATTACTCTGTGTGTGCGGGGGTGGGGGGGTGTTACTGGGGATTGAATCCAGGGGCATTCTAACCTTCAAGCTACACTCCCAGCCTGATTTTTTTTTTTTTTTTTTTTTTTTTTTTGGTTGTACTGGGGGTAGAACCTAGAGACTTTCTACCTCCAGGCTATACTCTCAGACCTATTTTATTTTTTATTTGGAAACAGGGTCTAAGTTGCTTAGAGCCTCACTAAGTAGCTGAGGCTGGCTTCGAACCTGTGCAAGCCTCCTGTCTCAGCCTCCCAAGAGTGGGGATTACAAGTGTGCGCCACCACACCTGGCTATTTTTTTTTTTTTTTGAAACAGGATCTACTAAGTTGCAGAGGACCTCACTAAGCACCTGAAGCTGGCCACAAACCCAGATTCTCCTGTCTCCATCTCCCAAGTACTGGGATTACAAACATGTACCACCATACCCATCTAATTTATTTACTTATTTTTAACTTTAGTACTGGGGATTGAACTGGGAGCATTCTACCTTGGCTACACCCCCAGTCTTTTTTTCTTTTTTCTTTTTTTTTATTTTTGCATATATAAAATCCCAGAACTTTGGAGGCTAAGACAAGAGGATTACAGGCTCAAAGACAGCCTCAACAACTCAGCAATGCCCTCAACAACTTAGCAAGACCCTATTTCAAAATAAAAAAATAAAATAGGGCTGGTGGTATAGCTTGGAGGTAGAATGCCCCTGGAATCAATGTGTAGACACACACACACACACACACACACACACACACACACACACTTCAATTATTCCCTTACAAATACAAAGAACAAGTAAGGGGAAGGGGGGGGTTCATTTTGTAGTTAAAAACATCTCATGTTGAATTTTAATATTAGTGACTTTTTCAAAATAATTAATTTTCACAACCACAAAAACACAAATCCTGGTAAAGGTGTCTCTTTATTTCAGCATCTGAGCTTAAAAGTAGGTGCTACTTAACTCCATCAGCAAAATATTAATTATTTGCTGGAATACGGATGTAGTCTCATAATAGTATTTTTTTGTTCTCAGAATTCCAGAAGTTTTCTGCCTCATAGGAATAGCAAGTGTTTGCAATTCCAAGAAACATAAATATCAGGGCTCAGGAGTTTAATTCAACAGACTCCATGGACCTTAACACCCCCCCTCCCCCAACCCCTTGAAAAGCAGATCAGTTGTCTAAAATACCTTGGAAGAAGCTCTGCAAGGGCAGTAAACAAACAGGTGAACAATACACTTAATCTGATCCTCAGTGCCTACTTTGGTACAAAAAGAAGGCTGCAGTTCTCAAAAACCTGCTAATGAATGGAGATTTTCTGGGTGATTAGGCCACCTGCCAGCTTGCAGCTGTGCTTTCTATTTAGAAACCTTTGGAAAACCTTTTCTCCTCTGGCCTCGCTTAAAGAAGTGCCTAGAGCAATAGACTTCTCACCTACTTCATCAGCCTAAAAGGTAGCTCCCTTATGCTAGGGAACAACCTAAAGTCAAAGTAAAACCTCCTTCTGTGATTTGATCATGAGCGAATCTGTACTGTGAAGAGTGTGCTGGCAGGCTCAAAGCAGTGTTCGATGTTCTCTCTAGAGGTGTCAAGAATAAAGAAATAAGAGATTATACTTAGTGTGCACTCCAAAAATATTTTAGGGTAAAGACAGGTAAAATGTTCTGGGTCACTGGTTTTGATCAATTTTTGAAGACATCTGAAGTCTGTGTTCTGAACACAAGCACACTGCTGGCAGCCTTGGATCCTAACAAAAGGTCTCTCTGGAAAGAGACCAGAATGATGGAGCCTGGAGAAATTCATCTGAGTGTAGAAAATGGTTGCTTTTCTCCATTCCCAATAAACACAACTTATGAATTAAAATTTTCTAGTATGAGAGTTTAGGACAGTCCTCAGGGTGTAAGGAGAAGGGCCCAAACCAGAAGGTAAAGAGGAAAGCCCCAGCAATAGTTAGGATGTCGTAAGAGCACGTTTTTATTTCCTAAATTATATAGTTCATTCATATCAATATTTTACAATGAGCATGTGAAACACTAGTGATAAGAAAAAATGTGGGGTTTCTGGTGTTTTTTTTTTTTCTTTCCTTTAAAAATGAGTACATCCTAGCCCAGCATGGTGGCACACACCTGTATTCTCAATATTTGGGAGGTTGAAACAGGAAGATCACAGATAGAAGTGAGCCTCAGCTACTTAGTGAGAACTTCTACAAACTAAGCAAGACCCTGTATCAAAATAAAAAATAATGGGAGGAGCCGGGCGTGGTGGCGCACGCTTCTAATCCCAGTATTTGGGAGGCTGAGACCTGGAGGATCGCGGTTCGCGGACAGTCTCGGCTACTTAGTGAGGCCCTCTGCAACTCAGTGAGACCCGGTTTCAAAATAAAGAATAAAAAATAGGGCAGGGGATGTAGCTCGGAGGTCAAATGCCTCTGGGTTCCATCCCCAGACCCGCAAAAAAAATAAATAAATAAATAAATAAATAAATAATAAAAAATAATGGGAGAAGCTGGGCCGGGCGTGGGGGCTGAGACTAGAGGATCGCGGTTCGCGGCCAGCCTCAGCTACTTAGCAGCTACTTAGTGAGGCCCTCAGCTCAACTTAGTGAGACCCCATCTCAAAATAAAGAATAAAAAATAAAGCCGGGCATGGTGGCGCACGCTTGTAATCCCAGCATCTGGGAGGCTAGGACCTAAGGATCGCGGTTCGTAGACAGCCTCAGCTACTTAGGCCCTCCGCAACTCACTGAGACCCTGTTTCAAAATACAGAATAAAAAATTGGGCAGGGGGGTATAGCTCAGAGGTCAAATGCTTCTGGGTTCCTTCCCCAGAACTGCAAAAATAAATAAATAAATATAAAAAATAAAAAATAGGGCAGGGGCTGTACCTCGGAGGTCAAATGCCTCTGGGTTCCATCCCCAGACCCACAAAATAAAATAAATTAATGGGGGTTAGGAGTATATCTCAGAGGTACAAGGCCCCTGGGTGCAATACCCAGTACCAAGAAAGGGGGGGGGGGTCCACATACATGTTTTCTGCCAAACAAAACTAAACATTTGAGCTTCTTTATGGTTCATGGTTTACAAAATATCGGTGGGCTAATAAAACTCAAGTACTGTAGGCAACAGTAAAAAAAGTGATATAGAGCTGGGCATAGTGGCACACACCAGTAATCCCAATACTTGAGACAGGAAAAGCTGATTCAAGGACAACCTCAGCAATAGAGGGAGATTCTCAGCAACCTATGAGAGCCAGCTTCAAAATAAAATAGGGTGGCGTGTAGCACAAAGGTAGACTAGACTGCCCCTGAGTTCAATCCCCAGTACCACGCACACACAAAATGATACAGCTCCAACTTCTGTTCATGATGTTTATCAAACTCCACAGTGATGGAAATAGGCACATCACCATACTATAAGCGACAGAGCATAGTTTGCACTGGAAGAGGATTTTGCAGGAGTGAAAGTAAAACGCAATTAACTTCCGATGAGGGAAACAGAGGAAGAACTAGCAGACAAGGTAACATTTGTGCTAGGCCAGACCACCAGCTTCCATGAGGTAACATTAACTGGAATTCGGAGCATATGCTCTGTCCCTCCGCCCCCCCAAAATATGTTTTATAGATAAAAATAGAGATGTACTGCAGTGGCAGAGCACTTGCCTGGCATACGAAAGGGCCTGGGTTCCATCCCCTAGAGAGAGAGAAGATATTTACTAGTGACAAAAAAAAAAAAAAAAAAAAAAGAATTCAAGTAGAGAGCATATTGCCTAGCCCATCCTCAAGAATATTTTATAAAAAGTATTTGTAAATATATTCCAAAATCTGCTGCATCCATGAAAGCTTTCCCACGTTACCTGAGCTGCTTCTAATCATTCCACTGTCCTTTGTCATTGGGCATGAGCCCTGCATCACTATCGTTCTGTGTATCTTACTGCACTGAGACACACAATGTCTTTTCCCTAAAGATGGTCATTTTAATTTTAATTCTCTCCATAAAATTATATAGTTCTTGAGCAAGACTTTCTCCTTTCGACTTTATCTCTTCATCATGGTCCTAAGAAATAAGTATTTAACAGGTGTAGTTGACAGATTAAACCTAGTTCTAATAATTGTGATCATAAATGTTCACATCAGCCAGGAGTGGTGGCACGTGCTTATAATCCCAGTATTTGGGAAACTGAGACAGTAAGATCAGAGGTTTGCACCAGCCTCAGCTACTTAAGCCTTCTGCAACTTAGTGAGACCCTGTTTCAAAATAAAGAATAAAAAAGAAAAAAGGGCTGGGGGTGTAGCTCAAAGATAGAATGCCCCTAGGTTCCTGCAAAAAAATAAAATAAAATAAAATAGTCATCACCACAAAAGGTATCTGTGCAACAGATTTATAAAATTAAATCACAATTGGGTACACAGAACAAACAGCATCCAGTGCAACTTTGCTTGACAGTGAGCCAATTGCTGTTCTTTGTTGCAACTTGTTCAAAAATGTGTCTATTTAAAAGGAAAAAAATGTAGCTGGGCATGGTAGCACATGCCTCTAATCCCAAAGGCAGTACTTTGGAGGCTGAGACAGGAGGATCACAAGTTTCAAACAGTCTTAGCAAAGCTCTGTTTTCAAATAAATAAATAGGGCTAGGGGTGTAGCTTGGAGATAGAATGTCCCTGGGCTCAATCCCTACTACCAACAGGGAGGGAAAAAAATAAAGTATCTCAAAAGCCTTTACAAAACATTATCTCTTTCTGTCACAAAGAATTAAGACGACACATTTACTGGGCACTAAAAAAGTACAAAGTGACACAGTGGATCTGCACAGACACAGTAGACAACCCCAGCTCTCAAGTATCTCAAGCACAGCCACAACTCAAGAAATGTCTTGGCAATGTATGTATATAAAACTGTGTGTTTAAAACAATATGGAGCCGGGCGTGGTGGCGCATGCTTGTAATCCCAGCATTCAGGAGGTTGAGACCAGAGAATCACGGTTCGCGGACAGCCTGAACTACTTAGTGAGGCCCTCTGCAACTTAGTGAGACCCGGTTTCAAATTAAAGAGTAAAAAAACAGGGCAGGGAGTATAGCTTGGAGGTCAAATGCTCCCAGGTTCCATCCCCAGACATGCAACAAAAAAAAAAAAAAAAACAATATAGAAAGCACACTGGGGGGGGGGGGGTTCCAGGAAATGCAGCCCTGATATATCAAAGATAATTCTTTCTGAACATTTTCTTATTGTGCTCTTTTATAAGTTCAGAAATTCTCTCCTCTATTGTTTAAATAAGCTGTTGAGTAAACAAAGATAGAAATTTTGAAACTTGTTTGAAATTTCTATTCTTTCCATAGTAAAATGGAAAGGAAGATCATAAATAGAATCTCTTCTGCTATCCTTATCACAGAAGAGGATAAAAAAAGAAACAGTGTAACAATGCAAGACACCATCAAGGTGACTATAAAAATTATGTTTTCATGTCTTCATTTTTTAACTTTTGCATAAAAAAAATCTTTCAAACATTATTATCTGAAATTGGTTTTCATTTTCCCAAATATAATTTCTGGGTTGTTACTGCTCAGCCTGGGAACTTGCAATGTTCCACACCACTCAGAAGTTACTAGACAATCAATAGACGCTTTAAAACGTTAGCATTGCTTTAAAGAAAATAAAAACCTGCCAGTTGTTCCAACAAAATTCACTCTTCCTAGCCGGACGTGGTGGCACACATTTGTAATCCCCACACTTGGGAGGCTGAAACAGGAGAATCGCACAGGTTGGAAGCCAGCCACAGCTATTTAGTGAGACTTTCAGCAATTTAGTGAGACCCTGTTTCCAAATAAAATATAAAAAATAGGTCTGGGAGTATAGCCCGGAGTAGAAAGCCTCTGGGTTCCATCCCCAGTACCACAAAAAAAAAAAAAAAAAAATCAAGTAATTTTACAAAATACTGTAACCAACAGTGGAAGACAGGATGGAATGTTAGTCTTGATAGTAAGTAGCAAAAAAGACTACAGATAAGCACACCAAGTGCTACTTTGTTTATACTGTTGTAACTTGCGCATGCAAGTACTCTATACAGCATTGCACAAGAAACCGTCAAAAATAAATGCTTATAAAAAATATTTTCTATATAAAGACTCTCACAAGGGATGCACTGTTTCTATTTTTTTTTTCTTAACAAGTATAGCACACTGATAATGCTCAAAATGAAAAGACCTCTTATGGATTAACAAAAGTAAAAGTCGCTGTTGATCATAATGCCTACAAGTCACTAGCAGAAATCAACTTTAGAGATGCTATCAGCTAGGCAGAAAAAATGTTATAAACCTACCTTACTGCCATCAAGTTTATTATTCTCCCTAATTCTGTAGACTCCGGCAACCTGACCTGTTGTGGTTTTCTTCCCCCCTCCCCTTCCCAAAAGGCCTCAGCCAATGAGTCCAGGTTATGCTTTCCACGGTTCAAAGGTTAAGGCAAAATCAGCTCTCCCTAGAGTTCAGGCCCTAAAAAGCACACACTCCGAGCCCCCTTTTATTTTTTTCTTTTCAAACCGTGGCCTAGGTGAGGCTCAGGTCCTGTATAATTGGTAATCCATCAAAATTATATATATATATAGTTGTTGTTAGGTGGCGAGAAAAGAAACTGGGATATCTGGAAAGACCGACAGCGATCAAAACCATTTCGCCCTTAGACATCGGGCTCCGCACCACACAGGAGACGAGACTCTGCTCAAACAACCTGCCGCCCGGAAGCAACAACTTCCATCAAACGGCAAAGAAAAGTTAAGGGAGAGCCCGGCGGCCGAGCAGCCGGGGCGGGCGCGGGTCGGGGCGGCGGGGGCTCTGCAAGCCGGGGGCCGGCGCGGGCGGCGGACAATGCGGGGCCGGGCGGCACCTCCGCGCCCGCCGATGCCCGCCGCCCGCCCGGCCGCGCGAGTTCGCGCCCAGCCCCGCCCGGCCGCGGTGCGAGGCCGCCGCCGCCGCCGCGCTCCCGCAGCGCCCCCCGCCGCCGCCTCCCAGCCGGGCGGTTCCCGCGAGTCCCGCCGGCGGCGTGCGCGGGCCGGGGGCGCGCGGGCCGGGGGCGCGCCCGAGTGCAGCGGCTCGGGAGGGGACCCGGCGCCGACCGTCTTCGGCGGAGCCCGGCGCGGCGCCGCGGCTCCGAGTCCGTTAGGCGCCTCCGCCCGGGCGGCGCGGCCGGCCCCCGCCCCGGCCCGCCTGCCCTCGGCTCCCGCCGGGAAGCGCAGCCGGCCGAGGCCGGAGACCTCGACGAGCATCCTGGCGCCAGCCCCCGGGCTGGAAGAGAAAGTGAAATGAAGCGCCTTTCCCCGGGCAACACCTACCCGTCCCCAGTCCAAGTGCAGCCGCCCCGATCTCCAGGCGCCGCTGGTCCCCGCCCTCGGGCCCCAGCCTCCGTTCTCTTGACAATGGCGCGTCCCCTTTAAGGAATAATCCGATCGGAACCGATCAGTGGTTAAACCTCCCTCCGACTCTGATTTTAACCGGATTTCTCTCTCCCAGAACCCGACGGGCGCCCGGCGGTGCTGCGAGCTCTTCCCACCCCTTCCCTGCCCCGCCCACCTCCTCGCCTTCCTGATTGGCGAAGAGCTCTACAACAGGAACCGCAGCCCTCGCCCTCCATTGGCCAGGTCAGCCGCCGCTCCGGGTTGACCCGCCCTTTTTCCTCCCCCCTCCACTGATTGGTCCGATCTGTAATCACTCTCCGTCCTCTCCTCTAACGTTGCTTTGGAGAACTGGCAGTCAAGGTTCAGCCTCCCGCCTCCGGAAAGCGAACTTTATTTTTATTGGTAGAAGGACATCTTCCTGTGCACCTGATTGGGCAATGAAGGGGCTAGTCTACACGCCCCTTACCCATTTTCGCTCTCCCTTTTACCGGTTTGAGAAAGACAGCCGCAAATTATTCCCTAGTTTGGGTTCTTCTAAGCGCCTCTCTCCTTCGATGTGGGTAGGGGTCGAAGGCAAACTCACAGCCGGCATGAGGGAAGCGGGAAAGGGGGAAGAGAAGGATTCAAAATCTCCGGACGAGTCACATCAGAGCTGGCTCCGGGAGCCTGCGGAGCCTAGCCCCGTGGCGGAGTGAGTGGCGAGGTTACACTGAGAATATCTGACGTTCTAGTGCTAACTCCTGAGATCGGTTTAACAAGTTTCCACTTACTGCCCATCCTTCATTCCTCCGGCATTTTGCCACCCGGAAGAGCTTTTAAAAAAAGAAAAAAAGGTATCTCCAAACCTGAATGAAGGTTTCCTTGTTTGCCTCGCAGTCGTTTATTTAGAAAAGCTTCACAGTCCTTTCCATTAGAAGTTCCGTTTAAGACACGTCCTTTGTGCCGTGGCGTTTGCGCGAGAGCTAAATTACTTTTTTGGAAAGATTGACTGTTCCCCTTCGTGACAACCTCAAATGTCGGACTTGAACCCTCTTGCTAGAACTGTAGGAACGACACCCTGTGTTGAACCCAAGCGAACGCCATGAAGGACGTGGTACCTCTCTGAAAAGAGCACATCTCCCCTAGGGGAAGAGGGAATCCAACCCTAGAAGCTTGGCCTTGCAGCAGAACTTCACACCCTGAAAAGAGGAGCGGTTATACGGCAGCCTAGTAGGGTCCGCATTACGAAGCCCCAGTTTCCCAGTGCGGTTGTAAGAACCAAAAGGGTTGTTTCTCTGAAAATTAAGTATCCTGTGCCTTGGGTACCCATCTGAAAATGTCGCCGAGGCAACAGTTAAGTGATTTCTCCCTCTCTGTAGATGAACTTTGAGAGACTTTGAGCCTCAAGGGCATTAGTACATTTGTAGTAATACTCCAGTAAAATGTAGCGGTGCCAAAAAAAAAAAAAAGTGGTTAGCAGCACCCTCCGAACAAGCTGAATGCCAGAGAAATAAAAAATAAGCAGAGGTATTCAAAAGATTTTCCCCTAAAATCAGGTGAAAATTTTTATGGGGACATCCATAAATATCTAGGAGCAGGAAAGGAAAGAGAACACTGATAGTTTAGATGTTACTAGTGGAACAAGAGACAAGGAACTTTCTGGTTTATATTTATATGGCCTTGAGGGATATATATAAATGTCCTATTAAACTAAACTCTATTTCAACCTATGCCTATTATATATACAGTTGTTCCCCCCCCCCGTTTCTGTAAGAAAATTATTTCCAGGACCTCCAAAGATACCCAAATGCATAAGCCCCTTATGTAAAATGGCCTAGCGATTGCATATAATACGTTATCTTCTCATATACTTTGAATCATCTCTAGGTTACTTGTACCTAATAGAATGTGTTATACAAACAGTTGTTCTACTGGATTATTTGGTGAATAATGACAAGGGGGGGGGGTCTGTACACATTCAGTAGAGATGCAGCCACAGTAGAACTACATACTACCAGTCAGCAACAATTTAACACGCAGCAACGTATTCATCCAGGGTTGGTTGAATTCAAGGACATGAAACCAACAAATATGGAGAGCTGGCTGCACGTGTGTGTGTGTGTGTGTGTGTGTGTGTGTGTGTGTATGTGTGTGTGTGTGTCTTTAAAACTATGCCTCCTTATTTACTACTCTTAAGCTTTTTTTTTTTTTTTTTTTTTTTTTTTTGCGGGTCTGGGGATGGAACCCAGGGGTATTTGACCTCTGAGCTACACCCCCTACCCTATTTTTTATTCTTTATTTTGAAACCAGGTCTCACTGTGTTGCAGAGGGCCTCACTAAGTAGCTGAGGCTGAGGCTGTTCACAAACCTGGATCTCCAGTCTCTGCCTCCCGAATGCTGGGATTTCAAGTGTGCACTACCACACCCGGCAGGTTAAGCTCTTATTTTTATTTGTAGTGCTAGAAATCTAATCCAGGGCCTTGTGCATGTTACCACCAATTCACCCCCTCAACCCTTACTCTTATGCTCAAACTTTGGGGGTCTGTTGCAGTGAGCATTCTCACTGCCATAACCCCAAATACCTGATGATCAGAATGTAGAGAAAGGAAGATAATAAAATTTGCTCACAGTTCTGGAGGTTTCAGAAGTTTCAGTCCATGTTAGGCCAGGTCACATCTGTGGAACTCAGGCCATGGCAGGGAGAAGCAAAGAGAGAGCAAGGGCAGGGATGAAAGGATATATACAACCCCCAAGGCCACACGCCCAGTGACCCACCTCCTCCAGCCACATTCTACCTGCCTACCTTACCAGTTTATCCACTGATGACATCAAAACCCTCGTGATTCAATTATATCACCTCTGAACATTTTTGCCAATACATGAGGTCTTCCAGGGGACATTTTACATACAAACTGCAAAAGATTCCAATATCCTAATACTAATACAAGTCTCTGGAAATAGAACATCTAGTATTTCAGGTGTATACACACCTGCATCTTTTGTTCAAGATTTAGGTGATGTCCTCAAGTTCTTTCTAAAACACCTGCTTCATGGTGTCCAGCGTATTGCCCTGTTTTCTGCCAGAAAACTGGGCCTTTAACTCCAATGAGCAGTCAATAGTGACCTCTAGGCTATCTCCCTTACATTTAACCAACTATGCTGAGATCATCACCTTTCAAAGATAATTTATCTAATTTTCTATGTATTTTGCACTTGCCCTCAATAGTCCTAGTAACATGTTTTTAGCAAACATACCCAGCCTTCTGGTATAAATACTCCTGTTGGTATTTCACAATGAGCAAGAAGTTAGTAGATTCTGTAAACCTGGAGCTTATAACATGCGGCTCATTCTTTTTTTCTTTGTGTGTGTAGAGGGGTACTGGGGGTAGAACCCAGGAGCTTTTCTACCTCCGGGCTATACTCCCAGACCTATTTTGTATTTTATTTGGAAACAGGGTTTCACCAAGTTGCTGAGAGCCTCATTAAGTAGCTGAGGCTGGCTTCGAACCTGTGCGATCCTCCTGTCTCAGCCTCCCAAGTGCAGGGATTACAAGCGTGCGCCACCACGCCCAGCATGCAGCTCATTCTTAAGAATGTTCATTGTTACTTGACACAACCTCAATTCCAACTTTGGAGAACTGTGTTTTCCTGTCTGGAGGAAATTCTTCCTTCCTTTCTTTCTTTCTTTCTTTCTTTCTTTCTTTCTTTCTTTCTTTCTTTCTTTCTTTCTGTGTATGGTACTGGAGATGGAACCCAAGGGCTTTCTACCTCTAGGCTACAACCAGAGACCTATTTTATTTTTTATTTGGAAGCAGGGTCTCACTAAGTTGCCGAGAGCCTCCCTAAGTTGTTGAGGCTGGACATAAACCTGCAATCCTCCTATCTCAGCCTCCCAAGTACTGGGATGATGAGTGTGTACCGCCACCACGCCTGGCCTTAGTTTCTCATTTCTAAACCAGATTGCTATTCTTTAAAAATAAGTATTTCTCTAAGCCATATATAGTGGCATATGCCTGTAATCCTTGTACTTGGGAGGATGGGTGTCAACCTCAGCAATGTAGCAAGATCCCATTTCAAAATAAAAAATAAAAAGGGCTGGGCATATAGCTCAGAGGTAGAGCACCTCTGAGCTCAATCCCCAGTAGTAAGCAAGCAAGAAGAAAGTAAGGAGCAAAAGAGAGAAAAGAAAGAAAGATAGAAAGAAAGAAGCCCCAATGTGCCAATGCGATTTAAAGGTTTTTAATTTTTGCATATAGATTTCTATCAAATATTTTAAAGGACAAAATACATTATGATCACTATTCTCTCTATGTATATACAAACTTGTCCCTTAAGGAACTACTATAGTTTAGCCAATAATTATTTTTCTCAGAATATTTGTTACCATTTCTATTGAAAATTATTTTCAGTTCAACCATACATTTATATAGTAACTATTAAGTGCTGGGTTAAGAATAGAGAGAAAAATGATGAATATGTCTCTGTTCTCCAGAGAGTATAATCAATCTCCACCCCTAGCAACATAATTTTATTCTTTTTTTCCTTTAAAGCTCATGGGTAGAACCCATCTATTAACCAGTGTTTTCCTGCAGTAAAATTAAGGGGAAAAAAGTTACTAGAATCTGTCAACCAAAGTAGCTTTCCCTGGCCCCTTATTAATATTGACAAGAATGAGTCAAAATATGAGAAAATAAATTTATAGGAGTTTGATACATAAACTTTAGAAGGGGGTGAGGGAGGAGAAGCAGAGGACAGATGAGGGGTAGGAGTACAGTTGGATAGGAAAAATAGGTCCTACATTGTATAGCACAGTGGATACCTATGGTTGACAATAATCAATTGAATAGTTAAAAATAGCTAGTAGAGAGGATGTTGAATGTTCCCAACACAAAGAAATGAAGTAATAGCCAGGTGTGGTGGTGCACACTTCTAATCCCAGTACTTGGGAGGCTGAGACAAGAGGATTATAGGTTCAAGGCTGTCCTCAGTAATTTAGCAAGACCCTCAGCAACTAAGCATGACCTTGTTTCATGATTAAAAAAAAAAAAAAACACTTTAAAAATAAACAAGGCTAGCCAGGCATGGTGGCTCATGCTTGTAATCCCCGCACTTGGGAGGCTGAGACAGGAGGATCGCACAGGTTCGAAGCCAGCCTCAGCTAATGAGTGAGGCTCTCAGCAATTTAGTGAGACTCTGTTTCCAAATAAAGTATAAAATAGGTCTGGGGATATAGCCTGGAGGTAGAAAGCCTCAGAGTTCCACCCCCAGTACCACCAAAAAAAGAAATAATAAATAAATAATAAAAAGGGCTAAACTGGGTGTGGTGATGCATGCCTGTAATCCCAGCATTTGGGAGGCTGAAATAGGAGGATTACGGTTCTCGGACAACCTCAGCTACTTAGGTTCTTCACAACTCAAGACACCCTGTTTCAAAGTAAAGAATAAAAAATGGGGCTGGGGGTGTAGCTCGGATGTAGAATGCCCCTGGGTTCCATCCCCCAGTGCCACACACACACAGGCATACACACACACACACACATGCACACACACACACACACACACACACACACACACAACAGGGCTGAGGGTGTAGCTCAGATGTAGAATGCCCCTGGGTTCCATCCCCCAGTGCCACACACACACAGGCACACACACACACACACACACACACATACACAGGCACACACACACACACGCACAAACACACACACACACACACAGGCACACACACACACACACACACACACACACACACACACACACACACCAGGGCTGAGGGTGTTGTGGAGATGGAAAGCCTCTGGGTTCAATAGCTAGACTGTAAGTTTCCTTGATTCCATATAGTAGACCCAAGCTACCCACCTTCTACATTTATCTTATTTTTTTATTTGTGGTGCTGATATTCTACCTCTGAGCTATGCCTTCAACCCTATTTTATTTTTTATTTGGAAGCAGTCTCCCTATATTGCTGATACCTTCTATACTTAAATGTGTTCCTTAGTTGCACACATCTGTCATCCCAGTCTTGGGAGGCTGAGACAGGAAGATTGCAGGTTCAAGACCCTCAGGGCTAAGGGTGGAGCTCAGAGGTAGATTACCCCTGGATTCAATACCAGTACTGCAAAAGAAAATAAAAGAAGCCAGATGTTAAGGAACAATCCTAGTACTTGGAAGGTTGAAACAGAAGGACCATAGGTTCGAGGACAGCCTCAGTAATTTTGCAAGATTCTCAGCAACCCAGTGAGACCCTACTTCAAAAACAAAAGCTCAGAGCCAGGCATTATAACACATGCTTTTAATTCCAGCATCTGGGAGGCTGAGGCAGGAGGATCGCAGTTTGCAGACACCTTAGCTATTTAGGCCCTTTGCAAGTCAGTGAGACCCTGTTTCAAAATAAAGAATAAAAAATAGGGCTTAGGATGTAGCTTGGAGGTAGAATGCCCCTGGGTTCCATTGCCAGTACTGCAAAACAAAACAAAAACAAAAACAAAAAATCAAAACTGCTATGGTAGCCAGCGTGGTGGCGCACGCTTGTAATCCCCGCACTTGGGAGGCGGAGATAGGAGGATCACGCAGCTTCGAAGCCAGCCGCGCTGGCTTAAGAGACCTTATTTGCAAAAAAAAAAAAAAAAATAGGTCTGGGAGTATAGCCCAGAGGTAGAAGGGCTTCCAGGAACCCCAGTACCACCAAAAACAAACAAACAAAACTGCTGTGGTAGCCTGTTGTGGTGGTACATACTTGTAATCCAAGTCCTTGGGAGGCTGAGACAGGAAGATCACAGGTTCAAGGACAGACTCAGCTACTTAGCTTCTGCAACTTAGTGAGACTCTGTTTCAAAATAAAGAATAAAAAATAGGGCCAGGCATGGTGGCGCAAGCTTGTAACCCCAGCATTCAGAAGGCTGAGACAGGAGGATCGCGGTTCACAGACAGCCTCAGCTACTTAGTGAGGCCCTCTGCAACTTAGTGAGACCCTGCTTCAAAATAAAGAATAAAAAAATAGAGCAGGAGGTGTAGTTCAGAGATCAAATGCCCCTAGGTTTCATCCCTAGATCCGCAAACAAACGAACAAAAAATAGGGCTAGGGGAATAGCTCAGAGGTAGAATGGCCCTGGATTCAACCCCTGTACTGAAAAAAAAAAAAAAAAAAAAGGCTAGGGGTGTAGCTCAGAGGTAGAATGCTCCTGGATTCAAGGCCTAGCAACACACATACATTAAAATCAAGGGTTAAATATTGGCTCTGAAGGAATTGCCCTGAAGGAATTTTTTGTTGTTGTTTTTTGGAACCAGGGATCAAACCCAAAGCACCACACCTGCAAAGCAGGCACTTTGCCATTGAGCTACATCCCAGCCCCAGGAATTTTAAAATATTACTCAATTTAGACATTTCCACTAACAGCTTTTCAGAAGAAGATATTATATAAATATACCTCTATATTCAGTTCAGTTTCCTTTGTCTATGCTATCCCTAAAAATACTTTTGAATTCAATACACCAAAATATATATAGTGATTATTTCTAAGATCTGATTTTTAAATTAAATTCTTTAAAGGAATAAACAGAAGCCGGCCGTGGTGGTGCATGCTTTTAATCTTAGCATTTGGGAGGCTGAGACAGGAAGATCGCGGTTTGAGGACAGTCTCAGCTGTTTAGCAGGCCCTTTACAACTGAGTGAGACTCTGTTTCGAAAGTAGAAAGAATAAAAAAAATTAGGGCTAGGGGTATCACTCAGAGGTAGAATGCCCCTGAGTTCCATCCCCAGTACCACAATAATAAATAAATAAATAAATAAATAAATAAATAAATAAATTTAAAAATAGGGCTGGGGGTGTCACTTGTAGCCCCCCCCCACACACACACAAAGGAATAAACAGTTTGTCACGGTTTAGATAGTTATCAAAAATTATCACCTAGCCAGACGTGGTAGCATACACTTGTAATCTCACTTGCAATCTCAGTACTCGGGAAGCTGAGTTAGGAGGATCGCAGGTTTGCCACCAGCCTCAGCCACTTAATGAGGCCCTCAGCAACTTAGTGAGACCTTCTTCCCGGATAAAAAATAAAATATGGCTAGGGGTATAGCTCAGAGGTAGAACACTCCTGGGTTCAATTCCCAGCACCAAAAAATAAATACACAGTTAAAAAATAAAACTATCATCCGTGGGGAAGAAAACACACCAAGGGCTGTACACATGTACATTTGTGTTACTTTGAACCTCACTATGACGTATAATTCCAATGCACCAATAAAAGCATATTTTTACAAGTCTATCACTTTAAAATTATCTTCAAATCTTTCTAAATTTTAAGGTGTGTTTTAAAATGTTCCTCTGGTAAGTATATATTTGTAACTGGGAAGGGATATTACCCCATTAAAAGAAGAGAGAAGGCATATTTCAATCCATTCCTGGTTTATGAGTTAAAAGAAAATGAATGGGAAAAGTCTGGCCAGGCATGGTGGCACAGGCCTGTAATCCCAATACTTGGGAGGCTGAGAAGGGAGGATTACTTAGTGAGACTCTCAGAAACAAAGTGAAACCTTGTTTCAAAACAAAAAATAAAATAGGGCTGACAGTGTAGGTTGGAGGTAGAAGGTCCCTAGATTCAATCCCCAGTGCTACAAAAAGAAAGAAGAAAGGGAGAAGGAAAGAAAGAAAGAAAGAAAGAAGTCATCAGTCTACTTAATTTACTACTGAAATGGGGGTTTCTTGAGAGAAAACCCGGTGAGTTCTTGTCTACGGTGAGTGAAGAATGACACCCAAGGCCTTTTCCCTATCTGCCTATTTCCTTTCTATCTCCTCACTACTGGCCCCTATCAACTTATCACCTCATTTTGGGAAGGAATTCAGGAATTATCCAAAGAATTGGGAGAAAAGAGTTACATGATCGTCCCACTCTCTGCTTTCCTTTGTGGGGGCTTCTGTAACTAAAGAAGCAGAAAAACAGAAGACAAAGGAAACTCTCTTTAATCCTACCAGCTAAGCACATAAATAGGTCACTTGTTTCAGCAGCAGAAGCAAACAGTTGACAACTGAGAAAAGCCACTTTCAGGTGCTTTTGAACACGAGCTGCCCCAGAGTTCAAATGTACTATTGTCCAACACAGGGGTTGGCAAGCGTTTTCTGTACAAAACCAAAAAGCAAGTGTTTTTGGCTTTGCATACTATATTGTTTCTGTTGCAGCTAATTAACTGTGCTGCTGTACCACCAAAGTGATCAAAGCAATATGTAAACCAATATGTATGGTTATGTCACAAGAAAACTATTTATGGCTGGATATGATGGTGCACACATGTAATCTCACCACTTGGAAGGCCAAGACAGAGGGAGGGCAGGTTTGAGATCGGCCTCAGCAACTTAGTGAGACCCTGAGACCCTGTTTCTTTTTTTTATTATTATTTTTGGTGGTACTAGGGTTGAAACCCAGAGGCTTTCTACCTCTGGGCTACACTCCCAGACCATTTTTATATTTTATTTGGAAACAGGGTCTCACTAAGTTGCTGAGAGCCTCACTAAGTAGCTGAGGCTGGCTTCAAACCTGCACGATCCTCCTGTCTCAGCCTCCCAAGCGCGGGGATTACAAGCGTGCGCCGCCACGCCTGGCTGCAAGACCCTGTTTCAAAATAAAAAATAAAAAGCGTTCTGGAGCTATAACTCAGAATTCCCCTGGGTTCAATCCCCAATAAAACACACACACACACACACACACACACACACACACACACACACACTTATGGATATTGAAGTTGAGTTTTATTTCATTTTTCACATGTCAAGGAATATTTTTTTTTTCTTTTCAGTCATTTAAAAATGTAGAAACCAGCCGGGGGTGGTGGCGCAAGCTTGTAATCCCCGCGCTTGGGAGGTAGAGACAGGAAAATCGCGCAGGTTCGAAGCCAGCCGAGCTGGTTTAAGAGACCGTGTTTCCAAATAAAAATAATATAAAATCGGTCTGGGAGTGTAGCCCGGAGATAGAAGGGCTTCCAGGAACCCCAGTACCACACACACACACACACACACACACACACACACACACACACACACACAAGTAGAAACCATTCTAGATTGCCAGCCACACAAAAACGTGTGGTGAATTGGATCTGGCCCATGAGCCATCGTGTGCTGTTCCTTATCTAACATAAAACTAATTCATTAAAAGACAGCAAAATAGCCGGGTGTGGTGAAGCACACTTGTATTCCCAGCATTTGGGAGGCTGAGACAGGAGGATCGCAGTTCACGGACAGCCTCAGCTAACTTAGTGAGGCCCTTTGCCGATTCAGTTAGACCCTGTTTCAAAATACAGAATAAAAAATAGGACTAGGGCTGTAGCTCGGAGGTAGAATGCCCCTGGGTTCCATCCCCAGTACCGCAAAAACACAACACAACAACAACAACAAAACTCACAAAACAGCCAGGTGTGGTGTCGCACACTTTTAGTTGCAGTACTTGGGAAGCTGAGAGGGGAGGATTGCGCAGGTTCGAAGCCAGCCTCAGCTACTTAGTGAGGCTCTCAACAACTTAGTGAGACCCTGTTTCTCAATAAAATATAAAATAGGTTTGGGAATATAATCCGGAGGTAGAAAGCCCCTAGGATCCACCCCCAGTAAGATTAAGTAATTAATAATAATAATAATAATAATAATAATAATAATTTTGGCTAAAAATTGTTTTGCTAAGTATTGCACTAAACTTGAGACTATAATGGATAAAAAAACAGACACAGTCCTTGTTGTTAGGGGGTTTATGGTCTAATGATCACACAAATAACTAATTAGACACTCTAATAAGTGGCTATGAAGGAAAGGCACAGGGTCTCTAAGCAATGAATTGTTATCTAGGCCAGGAGGTCAGGGAAGGCTCCCCCAAAGAAAGATTCCTTAACAAGAACTGAAAACTGGGCATGAATGGACACGGTGCAGGGGACGCTGGGAAGAGGAGCACACTGGAGGGGGGCACCCTGGCGCAGTGAAAGGCCTGTATGCCTGGAAGTGGAGGGGGAGAGGCAAGCAGAGAAGCTGGAGGAAGACACAGAGCAAAAATATTCAGGGACAACTACATCTTATTCACCCAAGTAGTAGGAAGCCATTGAAGGCTTTAAATCAAGGCCAAACATGGTCAGATTTGCATATTTAAATGATCACTAGAGCCATTCACTTTGCTTTTGCCCTGCACACAGGAATATTATCAGTCCAGGAAAAACTTTAGTAGACAGCATTTTGCCTCCTATTATAGGTTATAGGCCTATTTGTTTGCTTTTCTGCTTTTTCTTCTAATTTGAAATTAAAGCTGATTGCTTTTTCTAAGGTAAAAAAAAAATTGGGGGTAAACAGGCCATAATTCATTATAACTTGTAGCATTAACCAACCTTTAAAAAAAATTAGTGAATGAAACTCTCCAGATAAGAGTGAAAAGAGGAGACAGGATGATTTGAAAAAGTTGGGCTCTATAGCACCAGAGCCTTGGCTCAGACTCTAGTATTGAATCTTCTCCAAAGTTTGTCTTATAAACTTAGCTTTACTCACCTGTTCTAGAAAGATCTTAGTTCTATAAAAAGCACATGAAGATACATGGATAGAGTAATCTTGCTAGCCAGTTAGAAGCATACAGCAAGGGTTTTGAAATATTGTTATATATTCACCATAATATATTCATTTATGGCAATTTTCACCTATAGCAGGTGAATATGAGAATGTAGCCATTCATTTAGACTCTTGAAAATAGCTTTGCCAGTTGGGTGTGATAGCATATGCCTGTAATCCAGTACTTTGGAGACTGAGACAGGAGGATCACAGGTTTGAGGCCAGCCTCAGCAACGTAGCAAGGCTCTTAGCAACCTATTGAGATCCTGTTTCAAAACAAAACAAAAATAATAATAAAAATGGGCTGGGGTTGTAGCTAGGGGGTAGAATGCTCCTGAGTTCAATTCCCAGTACAAAAAAAATAAAAATAAAAATAAAAATAAAAAGCTTAGCCATATCCTGGCATGGTGGCCCACTCCTGTAATCTCAGTACTTGGGAGGCTGAGACAGAAGGATCATAGGCTGAAAACCAGCCTCAGCAATTTAGCAAGACCCTCACAACTTAGACCCTGTTTCAGAATAAAAAACAAAATAGGGCTTGGGATATGGCTCAGAGGTAAACAACACTTAGGTTTAATCCCTAGTACCAAAAAATAATTTTTTTTAATTTTATTTTTAATTTTATTTTTTTAATTTATTTTTATTGGTGCATTGTAATCATACATCACATTGGAATACAAGACTTGAGAGGATATACAAGCACACATCATCCAATTAGCCCTTATCCAGTCCCCATCCCATTCCCTCCCCCTCCCTAGATCCCATGCTTGTTTGGTGATTAACTTTGATACATATGTTTATGTACCTCCTGCTTTTTAAAGAGGCTCCTCCCCTATTCCATACCCTCTGATTGGTCACCTTAATTGCTTCACTATAGGGCCCTTTCTATAGCTCGACCTCTTCCTGTTGCCCCTTTCCTCCTAGTTTTTGCTGATTAGGGGAAGCATCTGATTTTTTTTCCCCTTGGGATATTTCTCTGTGCGTGCCGCGTTGCAAGTACCGATCACACTCTTGACGGCCCCAATAGTGGCCTGGCTACCCGGTGGACTGATCCAGACTTCGTTGGCTCAAGCAGCGGCCTTGCCTCATGGGAGGCCCTGATTCTGGTCTCGCTGGCCCTGACACCAGCCTAACCCCTCAGCTGGCTCCGATCCCAGCCTCGGAGGCCCCAGCACCGGCCTTGTCTCACGGCAGGCTCCAATGTCGGCCTCACTAGCTCCAGCACTGGCCTAACCCCTCGGCAGGCTCCGATCCCGGCCTTGGAGGCCTCAATAGTGGCCTTGCCCAAAAAATAATTTTTTTTTTTTAAAAAAAGGGCTGGTAGTATAGCTCAGAGGTAAAATGCCCCTGAGTTTCATCTTTAGTATCCTCCCAATAGCATTGCCATAGTTATCTCAAAATTATTAAATGGTACTTATTTTTTCTTTAAAGTATCCACATAAAACCTTAATGTTTCACTCCTTTTCTGCAAGCATAAATCTTGCCTAAATTTCAGTGTGTTGATAATAATGATATTGGGACAGCATATGTGTATGTGTGTGTATATATACCATGTGTTATGTAAATAATAAACAGATAAGTAATATAGTAGCCACACTGGTACAATAATGATACAAAAGAGGAAGCTCAAGTCCAAGTAGCAAAACAACATGTAATTAATCGATTTATCATTTTTTCCAGATGTTTACCACACCAGAAATTGTTTATCTGCCAACATTTTACAAACCAACTAAAAAAACAAAATCCTCTCTCAGTAAACTATCTTTTAGATTAAGGGGGAATAAAAACATAAAAATGAAACAGACTTCTAAATTGTCCTTCAAAGAGACGCCTTGCCTTTAGAAAATTATGCTTTCAGGCAGGACATGGTAGCATGTGGCAGAATCCAGTACATGGGAGGCTGACTCAGGAGGATCACAGGTTTGAGACCAGCCACAAAAATTTAGTGAGGTCCTCAGCAAACTTAGTGAGACCCTGTTTCAAAACAAAAAATAAAACAGAACTGGGAGTGTAGCTCAGAGGTAGAATGCCTTGGGTTCAATCCTCAGTGCCAAAAGCACACACACACACACACACAAAAAAAAAAGATAGAAAATTATGCTTTCAGTCAATTGGTAAAGCAGTTTAAATCTTTATCTGCAAAGCTTTTTCCACTCCTAAAGAATTCTCGACTCTGCTTGTCCCGGCATATTCACAGGTCACATTTTCCATAGACAAGCTTCACAAACCATATGTAGATATCTAATGGCTGTTGTGAAATCCCACTCAACACCCTTCAGTATTTGGGATCTATTTATAGAAGTCCTGCTATGTGAACATTTTTAGCCTGTACGATGTCGGCCTGGTGATTTTCATGCAAGAAAGAAAACAATTTGTTCTAGCCTCCCAAATAGTACTGACATCAAAAGTGTCCTTCACGCTGAAAACTTGTGGCTGAAGAACTTCCAGCAGAAGCCGTCAAAATGGTGGCAATCGCAAGTCAATGGCCCTTGAGCCGCGGTGCTAACGGAGAAGCTGTGATTCTTTGTGGCCAACTTAATAGAGGCAGAAGTCAGTGCCAAGAGATGGCAAGGAAACAAGTGTCACACGGACCTCTCCCTCCTGACGCAAAGGCGCCGCCAACCTCAGAGAACCCACGCTGTCATGGTTGTCATCCTTGTTGTTTAAAGGAAATGACACTGCAAACCCCGACCTATTTTTCTAGGAGTGTCTCCCACTATTTTCTGATTATTTGATCATATCGGTCTATCTGCTATTCCCCAGATTCCTTCAATACCCCAACTTGCATCAGAGAAAAGTCTCAGAAGAGTGGGGTCCAAGAAGGTTAGCAGAAGCCAGGCGTGGTGGCTCACGCTCGCAGTCCCAGCATTTGGGAGGCTGAGAGCGGAGGATCGCGATTCGCGATCAGCCTCAGCTACTTAGTGAGGCCCTTTGCAAGTTAGTGAGTTGCTGTTTCAAAATAAAGAATAAAAACTAGGGCCAGTGGTATAGCTCGGAGGTGAAATGCCCCTGGGTTCCATCTCCAGACCCGCAAAAAAAAAAAAAAAAAAAAAGTTAGTAAATAATTAAAGAGAGTTACATTTAATCTGGATGGCCCTGAGAGTGGTGGAGAGAGAGCATCTGAAGAAGTAGAAAAGAAGACATACAAGAGCACCTTCTCGGCTAATTCAATACATGAATGAACAGGCTGAGTGGGGCCGGAACGTCTGTGAGTGTGTGGGGACTACACTGAGGTGCCCTGAAGGATCATAGGCAGGAGTCTGCAGCACGTCTTGGCGCTCATCCTTAAGTCATCACATAATTAACCAGAGGAGAAATCCATATTCACCATAACAGACAGAGTGCAGCCCCCAACCCTTTAAGACACATCCAGAAAGACAAGAATATCTCAGTCAGAATGTAGATGAAGCTGGGCGTGGGAATGCACATTTGTAATTCCAGTACTTGGGAGGCTGAGACAGAAGGATCCGGGTTTGGGGCTAGCCTCAGCTACTTAGCGAGGTCCTCTACAACTTAGTAAGACCCTCTTTCAAAAAAAAAAAAAAATTAAGCTGGGTATGTAGCTCGGAGTAGAATGCCCCTGGATTCAATCCCCAGCCCCACAAAAACAAAAACAAAATGTGATCACCCACCTAGGCAAAGAAGTGGGAGAGTCACAGAACACTGCTGCAGCCTTTATCCAAGCCCCTGGGGAGAAAGGATGCTTCCACCAAAGGCACTAATTCATCAGTCCCAGTAGTAGGAATATATTATTGTGTGTGTTCTACATATGCAAACTCACTGACTTCTTTTGTTTGTTTGGTACTGGGGGATGGAACCACCCAGGGGCATTCTACCTCTGAGCTACACCCCCAGCCCTATTTTTTATTCTTTGAGACAGGGTCTCACTGAGTTGTGAAGGGCCTCACAAAGTAGCTGAGGCTGTCCGCAAACCATGATACTCTGGTCTCAGCCTCCCAAATGCTGAGATTACAAGTGTGCGCCACCATGCCCGGTTCTTTTTTTTTTTTTTTTTTTTTTTTGAAACAGGGTCTTGCTTAGTTGCTGAGCTTGTCACAGGAAGTTGGCTCTGAACCTGCCATCCTCTTATCTCAGTACTGGGATTATAGGCACGGCCACCATGCCCAGTTCACTGACTTCTTTAAAAATAACATGTAATTTTGTTCTGATCATGGTTCTTTTGTTGCAAATGGCAGAAACCAATCTGATTAGTAAGCAAGAAGGGGAATTTGGGGAGAGGATGCACACTTGTCTCAAGAACAGGCAAAGTTGCAGAGCCCCTGACTGGCTAGACACAGTGGTGTGGCTGCCCCAGTCTCTGCATCTTCAGCTAAGTCTGTTTTGTTGACCTCTCCCTTTCTATGCTGACCCAGCCTCAAGTAACTCTACAGCGCATGGACAGACATCATGGGGTAGCCACCATTCTCAGGTTCACATCACCCTCTTCACATGAACAGAATAGACTAGATACAATTTCTGGGTCTAAATTGCAAATTCTAGCCTGGGCATACAGTTCAGTGGGATAGTGCTTACCTGGCATGTAATTCCCAACACTGGAAAAAAAAAAAAAAAAAAAGAACATTTTAATTTAATTTAAACAAATAAATAATTGTGAGTTCCTATTAGAGAGACTCAATTTGTCCCAACTAAATAAGTTTGGCCTCATCCATTTTTCTGTGGACAGCGGTACAAGGTTACAATTAAAAATCAGGAATCTGCCGGGCGTGGCGGCGCACGCTTGTAATCCTCGCGCTTGGGAGGCAGAGACAGGAGGATCACGCAGGTCTGAAGTCAGCTGCGCTGGCTTAAGAGACCCTGTTTCCAAATAAAAGATATAAAATAGGTCTGGGAGTGTAGCCCAGAGGTAGAAGGGCTTCCAGGAACCCCAGTACCACCAAAAAAAAAAAAAAAAAAAAAATCAGGAATGTGCTGGATATGGTGGTACAAATCTGTGATAGGTCAGGTCTCTCCTTCCTTCCCCCCATGTGACCCCTCAGCGGGGATAGGAGATAGACCCCAGAAGCCAGAAGCGGAGATATTGTGAGACTCCAGGTGTCACGAGGCTCCAAACATCGTGAGACAAACTCCAGAGGTCGCGAGACTACAGATGTCGCGAGAGAATCGGCCTGTCTATAAAACATCAGTGCTTCCGTCCTGACATGTGATTCAGCTGGCCGATTGGGATTACGTGCGACTCTCTGTACTCAAGGTTCATCAGTGCCTTCCCCATGGCCGGCTGACTACCCAGAGGGTGCTGGGTTGGTCCAAATAAAGCAGTCTCTGATAACCTGCTTGGTGTTTTTACCTCCCTCCTAAACTCCCTCATTCTATTTTCGTTCATTCAATCTGTGATCCTCGTACTTGGGAGGCTGAGGCCAGAAGATTACAGGTTTAAGACCAACTTCTTCAATTTAGCAAGGCCCTCAGGAATTTAGCAAGCCCCTGTTTCAAAATAAATAGGGGCTGGGAGTGTAGCTTGGCGGTAGAATGTCCCTGGGTTCAATTCCCAGTACCAAGAAGGAAAGAAAAAAGAAAGGAAGGAAAGAATGATGGAAGGAGGAAGGATAAAAGGAAAGAAGGAAAGGAAAGGAAGGGAGAAAGGGAGGAAGGAAAACTACATTTACAGAGGATGGAGAAAGGGAGCGAGGCGAGCTGGTTATCCTTAGAGGAGTGAACCATGTTGCCTAAAATCCCCAAAGGTATCTACTTCAAGTAGGGGCTAATATTATCCCCACTTTACAGATGAGGAAATGAAGGGATTCTGGGATTAAGTAGTTTGCTCAAGGGCAACAGAGCTAGTCAATGGCAGACTCAGGATCTGAAATTACTTCTGAGTCTTTTGTTTGTTTTTCTGCTACTGGAAACTAAACCTAGACCCAGTATACCCCCAAACCTTTTTTTTTTTGGGGGGGGGGGAGACTGGGGATGATGGAACCCAGGGGCATTCGACCTCTGAGCAATACCCCTAGCCCTATTTTTTTATTCTTTTTTTTTTTTTTTTTTTTTTTTGCTGTTCTGGGGATGGAACCCAGGGGCATTTGACCTCTAAGCTACAACTCCTGCCCTATTTTTTATTCTTTATTTTGAAACAGGATTTCACTAATTTTCGAAGGGCCTCACTAAGTAGCTGAGGCTATCCGCAAACTGCGATCCTCCTGTCTCAGCCTCCCGAGTGTTGGGATTACAAGCATGTGCCACCACGCCTGGCTTATTCTTTATTTTTGAAGCAGGGTCTCACTGAGTTGCAAAGGGCCTCACTAAGTAGCTGAGGCTGTCCACAAACCACGATCCTCCTGTCTCAGCCTCCCAAATGCTGGGATTATAAGTGTGTGCTACCATGCCCGGCTTCCCTCAGCCCTTTTTATTTTTTTTATTTTGGGGGGCACTGGGGATTAAACTCAGGGGTGTTCTACCTTCAGGATATACCCCAACCCCTATTTTATTTTTATTTTGAAACAGGGTCTCATTAGGTTGATGAGTCTCACTACTTGCTAAGGCTGTCCTTCAACATGCAATCCTCCTGTCTCAGCCTCCCAAGTAACAGGATTATAGATGTGCGCCACCATGCCCTGCTTTATTTATTTATTTATTTACTTATTTATTTATTTATTTATTTTGAAACAGAGACTCAGTTTTTTAATCACGCTCTGGCCTCAAACCTATGATCCTTCATCTCAGTCTCCCAGGTACTGAGATTACAAGTGTGTGGCTCTGAGTCTTAATCACCATGCTATATATAGTATTATCTCCAATCCCTGCTTACTGAGAACCTTTAGTATTTGATACAGCTTCTTATAAAGGCCTACCTATAACCAGGTACTATTATACAGATTTTATGTATTCTAATTCTTGTGATGATTATAGTCCTCATGATAAATTAATAAATTGGTGTTCTGGTTCACACACTATTATTACATACTTCAATCACATCAGTCTAGTCCTAAGAAATGGATCTGTGATTAATATGTTGACAAAATTGGATTTCAGACCCTGTAAAGTAAGGTTGAGACCTGCAAGAATGGTGGTAGAGTCCGCCATTCAGAAAATGCTCTACAGGGCATTCGTTAAACAGTGGCTGAACTTTCTAAGATGGCAATCCTCTTTTTATCACATGAAGCATATTAATTTCTACAAAGATTGGATTTTTTTTCTCTATTAGGTCCTGGAAAGTAGAGCTAGTTTTCTATTTGCAACCTTGGAAATTTCTCTTTTCCATTCACACACTAATTCCACACGGTTTTTTAGCATTAGTTATGTATCAAGCAATGTGCTGGGTACTTGGAATAAAATGAATAAAGCAGGAAAGGTCTCTGCCCCTATGTTGTTTAGAGTCTAAACTAGTTAGAATTTGAGGCAAACAGAATTCTAACAGAGCTGAGTGAAGTCGTGTACATTTGTAATTCTAGTACCTGGGAGGCTGAGACAGGAAGATCACAGGTTTGTGGCCAGCCTCAGCAACTTACTGAGGCCCTCACAACTTAGATCTTGTTTCAAAATAAAGAATAAAGTCGGCGTGGTGGTGCACGCTTGTAATCCCAGCATTTGGGAGGCTGAGACCGAAGGATCACAGTTCACGGACAGCCTCAGCTACTTAGTGAGGCCCTTTGCAATTCAGTGAGACCCTGTTTCCAAATAAAGCATAAAAAATAGGGCAGGAGATGTAGCTCAGAGGTAAAAAAAAAAAAAGAATGAAATAGGGCTTGGTATAGGTTGAAGGTAGAAGACCCCTGGGTTCAATTCCCAGTAAAGAAAAAAAAAAATCTTCTAACAAGTTTTGGGAGGATAATAAGAATGAAGGGAAAAGAAAGAGTAGAAAAGAGATTGTGTGGGATTCCCCCAGAGAGGAAGAAAGACACAGTAGAGAAGTAGAATCCTGGGTTGTTTCAAAAATAACCCAGTGATAGCTTTCATGAGTGCTCATTAATACATCAATCATAAGCCAGGCGTGGTGGTGCACGCTTGTAATCCCCGCGCTTGGGAGGCTGAGACAGGAGGATCGCACGGGTTCGAAGCCAGTCTCAGCTACTTAGTGAGGCTCTCAGCAACTTAGTGAGACCCTGTTTCCAAATAAAATGTAAAAAAGGTCTGGGAGTATAGCCCAGAGGGAGAAAGCCTCTGGGTTCCACCCCCAGTACCACCAAAAAAAACCAAACAAACAAACAAAAAAAACATTAATCATGAGAGCAATGTCTTCATTTCACAGCCCACTAGGAAAAAAAAAAGTACATTGTGACATAAATAGCCCAAATCAAAGCAGATTTGGCTAAAGAATAACTAGAGTCAACAACAACCAAAGTACTATATGACTATGAACTTCTTAACACTTCAGTGGAATTGACAGCCCCAGCTTAATCCATTCACAAATATATGCATATAAAATTACACATAAATGATAGATCCATCTGAGCCCCCAGCATGCTTAATTAACCAGAACACTGCTAAGTTTTTAATCTATCCTAAAACAAGCCCAGATTCTTTACAAGCTCTATTTTCCCCTGTGACTGGAACAACTTGGCATGGTCAAAGAAGGGCAGGATGTCCAAGCTGCTGCACCAGCATGAAGTAGGAGAGCTATGGGGATGAGGCCAAAGAGGTGGACCAGTCATTAGGGCCTTGCAGTCATGGGTCATGACTGAGTTTGTATTCTAAATGCAGTAGAAAAACATTGTAGGACTTCAAATTATGAAAGACAAGGCTTGATTTACCCATTTAAAAAAGGTCATTCTGAGTCTGACGTGGTGGCATACGCCTGTAAACAGGCTTGTAATCCCAGCGTTTGGGAGGCTGAGGCAGAAGGATCGCACAGGTTCGAAGCCAGCCTCAGCTACTTAGTGAGACCCTGTTTCCAAATAAAGTATTAAATAGGTCTGGAGTATAGTCCGGAGGTAGAAAAGCCCCTGGGTTCCACCCCCAGTACCACAAAAAATAAAAACAATAATAAAAATATGAAAAGGTCATTCTGGATACTGAGTGAAGAAAGAAGTATATGAGGGCAAGAATAGAACAGAGAGATCTGTTGGAACAGATCTGAAGGAAACTTTATGTGAGCCCGGATTTGAGTAGTACCGGTGGAGGTGGGGAGATTCTGGATTCTGGACACATTATGATGATAGAGCTGATGGGACTTGCTGATGGGTTGAAAACGAGGGAAAGAGATAAGTCCAGGATGACTCCAGGTCCATGGAGCGGAAGGTGAGTTCCAACTAATGAGAAGAGGAACACCCGGGAAGGAACAGTGTGGGGGACGAAGATCAACAGTCAGAGCTGGAGATGCCAGATAGACAGGGAGTGGTCAGCTAGGAGCTGGGATGTGAGTCTGGAGCTCAGGGGAGTGGTTAGGGCCAGAGAGATCAACTGGGCAGGCTTTCGTGTACAGATGGTATTGAAAGCCATGGAATTAGGTGAGCGTATCCTGAAAATGAACTCAGTGAGCATAGTGAAGAAAAGGCCAAGGACCAAGTCCACAGGCACTCCATGACAACCCGTGAAGTAGGAGAAGCAAGAAGGAGTGGTGATCTGGAGACCGAGCGAAGGAATGTTCGAGGAGGAAACGACGGTCACACCCAACGCTGATTAGAAGCCAGGCGAGATGGGCAGAGACGTGACCAGTGCCCGCGTAACAAGACAGAGGATACTGTTGGATAGCGACAAGTGTGGTCGGAGGAGCAGCCATTCCTGCATTCTAGCGTGATCCTGGGATGGACTGGCATGAAATTCTAGAATACCAGAAAAAAAATGAAGTCTAGTTGGAAATGTGAGACAACAAAGCAGAGACTAATGATACATGCTTTTTTTTTTTTTTTTAAACTGGGGATTGAACCCAGTATTATTCTACCTCTAAGCTATGCCTCCAACCCTTTTTACTTTTTTTATTTTGGAACAGGGTCTCCCTAAGTTGCTGGTCTCAAAGCTGTGATCCTCCTGCCTTAGTTCCCCAAGAACTGGGTTATAGGCATGGACCACCACGTCCAGCTCAAGATAGACCTTTTTTTTTTTTGGTGGTACTGAGGATGGAACCCAAGGCATTCTACCTCCGAGCTACATCCCTAGCCCTGTTTGTGTTTGTTTGTTTGTTTGTTTTTGTTTTGAAACAGAGTCGCACTGAGATGCAAAGGGCCTCACTAAGTAGCTGAGGCCGTTCACCAACTGTGATCTTGCTGCCTCAGCCTCCCAAATGCTGGGATTACAAACGTGTGCCACCAAGCCCGGCAAGATAGACATTTTTAATGTTTTTTTTTGTGTGTGTGCAGTACTGGGGATGAAACCCAGAGACGTTCTACCTCCGAATGACACCCCCAGCTTTTTTTTTTTTTTTTTTTTTTTTTTTTGGTACTGGGGTGGAACCCACAGGCTTTCTACTCCCAGACCTATTTTAGATTTTATTTGGAAACAGAGTCTCGCTAAGTTGCTGAGAGCCTCACTAAGTAGCTGAGGCTGGCTTCGAACCTGTGTGATCTTCCTGTCTCAGCCTCCCAAGCGCAGGGATTATAAGCGTGCGCCACCACGCCCGGCTCAACACCCCCAGCTTTTTTTATTCTTTATTTTGAAACAGGGTCTCACTGGGTTGCAGAGGGCCTCACTAAGTAGCTGAGGCTGGCCCTGAATACCTGTGATCCTCCTGGTCTCAGCCTCCTGAATGCTGGGATTGCAAGTGTGCTCCACCATACCCAGTTTAATGGGCTTATTTTGCAGTGCAGTACTGGGGATGGAACCCAGGGGCATTCTACCTCTAACCTACAGCCCCAGCCCTATTTTTTTTCCCTTTATTTTAAAACAGGGTCTCACTGACTTGCAAAGAGCCTCACTAAGTAGCTGAGGCTGTCTTTGAACCACAATCATCCTGTTTCAGCCACCCCAATTCCGGGATTACCAGCATACGCCACCATGTCTGGCTTAATGGACTTTTTGGATAAAAGGATATGTGACGTTAGTTGGAAGGAGACAAGGACATGAGAAAGAATTTATATTCTGCTGTATGTTAAGGGAATAGTGAAGAGGAGCAGGAAACACAGTGGATACAGGGGATACTGCTGGATTTAAAGAGCTGCTGGGTGGAAAAGACAGAATCCCACACAGGTGTGGGCACACTGGCTTCAGATGGGAGCACTGAACACACACGCGAGGCAACAGAAGGGACAGCAAGGCACCTGGTGCAGGCGCTGGTGGGCTGATAGGCCTAGTGAAGGGAAATCCGATGGCTTTTCCCCCTTCTTCCAGTTGCTTCCATTTTCCCTAATAAGAAGGAAAGTCATTATCTACAAGTGAGAAGTAGCCGGGCGTGGTGGCGCACGCTTGTAATCCCTGAGCTTGGGAGGCTGAGACAGGAGGATCGCACAGGTTCAAAGCCAGCCTCAGCTACTTAGTGAGGCTCTTAGCTACTTAGTGAGACCCTGTTTCCAAATAAAATATAAAATAGGTCTGGGAGTATAGCCCGGAGGTAGAAAGCCTCTGGGTTCCACCCCCAGTACCACCAAAAATAAATAAACAAATAAATAAAATTTAAAAAATTAAAATAAAAGTGAGAAGTATGGTGGAGACATTTGAGGTTCATTTGTGTGTGTGTGTGTGTGTGTGTGTGTGTGTGTGTGTGTGTGTTACTGGGTGTGGAATCCAGGGGCTTTTCTACCTCCGGGCTATACTCCCAGACCTATTTTATATTTTATTTAGAAACAGGGCCTCACTAAGTTGCTGAGAGCCTCACTAAGGAGCTGAGGCTGGCTTCGAACCTGTGAGATCCTCCTGTCTCGGCCTTCCTAGCACTGGGATTACAAGCGTGTGCCACCACACCCGGCTAACGTTTGAGGTTTGAAGACGGATGAGAAGCTATGACTTAATTCTGCAGGAGAGTGGAAAAGATCAGGGAATGTAACAAGATTAGTAAACAAGTAAGGACAGATTTGTGGTTTAAACTTTTTTTTTTTTTTTTTTTGAGGAACTAGAGACTAAACCCAGGGGTATTCTACCACTGAGCTATACTCCCAGTTCTATTTTATTTTCTTTTGGAACAGGGCCTTGGTACATTACCGGGACCAGCCTCAAACCTGTGACCCTCCTGTCTCAGCCTCATGGGATTACAGGCTTGCACTACCATGCCTGGATTGGTGCAAGTGTGTGTGTGTGTGTGTGTGTGTGTGTGTGTGTGTTGGTGGTGGTACTGGTGCTGGTACTTGAATCCAGGGACAGTCTACCTCTGAGCTACACCCCCAGATCAATTTTTTATTCTTTTTTTTGAAACAGTGTCTCACTAGTTGCAAAGGGCCTCTTTGGCTATGAACCCATATTGTCCTGACTCAGCCTCCCATTTACTGTGATTACAAGCATGGGCCACCACGTTTGGCTCTGGTTCAAATATTTTTAAAGTAAGACCAGTCAGCAGCCGGGCGTGGTGGTGCACGCTTGTAATCCCAGCGCTTGGGAGGCTGAGACAGGAGGATCGCACAGGTTCAATGCCAGCCTCAGCTACTTAGTGAGGCTCTCAGCTACTTAGTGAGACCCTGTTTCCAAATAAAATATAAAATAGGTCTGGGAGTATAGCCTGGAGGTAGAAAGCCCCTGGGTTCCACCCCTAGTACCACAAAACAAAAACAAAAACAAAAAAAAAGTAAGACCAGTCAACAGGGCTGGGGTGGCTCAAGGGTAGGGTGCTTGCCTAGCATATGCAGTCCCCAGCACTGTAAAAAAATAAAAAACAAAAATGTCAGGACCAGTCAGCACAGTTGCACGCTGTTCTCTGCAATGCTCAGCTGCTCAGTGCTGATGTGAAGTACATGCAGAATTCTCTTTAAGCCAGGGTTGGGTTTCTCTCGTGAGTGAAATGGAAAGCGAGAGAAGCCAGACAGTTAAGGGTGTGTGCAGAGGCTTGCTGATTACAAGCCATGTAAGGAGAAGAGACAGTAACTCAAGTGGAAAGAGGGGCAGTGAAGAAGTGATGGGGCTCTAGACTGGCTGCTCCGGGGTGATGGTTGGGGGTGGTGATGATCGCAGAACTGGAAAGGAAAGAGATGATTGGTTGGAAGAGTATGGAATTCTAAAAATCAAGACTTTTAGAAGTAATATACTTATATGGTAATAAGAAGTTCACTGAGGTCTATGACCATGATAGTGTCAATGAGATGGAGTGAAAGAAAATTATGGACAAAGAGGGTAGGGTGAGTTTTTGTTGTTGTTGTTGTGTCTTCTTTTTACTTTGCCTTTTTCCTCGTGTGTGTGTGTGTGTGTGTGTGTGTGTGTGTGTTCCTGAGGATCAAGTCCAGGGGCATTCTATCTTTGTACAAACCCAAAGGCAGACTGCCGCGAGTGACGCCTCATTTGGATGTGTCTGGAGTCTTGGAAGCTTGACCACCCTACCTTCTCCTACCTTGAGAGCTTGTTTAGAGGTTCTCGCGGGGAGCGCAGCTACTTGTATACTTTTGACCAAAGACCGGTCCTCCTCTATTCAGGGAAGGTTGTCCTCTTCGACCACTTTGGGAGAGACGCACCTGGAGCAGTGAGGGAGGAAGGGGACAACCGCCTAGCCAGACAGATCAGCTGAATCAATGCTGGCTACAAATAGGGTGGCAGATGCATTCTATCTCTGTACTAAACCCCCACTTCTTTAAAAAAAAATTATTTTTTGAGACTGGGTCTCACTGAGTTATGGCATGCTAGTGTCAAACCTTTGATTATCCTGTCTCAGCCTCCTAAGTTCTGGTGTGCCACCATGCTTGGCTAGAGGCTAGGGTGTTTGCTTTTACAAGAATAACTGTTAGCCGGGTGTGGTGGTGCACACTTGTAATCTCAACATTTGGGAGGCTGAGACAGGAGGATC